>NC_137465.1:108563204-109125702 GCF_964235325.1 Thermobia domestica | reverse complement strand
AGGTTGTCTTCACGTTTTCCACCAACATCGAATTTTCGAGTTTTCTTCTCAACTTTGCTTTCTTGGTGCTTTCTTCGCTTAGTGCTCTTTCTGAATTCAGCATCTTCCAATATTCGTTTGGTTGGAGTAGAAGTTAAGATTTCTGAACGTTTTTTGTTATTTCGAGTAGTTGACTTGGCAGACCTGGAGATAGGAGAAATCTGAGACTTTAACAGCCTCATTTTGTAAAGAAGACGGTTGGACAAGCAATGGTAACTGCTGTGGTGGTGTTCCGAGTAGTTGATGTCCTTCTCGATTTAGCCCTATTTTCGTCGAAGATGGTTATTCATTTTGGCGTAGGCCTATAGTAGTTTGAGCATCGGAAAGCAATTGGGAATTCACTTCTTCCGAAGTCTCTCTTTTATCTTCAAGTTCTACGGCCTGGAATTGCTGAACAGCTTCAAAATCTTCTTTTCTAAAAGTGTCCAGCTCCAAAGGACAAATACCCGCTTGTTTAAAACCATTAACAGCTTTGTCCATATTTGCTGCTTTCGGATAAGCTCTATTAAAGATATCGACTAACGTAAGTAATATGGAGAAATTTTTCATTAACGTAGTGCTTCGCAAACAGTGTGCATTCTTGGTTGAATATTTTTTGTGGGGACCAAAAAAGGTGAGGTCTAGCGGCTGAAGTTTATGCGACGTATGCGGTGGTATTGTAACCATAACAATTCCTTTCTTCTTACAAAAATTGTAAATTTCTAATGAAATATGGCTCGTGTGATCCAAAATAGGTAGGACTGGATCATTTGTTATCGGTTTCGCAATAAGAGCAAAATGTTGCAGCCACTAGATTCATTGCTCCACCCAAGAATATATAGATCCAGTAGATTCTCCTTTCTGCAGCTGAGGTGACATGCGTTTTCTTGGGTAGATAAACATAGGGGTATGTAAGACCTGGCAGCTTTGTAACGGTTTTACCCCTTTCCCATGATATTAGTGCTCTGAGCTGTTTCACTCCCTTTGGATCCAAAATACGCCCTGGTGTCTATACTATGAATATACCTGTTTCGTCAACATTAAAGATCTAATCTTCGCAGAAATGATATTTTTCGGTAACCTCTGTCAGGTTCTTAAAATACCCTTTCATCTTTTCTTCATTGAATTCGTCGACCCTGTTAATACTAATTGCTTCAGATTTCCTTTAACATTATCGTGGAATTTTTCTTTAAAAACAATTCCAACCAATCATTCCCAGCAAGTCGACTTTCTTTATTCAAATTGTGTTTGACATTATTAGATTCTGCGTATTCATAAGCTATTCTGCGTAGTTCAATTGAAGAGATTCCGTAAAACAACTTGGCTAAATGTAAAGCGTGATCAGCAAGTTCCACTTTTTGTGTAGAGCTCAATACAACTTTTCTTCCCATTTTCTTAGAACAGACAGTCCCAGCTTTCACTTTTGTTCGCAATGTAGCCTCATGTATCCCAAAATCATTTGCTACCTCTCTAATTTTTCTTCTGCCATTTACTGCTCCTATGGCGTTTGGTAGTTGTTCTAATGTCCATTTGCACTTCTCTGTTTGCCTAATATAGTGTCATGGCATCTGCAATATGCATAAAAAAGGAAAAGAAACGCAGCATAAACTTTCTTGATAACTGCTTCGTGAAGGGCAATACCACGCACAATGGACGACATGCGTGCAATTATCCCATTCCAAGCCGAGAAAGAAAAATTGAACCTTCAGAAGTTTCACGTTTTTTCATATAAACAGATTTAGCATGAACTTACTACTAACACACTACGCTAAAACATTGTATACACATTATAAAAATCAACTAAGTATTTCAATACATACCTCTAAATCTATAAACGAAGTAAATTAGAAGAAATTGCAGCAAAACAACATTTCGCCATGCCATGAACCACACCTAGCAGCAACTGGCGCCTCGCTCATGCAATATGTCTTTCATACTCTAAACTAGATAGTAGCACTAATCTGAATCAGTTTCGAAGCATTAGAACTGAGAAAATAGGGTGCGTGGTATTCCCTCGTTGCGTGGTATTCCCCCACTTTCCCCTACATTTGAAATTATATTATTTTTTGGGCAAAGGGCGAATTCTAAAAGTATAACTTAGGGTGTAAGAGTGTGTTAGTTCGGTCTTAACTTCCGACAAATAATTTGCTTTCAGTGGGAGAATATTACTACAAGTTGAGAAGATTGTCCCTCTGTAAAACCACTGGCTGAATTGAACTCCCAAAGTATAGCGTTGGCAACATTGCTCAAGTGGATTCGCCGACTAATAATAGCAATCAAGGTCAAAAGTCAGTGCGATATGCACCGCACAATAGTAGTGATTCGGATAATGTAATACTATAATATATGATTCTGTTCTTTCTAGCACGGTGTTACGTAACGTAAACGGAAGTAACAAAACCAATCAAAGGATAAAAAATACCCTATATAAAATTTACATAGTCTTTAAAGTTCCACGTTAAGTGCTGCAGACTAAAGAGGTGGAAGATAGTAGTAAATAAATGATGCCGAGAAAATAAAATAATAAAAAAAAAGAATGGTACTCAGTGGCGTACAAAAATTCATTAAAGGGGTTTGAAGCACTCAAGCACATATTGCTTCCGGACACGAGTGATTTTTGTATACATACTATATCTTAAAGATTTTTACTAAGCTGAAGCCCAATTTTTAATTAAAGCGAATAACTTAAAAGACAGCTAAGAACATAAAAAATGCAGAAAATGAACAAGATGATATCTACAAATGCAATTATATGAATTATTTAATATCTAACAAAACCTTTCGTATAGTGTATAACTTTAGTTCCCAACAATTTTGACGTCATAAACTGTGCTTTCAAATTTCTGGTGCTTAACAAAAGGTTTGGAAACTGTTGTTACTATTGTTTAATAACGTTTCATAGATACTACCTGGCTTTCTTCGACACATTTTTTTTAATTTTTCATTGTCTGCATGCTGTGCGTTTACATTAAAAAAAAAAAAAAAATGATCGTCAGCTTAGGAAGAACTTGAATATGGTAAGTGCTTATTTTTCTATATCTTGTTTAAGAGGGTTAAAACGCTGACAACCCCTTCTTATACGTGTGTTAGTTTCACTGTTGTCTACCATATAATCACTTGAACTGGGACGAATTTGTATACACCAAAAAAAAAAAAAAAAAGTATTTACCTATCGTACGTGTGGCAACAGTGTGTACTGTACCTCAGTAGTTGGCTTTGTGATATTCCCTTAACTTGTGTGTATATAATAGCAAGCTGAACCAGTTTTTCAACCGCTGTGTCGCGAATACGTGTCAGGTGTGTCTCGAGATTTTTAATGTATTCTAAGATCTTCTGCAAAGAAGTTATCTTTAGAAGAAAATAAAAATGTATCGTCAATCAACTTGATTTCACACTTGTCTTTCAAGTTTAAAGTTGGAAAGTTTGCTTTTAACGTTGTTCATTTTTATTTTTGGAAGAAAAACTGGAAACAGAAAAGTAATTTCAATAACACGACTCTTGGTGTTCTCTTCTCGATTACAGTTATAAGAATTATTCAATTTTAAACAATCAACACGGCCGCACGGAACACATTGCTGCACAGTTCTGTAATTTTTGAAATAGATTAACTTACAATTAACACTATCGTTCTTTCGTTATTGCGCATATTTAAGAAATTTGACTGTGGCTCTAACGAAGTTTCAAGGGATGCCGCTCGCCGTAAAAAATGGGACTTTTTTGGTGAAGATTTTTCTTGTGAGATTTGTATCTCATAGTCGTTCCACAATAAAAAGAACTGTATTGTAAGCATTTTTATGTTTACTTTTTTTTTGCATCTAGGAAAAAAATCACATGCAGATCTGTCGCGAAAGATTAAAACGTACTTTGATGTGCCCCAAAGGGAAAAAAAGTTGAAAAACGCTGAGCTAAACTATCATTATTTTCTACTATCTTCACCAGATGTCTTAACAGAAATTTAGAAATATTTAACTTTTTCTATCTTCGTTTGATTCGCTAGAATAAAAAAAAAAAAAAAGATAGCTATCCAATTGATGTTTGCAGCAGAGGATTTCCAGTGACCTCCATGAACGAGTGGTAACGAAAGCGAAAAAAAGTTGAGTTGCTCATACATGCATAACCCGATAATTAATGGACAGATTGAATGCAAATATATGGAGGAGTTCTAATCCAGATGATATATGTGACTCATGTCTCTGGTTTCTGCAATAATCTGTTCGTCGAAAGGGAATAGTGAAATACGTATTATCACGAAAGGGCACCACTCTAGCAATCTGAATTTTTGGATCTCTTTCAGATCAAAATGTGCTTGATGCTTTTAAATCAAATTAGAATATTGAGAAGTAATAAATTTTGAAATTACACAAGGATTGGAGAAATGTGATTTTTTTAAAAGTCCTTTGAAAACTGGTCAAATTGTAAAACGCAATGTTTCGTTTAATTAAACCATTGAAATTATTACTATTTTATTCTAGTGTTTGAGCTTACGTACTTTATTTAAACAAGCTTTGGATAAATGGAGTTTCTTTTTCTAAAAGTTTTGCTTCATATATGTGGAAGGATTATCTCGTATATGGAGCTTGGAGAAACAAATTCAAATATTTTATCTCATTGCAAAATTTATTTTACTTAGAGTCGTAGAAAAGATGTTCCAACAGATTATTTATAAGATTATGAACAAATTTTAAAAATAATTATACTTAGAGTTATAAAATTTCATGTACTTGTTTGTCTATTTATATATTATCATTCGACTTAAAGAAAGAGAAGGTTCTCAATTCAATTCATTTATATTGTAAGGTCCTATACTCTCATGTATAAACAACTACTATAAGCACATGCTTCAATCACGAACATGAGTTATTGTGTTAAAAAAACAACATATAAACACCAGCAGATAATGGAAGACGGATACGAAGAAGGATCGGAAGAAAACCGAAGATGGCCGACCTGCCCTCAAGCGCCTCCCCTGCAAAAGAACGTCTATAAAAGAAGATTGCAAGAGAATGGTTGCATCAGTCTACAGCTGATCAATAACGTATCAACACCTTTCTCCTGGGCCGCAATAGGCTATGGAGTTCCGTTAAACCTATCTCTGGAGGCTGCGATGAGCGAAAGAGATATTCTGTAACCACCATTCTCCTGGAGCTGCAATGAGCTACGGATAAATCTATAATAGTTTCCAGAGGCTGCAATGAGCGAAGGAGTTTTTCAGTCATAACCGAAAGTCATATTGAGCTTTATTTCCGAAGCCACTACTATGTGTGCTAAAGACTTGCTAAACTCAGAAAATGCTTAGAGATCTACAAAGAAACTTTATAAAACTATTATAGAGATTTATTTTGTAAATAAAATAGGTGAAGGGCTTTATATCCCGGACTTCTATTCAGAGCCGTAGCTAGGGGGGCGGGCGGGGCGGTTGCCCCGGGCGCTGATACCAAGGGGGCGATGAACGAGCATGAAGAAAGAAAAAGTGTTGGAAAATAGTAAACAACGCTGCGCCTCGTATGAGTTTTGGCGCCCTACAAAATCAATATTGTTGTCGGTTTGCAATAATAATAATAATAAATTTGTAAAAAAATTCTAGCTCGCTCCGCTCGCAATTTACACGTTTCAATTAGATTCACAAGTTTTTACTTATTTGTTGATAGCAAGGGGGCGCCGAACAAGCAAGAAGAAAGAACAGGTGATGGAAAAGAGCAAACGACGCGACTCCCGTATAAGTAGTGGCGCCCTACAAAATCAATATTGTTGTCGGTTTTCCAAAAATTTTCTTGCTCGCTCCACTCGCAATTCACACGATCCACCAAAATTTCTACTTGGTATTATTATTTTTGCGAGATCCATCTTAATATTGTCCTCAACTCTGGGCCTATGTCTTCCTAATGGAAGTTTCCTATTGGATTTCCAGTCAAAACTTTATAAGCGTTCCTACTTTCTTTCATTCTTGCTACATGACCTGCCTCCCTGAGCGTCCTAGATTTGGTGACTCTAACAATGTTTGGTAAAGGGTATAAATTATGCAATTTCCCGTTATGAAGTTTCCGCCATTGCCCATTCGCATCCCGTTTGGGTCCGAATATTTGTCTCAGGATTTTGTTCTCAAATACTTTCAGCCTGCATTCTTCCCTTAAAGTAAGTAAATTAGTGTCAAATCCATAGTTTTCGCGGTCGCTGAGATCAATGGTAACACTACTATTAGCGATGACTTCAGCCACCATTTGTATGCGGGCCGGGGATCACCAGAGGGGGGGGGGATTTCGAGACATGTAAAAATAATCGAAAATGACCGATATTAATATCAAATCCATAGCTTTCGGGGTCACTGAGCTCAATGGTGAAACTCAAGATAGCGTTTACTTTCACATTTAGTCCCCATCAGCTAAGGAACTTGGGCCAGGAGATCACCGAGACATGTAAAAAATAATCCACAATGACCGATATTAGTGTGAAATTCACAGTTTTCGCGGTCTCTGAGATAAATGGTGATACTTTCATTAGCGATGATTTTCAAATTCAGCCACCATTGTATGCGGGCCGGGAGTCACCGGGGTGGAGAATTGCAAGAGATGTAAAAATAATCGAAAATGACCGATATTAGTGTCAAAT
This sequence comes from Thermobia domestica, assembly GCF_964235325.1. NCBI lineage: Eukaryota > Metazoa > Arthropoda > Insecta > Zygentoma > Lepismatidae > Thermobia > Thermobia domestica. The sequence goes on along the minus strand of NC_137465.1, from coordinate 109,119,078 downwards.
CAATAGTTTTCGCTGTCGCTGAGATGAATGGTGATACTCCCAAAGCGTTGACTTCCAAATACAGCCCCCGTCGACTGGGAGCCAGAGGCGTTGTTTTTTCAAAATTGGAACCAGAGGATCACAGAGACGTTTACTTTCTATGTAAAAGTAATAGAAAATGACAGATGTTAGTGTCACATTCATAGTTTTTGCGGTATTGGCTGAAGGCCAGAGGCGATTTTTTCACAATTCGAACCAGGGAGGGGTCTCAGGGGGCGTTTACCGGGACATGTAAAAGTAGTAGAAAATGACCAATATTTGTGTCGAATTCATATTTGTCGAGGTCGCTCAGATGTATATTGAAACTCCCGATAGTGTTTACGTTCAAATTCAGCCCCCATCGGCCTTCCCAATGAAAACACGTACGTTGTTGGATATATATTCACACAAAATGTATCTAATTTAGAAATGTTTCTTAATTCTTCTCTCATTGTTCAGTTTGTTTACATTGATATTTTATCTGACCCGTGCGAAGAACGGGCATAACAGCTAGTAATAATAATAATAATAATAATAATAATAATAATAATAATAATAATAATAATAATAATAATAATAATAATAATAATAATAATGCCTACAGACCAGTCTTGGGGTCAGTGGCTGAATGTTGGCTTGAGATTCTCGGATAGACCTCAACGGTTGACTATCCCGAGAGGACTTTAGCCTGGTTTTGTCAGTCACAACAGTTGAATACCGGAACGGTATTTTAAATATCCAGAACCAGGCCGCTATTTTGCCCAAGTTTATCAATTGTGGAAACAGTATAGAAAAATATTCCAAAATACCGCTTCTCTAATAAAAAGTGCACATCTTTTCTGTATGTGGCATGTTCTCTCATTTCGGTAACAGACAGACCCGTATCCATGGGGGGCTAGGGGGGCCGGGCCCCATAAACTTTGGCTGGCCCCCTAAGAGTTTCACGGTAGGCTTGAAAATGAACTATAGTATGGTGATGAAGTATACTATGATTGGGTCGGGCATCCCTAACTTCTACCGGGCCCTCTCAATTTTTGGGCTGACTACGGGCCTGGTAACAAAGCGAATAAAATGCATATTATTTTGCATTTGTCCACTGCAGCCACGTTAACAAAATTAATGAATGACAATAGTTGACGCGATAGACATGCGAAAATAATTAAAGAATTTTCCTTCATCTTCCCTTAATTGTGGAAACAGTATAGAAAAATCTCCTTCAAGATACCACTTCTATAAAAAAAAAAAAAAAAAAGGTGAACCCATATGTGTCTCTGGCGTTTTTTTTTTTCTGGCTGTGTCTTAACAAGGCGAGTAGAAAACACATTTTGCGTCTGTCCATTAGAACCACCACAACACGACAAGAGTCACAGAGTTTTGTTTCTTCAGTTGCACAGCAACCCTGCTCGCATATTTTTCATCGACGGCAAAACGCCGGATAATATGAAAGGGGCCGAAACCGGATCCGGCAAACAGCCGGAACCGGAACGGCAAATCGCCGGATAATGTGAAAGAGGCCTAATGTCGTTTTTCTTCCACGCTGCACGCAGTTGGCGTTGTACAGTGCGATGATTACCTCTGGTGGCGAAAATTGGAACTAATTTTGTTTTCTACACTAATCGCTTCTTTATTTTCCGAAATATAATCCTAACAAGTTTGGTTGCATTCTGTGGTTACGTCTCCAGAGTTCTCTGAACAGCAATACTTATTTTATGATAACCTGGTATATACGACAATTACATTAGTAGTCATTAGAGGTCTGCACGGGCCGGAACATGTAAAAGTAGTAGAAAATGACCAATATTTGTGTCGAATTCATATTTGTCGAGGTCGCTCAGATGTATATTGAAACTCCCGATAGTGTTTACGTTCAAATTCAGCCCCCATCGGCCTTCCCAATGAAAACACGTACGTTGTTGGATATATATTCACACAAAATGTATCTAATTTAGAAATGTTTCTTAATTCTTCTCTCATTGTTCAGTTTGTTTACATTGATATTTTATCTGACCCGTGCGAAGAACGGGCATAACAGCTAGTAATAATAATAATAATAATAATAATAATAATAATAATAATAATAATAATAATGCCTACAGACCAGTCTTGGGGTCAGTGGCTGAATGTTGGCTTGAGATTCTCGGATAGACCTCAACGGTTGACTATCCCGAGAGGACTTTAGCCTGGTTTTGTCAGTCACAACAGTTGAATACCGGAACGGTATTTTAAATATCCAGAACCAGGCCGCTATTTTGCCCAAGTTTATCAATTGTGGAAACAGTATAGAAAAATATTCCAAAATACCGCTTCTCTAATAAAAAGTGCACATCTTTTCTGTATGGGCCTATGTCTTCCTAATGGAAGTTTCCTATTGGATTTCCAGTCAAAACTTTATAAGCGTTCCTACTTTCTTCCATTCTTGCTACATGACCTGCCTCCCTGAGCGTCCTAGATTTGGTGACTCTAACAATGTTTGGTAAAGGGTATAAATTATGCAATTTCCCGTTATGAAGTTTCCGCCATTGCCCATTCGCATCCCGTTTGGGTCCGAATATTTGTCTCAGGATTTTGTTCTCAAATACTTTCAGCCTGCATTCTTCCCTTAAAGTAAGTGACATGTTTCACACCCACACAGAACAATAGGCATGATTATCGTTTTATATATTTTAAGCTTCAAATTCCTCGACAGAATTCGCGACCACAAGAGATTTTGAACTGAATAATAACATGAATTCCTTGTTTTCAGTCTACATTTAATTTTTTCGAAACTTAAAACCGGAAATCTATTCGACACTTCAATCTGGTATTCCCCTCTAGGTATGGTATCGCGGGAGTTGGATAAATACCCGTTCTATTACTTCTTCGTAAACACTGTCTTTCATTTCGTCATCCTTATCTTCTGTTGGGACATGCACATTTAAAACAATAATATAACAATAATATCACACCATCAACCCTTAAGAGTAATAAAAGAAAGTCAATAATTAACAAATTCAACCTGTTTGATTGCTGATATTAAACGAATCGAAATTAAAATGCTATTTGTGTGATTTTATACAGAATAAAATTACAAAAGTTTACAATTATTACTAGAAATTAATGCTGTCACCTATTTCGAACATTTTAAAAGAACATAGTTTCTAATGTGTTGACATTCTATTTTTTATCGATTGTATGAAACGTAGATAGCTGTAAATTTTCATAACTGTTCTCCAAGTGGATTTGTATACAACCAAAGGTAGTTTTGTGAAGTTGTAGACAAAAAAAGCCTCTTGAAAACAGTTCTTATTTGTAAAAGAATACATGATCATTTTTGGATGTTGCAATGGTCTGACCAAGCAGCTTGATATAAATTCAACATAGCATAACAACAAAAACTGCTTTTCTTATATTAAAAAAATGAAGGAGGCAAAAGTTTGGTATGGTGAATGCAGGAGTGGATTAAGGGCGGAGTCAATGGAACCCAGGCTCCGAGGTTCCCAGGCACAGGGCGCCCCAAAACTCCCTCTTTTTAATTTTAAACTATAGCAATCAACTTGTTGTATTGTAAGCTTCAGACCCATACTATTTTTTTTCCCGTTTGCTACGCTCGCGGTATCCCTAGAGTTAAATCTTTTTCCACCAGCGATGCTTATTTTGGGAGAGAGTTAGCTATTTTGGGCCAATATTTCAAACCAAATTATTAGCTTGTGGTGACAATTCCTTTGAAATATCTCTGAATTTCAATGTCATTTAATGACGTAATAGAATCCTTTGCAGAGCAAAAATGTAGGAAGAAAACTTTTCTAACAATGTAACCTTGTACAGTTTTACCTATTTGTATATGATTTTTCTCCTTTTACTCTATTAGTGTTTTTACAGGGGCTGTTGACTATTTGGCTCGTATTTGACATTTATGTGTTACACTGCAGAATATGAGCATTTAACTGTTAATAATGAATGTAATTAAACTAGTTATTGTAAATTTGGAGCACATTAAAATATTACAATATAGTTATCGGTGTCCCGATAAGCCTATGAGGCTGTGGAAGACAGCAAAGAAAATTTATGTGCTGGAATTATTTGTAACATAGGACCCCTTGAAATTGTCGCCTCCAGGGTCCCAAAACGGATTACTCTGCCCCTGAGTGAATGTAGGGGGCGCCAAATTCTACTTCGCCCCGGGCGCCGAAATCTCTAGCTACGGCTTTGCTTCTATTAGACTCTACCTAACAAAACATTGCAACATAAAATTCTGGGTATGTTGCCACATAGCTGCGACATGGACATAGTGATTTCGATTATGATTTTCTTCTTTGAAGGAGCATCCTTTCCTGGTGGTTTCATATAAATTTCTATAAGATCTGATGGTAGTATTTGGAGCATGAAAGATCTCAATGAATACTGGATTAATTACGACAAAGTAACATGATTATAGGCAACCATACATTTTTTTAGCGTAGTTATGGTTCCATAACAATACATGAGTTATACTTCAAAGTTTGTCATCACTTTGGTAGTACCTGTTGTTTGTCTCTGTTGTTTGTAACTTTTAAACAAGTGAATTGCGTGTATGAATCCATTTTTTTTTTAAGAAAAATGGTTTATAATTATAAATTCAAAATTCTATTTGTAAAACTTCTATAGGGAGCACGCGTTCAACCTGAAAGAAAGGCAGAACATGCTTATTCTATATTTAATTAACAGTAATATGCAAAAGAATACGAGTTAATGCATTTGGTTTTTTGGGTAGTGTTAACGTGATGCTATTGGATGAAGGAGATATTGATAAGGTTTTGTGCGCTGCTTTACAGGGTTGCTAGAATATAAAGGCAGTAAAAGTCAGTAAAGTCAGTTAATATAGGCTAATTAATTTTCCGCTTTGTTTTGTTTTTGTATAAGATTATTGTGATTTTAAGAGGAAAATGGAAATGTTAGAAAAATCACCTTAAAAAATTCACTATTTTATGTATTGTTTAATATTTAAAGTTTCTGTTGTACCAGGTTATCACAAAATAAGTATAGCTTCAGAGAAATCTGTAGACGTAACCAAGGGCGCCCATGTAGACGTAACCATTCGGCAGAATGAAACCAAACTTGGTAGGAATATATTTGAGAACATGCAGAACCGATTGATGTAGAAAATAAAATTAGTTCCGATTTTCGCCACCAGAGATAATTTTGGCGCAGTACAACACGAAGTAAGTGCAGCACGGAAGAAAACCGACACTAGTGATGCTAAATGATAAGAAAGGTTGTAATTACCTCTCGTGTAGGTCAAGTGGCAATGATTACCAATGCTATTAATACTCCGCGGTCAGTGGCGGATTTACGGAGGTAGAGGGCTTTTGAGTTGAAGCATCCGTTTAAAAATCTTGAATATCTTACAAAAACGAAGTTAAATATTAGTCTTTCCTGTGCTCATAAACTTCAAGCTCCTCCCCCCAAAAAAATTCCAGGAAAGGTTAATGTCAAATCTCGCCTCCAGAGGCAATTGTCATTGTCTTTCTGTCCAGTGTTAAGTGTAGTATGGAAGACATTATATTATTGATATTCAATGAAATAAAGGCCTAATTATGCGCCCGTGCGACGCGTGGCATTGATTTGTACTGCTAATTAATAACCCCTTGGTGTAGTGATGTGTTATGGGTGGTGATGGTGATGTGGGGTTCTGCCCAGAGACAGGTCTTTGACGTGAAGTTTCCTGGGCAAGAAAAACCCAAGGTGACTAGTACCGTATGAGATGATGATGATGTTCTAAGGACGGGACCTACAGGGTAACATGGGATCCGACTCACGTGTGTCTTCAACGGAAATTTAACCCCGGACAAGGCAAAGAATGTGGGAAGAAAAAAGAAGCCAACATCGGATCACCATCAATTCATTTCTGGCATAGTGATGCCCAAACCCGTATCACTGAAACACATGCAGGCGTGAGTAAGCGCCTGGATAGTTACTTACAGACTTTATAATTTAACATCACTAATGTCCCTTTCACATTATCCGGCGATTTGCCGGATCCGGTTCCGGTGAATTGCCGGATGAGGTAGAAAGACATTGCAAGCAATGAAGCTCTTCACATATGTGCGGCGGTCACCGGACATTCATCCGGCGAGCAAAAACAGCCGGATCTCCCTGCTAGAATTCGGCGCGGCAAATCGCCGTGTATAGCCAAGCGGAACATTACAAGCAATGACGCTCTTCACATATACGCGGCAAACTACCGGATGGGTGTTGGGGGAGGAAGCAAGTGTTGCCAGGAAAGAGCAGAAAGTGGCTAATATAATATGGGAGCGTGTGGTTTTGTGTGTTATGTGGAGTGTGTTTGTGTATGTGGTTATGTTCTAGCCAAGTACATCTGGAGTAATTAACCAAACCTGTATATACAATATATGGGGAAAGATGACATGTAAAATTAATTGAAAACGACCAATACTACCGAAGTGTAGAAATCAATATAAATTATTATGTAATAGAAGATTGGGAGATGTCCGTGTAGCACTGGACAAATGACCTTCTATAAATTTGTGGTGACCCAAAATTGAAATATACACTATCAAATATTTCAGCAATACAGTCTTTTGCTATATATTTATATACTATTTTGCTACGCAAAGCAAAAGAGAATTCATGATGTGATATTTGATAAATATACTGTACTTTATATATTTTATATTAATTATCTGGCTGTAATTTCTTGAATAGTCCTCTGAATTCAGAGACTAGAGCAGTGCTTTAAAGAGACTTGAGTCAATAGAATAAACCCGAAATAGTATAATAATAATAATAATAATAATAATAATAATAATAATAATAATAATAATAATAATAATAATAATAATAATAATAATAATAATAATCTAATATAAATAAAATAAAGAGTTTATGTGTCTGTCTGTCTTTGTGCGGCCTAGGGATCCTACGAGTGGACCGAAAGTTACCAAAATTTGGTCACGGGTACCTTGGTCCAGGCTCCAGATCAAACCGATGCGTTTTTTTTTCAAAATTCGAACCAGGAGGTCTCAGGGGGGCGTTTACCAGGACATGTAAAAGTAGTAGAAAATGACCGATATTAGTGTCAAATCCATAGTTTTCGCGGTCGCTGAGATCAATGGTAACACTACTATTAGCGACGACTTCAGCCACCATTTGTATGCGGGCCGGGGATCACCAGAGGGGGGGGGGATTTCGAGACATGTAAAAATAATCGAAAATGACCGATATTAATATCAAATCCATAGCTTTCGGGGTCACTGAGCTCAATGGTGAAACTCAAGATAGCGTTTACTTTCACATTTAGTCCCCATCAGCTAAGGAACTTGGGCCAGGAGATCACCGAGACATGTAAAAAATAATCCACAATGACCGATATTAGTGTGAAATTCACAGTTTTCGCGGTCTCTGAGATAAATGGTGATACTTTCATTAGCGATGATTTTCAAATTCAGCCACCATTGTATGCGGGCCGGGAGTCACCGGGGTGGAGAATTGCAAGAGATGTAAAAATAATCGAAAATGACCGATATTAGTGTCAAATCAATAGTTTTCGCTGTCGCTGAGATGAATGGTGATACTCCCAAAGCGTTGACTTCCAAATACAGCCCCCGTCGACTGGGAGCCAGAGGCGTTGTTTTTTCAAAATTGGAACCAGAGGATCACAGAGACGTTTACTTTCTATGTAAAAGTAATAGAAAATGACAGATGTTAGTGTCACATTCATAGTTTTTGCGGTATTGGCTGAAGGCCAGAGGCGATTTTTTCACAATTCGAACCAGGGAGGGGTCTCAGGGGGCGTTTACCGGGACATGTAAAAGTAGTAGAAAATGACCAATATTTGTGTCGAATTCATATTTGTCGAGGTCGCTCAGATGTATATTGAAACTCCCGATAGTGTTTACGTTCAAATTCAGCCCCCATCGGCCTTCCCAATGAAAACACGTACGTTGTTGGATATATATTCACACAAAATGTATCTAATTTAGAAATGTTTCTTAATTCTTCTCTCATTGTTCAGTTTGTTTACATTGATATTTTATCTGACCCGTGCGAAGAACGGGCATAACAGCTAGTAATAATAATAATAATAATAATAATAATAATAATAATAATAATAATAATAATAATAATAATAATAATAATAATAATAATAATAATAATGCCTACAGACCAGTCTTGGGGTCAGTGGCTGAATGTTGGCTTGAGATTCTCGGATAGACCTCAACGGTTGACTATCCCGAGAGGACTTTAGCCTGGTTTTGTCAGTCACAACAGTTGAATACCGGAACGGTATTTTAAATATCCAGAACCAGGCCGCTATTTTGCCCAAGTTTATCAATTGTGGAAACAGTATAGAAAAATATTCCAAAATACCGCTTCTCTAATAAAAAGTGCACATCTTTTCTGTATGTGGCATGTTCTCTCATTTCGGTAACAGACAGACCCGTATCCATGGGGGGCTAGGGGGGCCGGGCCCCATAAACTTTGGCTGGCCCCCTAAGAGTTTCACGGTAGGCTTGAAAATGAACTATAGTATGGTGATGAAGTATACTATGATTGGGTCGGGCATCCCTAACTTCTACCGGGCCCTCTCAATTTTTGGGCTGACTACGGGCCTGGTAACAAAGCGAATAAAATGCATATTATTTTGCATTTGTCCACTGCAGCCACGTTAACAAAATTAATGAATGACAATAGTTGACGCGATAGACATGCGAAAATAATTAAAGAATTTTCCTTCATCTTCCCTTAATTGTGGAAACAGTATAGAAAAATCTCCTTCAAGATACCACTTCTATATATAAAAAAAAAAAAAAAAAGGGTGAACCCATATGTGTCTCTGGCGTTTTTTTTTTTCTGGCTGTGTCTTAACAAGGCGAGTAGAAAACACATTTTGCGTCTGTCCATTAGAACCACCACAACACGACAAGAGTCACAGAGTTTTGTTTCTTCAGTTGCACAGCAACCCTGCTCGCATATTTTTCATCGACGGCAAAACGCCGGATAATATGAAAGGGGCCGAAACCGGATCCGGCAAACAGCCGGAACCGGAACGGCAAATCGCCGGATAATGTGAAAGAGGCCTAATGTCGTTTTTCTTCCACGCTGCACGCAGTTGGCGTTGTACAGTGCGATGATTACCTCTGGTGGCGAAAATTGGAACTAATTTTGTTTTCTACACTAATCGCTTCTTTATTTTCCGAAATATAATCCTAACAAGTTTGGTTGCATTCTGTGGTTACGTCTCCAGAGTTCTCTGAACAGCAATACTTATTTTATGATAACCTGGTATATACGACAATTACATTAGTAGTCATTAGAGGTCTGCACGGGCCGGAACTATTAGCCCGTGCCCGGCTCAACCCGTGGATTTATAATGTGAGACCCGGCTCGAGTCCGAAATATGTTTTAGCATTCAGGCCCAAGTTCGTGTGTGATAATCAAATGAGCCCGAAATAAACCCGAATTGCAGAAACTTAATAATTAACGCAAAAATGTATTTTTATGTACAGTATTGAGAGGTTTAATTTTGCAGTTGTGCCTTAAAAGTTCTTCAGAAAGAACGGTGATGTATCGTTGTACAGTATATTTACAAAGTTAAGCCCGAAAAGGCCCGATAAATATGGTTGTATATTTAAAAATTTACGGCCCGAGCCCGGCCCGGGCCCGACGTGATATATGCTTTGTAGGCCCGAATCCGGCCCGCGGGCTCGGCCCGAGCCCCTGCAGACCTCTAGTAGTCATCTGGATGGTTTAATGTTTGATTTTACGTTAGAAAGTTTTTCATTTTCAAATTTAATGCAAAAAAACATACCACTGCCTTCATACAAATTTGATTAGGCTCAACTTATGTATATTTCGTGAGAAACTTGTGCACACATAAGAACTGTCAGTACTTCCGACGGTGGATCCATACATAAATTAATGATATATTTAGTACTAGCAGCGTTCACCCCGCTTCGCTGCGGTCACCCCGGAACGCAATAAACTTTGTTACTTAGATAATTTTTACTTTTTCGCTTTCAAGTGATATGATAAAAACCATAGAAGATTGCAGTAAATGTTAACATTATATCGCCTGTCATTTATGTTAACCCGCCCCGCTTCGCTGCGGTCACCCCGGAACGCAATAAACTTTGTTACTTAGATAATTTTTACTTTTTCGCTTTCAAGTGATATGATAAAAACCATAGTAGATTGCAGTAAATGTTAAAATTATATCGCCTGTCATTTATGTTAACCCGCCGAGTGACACGGTCATGCGGGTTGCATATAAATACGTTTATTTTTATACCTATGATGAACTAACAAAGGATTTGTACGTTATGGACACTTGAATGGTCAATTATCTCAAGACACTGGTAATTAAAAATTAAAGTGATATGATAAAAACCATCTAGGGTCCAAATCCTAATAACCCCCCAAAAATGAAATAAATTGGTTCAGCCGTATTAGCGTGATGAGCTAACAAAGGATTTGTGCGTTCTCTTTTATATAATAGACTAGCAGCGTTCACCCCGCTTCGCTGCGGTCACCCCGGAACGCAATAAACTTTGTTACTTAGATAATTTTTACTTTTTCGCTTTCAAGTGATATGATAAAAACCATAGAAGATTGCAGTAAATGTTAACATTATATCGCCTGTCATTTATGTTAACCCGCCCCGCTTCGCTGGTGTCACCCCGGAACGCAATAAACTTTGTTACTTAGATAATTTTTACTTTTTCGCTTTCAAGTGATATGATAAAAACCATAGTAGATTCCAGTAAATGTTAACATTATATCGCCTGTCATTTATGTTAACCCGCCGAGTGACACGGTCATGCGGGTTGCATATAAATACGTTTATTTTTATACCTATGATGAACTAACAAAGGATTTGTACGTTATGGACACTTGAATGGTCAATTATCTCAAGACACTGGTAATTAAAAATTAAAGTGATATGATAAAAACCATCTAGGGTCCAAATCCTAATAACCCCCCAAAAATGAAAGAAATTGGTTCAGCCGTATTAGCGTGATGAGCTAACAAAGGATTTGTGCGTTCTCTTTTATATAATAGATTTTCTTCAGGAAATGTACTCTTAGTACCGTTAAATGTTGTTTCTTACATGAAAAGCTGCGTTCAGGGTGCAGTTTCACTTTAGGAGAGCTTAACCGTTAATGGTATAACTACAGCGTTTTCTCGGTGTAGCATAAAAGCGACAGTTAAAAAACAGAAACTAACCTGTGATAGGTGTCTACTAAAATTAAGAATTGTATCTAACACGCGTAAGGGCGGGGCAAAGTTGATGAGACCTCCTTTTGAGCTGTCAGTAGCCTTAAGAAGTTTTCCTTGAAAATTGGCATTTAAAATATATCATACTAATAATAATAAATTTAGAATATAAATATATTCGGGACAGAATTATAGCATTAAATCTTGTATATACACAAATTTAATATTTATGCCTACTTATTTATTTATGTTTTAGTGCATGAATGGGTGAGTGCAAAAGAAGGCATACGTCCTGTGGTCGTGTTACTGGAAGCTCACAAGAGAAAAATTGAAGTTCGTAATCAATCGGGAAGCTTATTAAGAGCTAAAGATGTTGCAGAACGTGCTCATATGGATATTTTTATTGTTACTGATGGTCTACATTTAGTACTTAGGACAGTTAATGACTATGATTTGGTAAGTTTATTATTACGAAATTTATATATATTATACTTTTGTACATTTATTGCTTAAGATATATCTATCATTTGATTTATGCATTTTATGGAACAGATAATTCTTCAGTATTATTAATATAAATTTAAGTCATAAGTCATACGATATTTTTATAACCAAAAAAGTGCATTCACCATGATCGCCCGTAAGTACAAAGCTAAACTGACACAGAAGATAGTATGGCAAATGGACTATTTACAACAGAGGCTGCCACTCTGTCTGATACATAAACTGTTACTATGTGTTCGAACTTGGGGCATAACGCTGCGGCGGCAATCCAAATCATTTGTCATGCCAAAGAGGAAGGTGCAGTGAATAACAGCTCAGGAACTCATTGGTACGAAAAATGTTGTGCACGTTTTTAAGATGCTGAAGATCAGCCGAAGTCAGGCCGCTCCAGGGTAACAGACTAAGCTCATATAACACACCATTGAGGTAAATCCATCAATAAGTACACGACGATTGGCAAACCAACTCGACATGTTCTAGTCCACTGTAGTGCGTCACCTTCACAACCTTAAGGAAACCATCAGAAGCTATTGGATTGTGAAACACTGACTTCGCCTCAACTCAGGCCCAGAGAAAAGTAGATGTATGCCAAAATGTGATGCTTAATACACGTGACGTGCGTTTCCTGAAACGGATTGTCACATGCGACGAAAAGTAGGTATCTTCCTGAAACCCGAATACGCAGAAACAGTAACTGAGAACAGGTCATCCGACCAGTCCAACTTCCAGAACCGGTCTTCAAACAGTGCAGTTTCAAGCATAAAGTCCTACTATGTATGTGGCGAAATTACTAGGACGTAATTCACTCCGAATTCGTTCCTAACGGTCGTATCATTAATGCCGACATTTATTGCGAACAGTTGGAGAGAATGTATGCTGCACTACATCAAAACTATCCCACATTGGTGAACCGATAGCACGTCCTGTTGCAACAAGGAAACGTAAAATCACACTCGGGTCGAAATAACGCAACAAAAATTCAGGAACTTGATGACATCGAAGTGATGCCACACGCGACATTTAGTCCTGACTTTGCCCCTTCTGATTACTACCTATTTCTGTCCATGGGGCACTTTCTGAAATCACGATGCTTCACCAACCAGCAGGATGTGGTAACAGCAGTGAATGATTTCTTTACCTCATTGATAAGACATTGTATTTACGTGGAATTGAGGAACTGACGGAAAGGTAGATGCAAACAGTCCAAAACGAGGAACTTTAATTTGAGTGTTAACCTGCTGTCATTGTACTGTAATAAGCACAGGTATTCCTATGTCATGTAACAAATATTGAATGACTTTGACTCATTCTTGTATATAACGAAAAAAAAGTCGAAAGATAAAACATATACCAATCAACAGACTGTATGAAAATTCTTAACATGATATGAGCTAACTTCAACATATGAGAATCTTTAATATTTTCGCGAATCAGTTTCATACTTCCATCAAGATTATTTCTCATGTTTTTATCTTAATGGTCTGGTTTGCAGAAACACTACAATCCGTTGCATTGAAATCAATCATTGTGAAATAAACAAAGCTAATCACTGGGCCCACGCTGATCAGAAACTTCTAAATTATAGTTTGTTTTGTTCGTATCTGCATAGACGCCAGTTATGGAAATACTACAATGTTATTTCCTTTCAAACTCTAAGATAAGCCCACCTCAAGTTTCATTACAATATTTTCATTATTATTCAAACTACACTATTAATAAAAAATGAACGTAACGATGTTTGACAGCTAATGTCTCATTGATTCCTACATTGATTTTGATAATTTTTGATACATAAGTGGACTAATTTAGGTTTCTAGCGCAAATTTTCGGCCGGGGAGGAGAGATGACTAAAAATAATAAAAAAACGACACATATTAGTGACCAATCCATAGTTTTCGAGGTCGCTGAGATAAATAGTGACACTTTCGATGCCGTTTAAGTCCAAATCCATACCCTCGGCATGGAATTGAAGGAGCGGGTAGGGAAGGAGATGACGTGTATATACAGAATGTCCCAGAAGATATGCAACCCAAAGTTTGATCGAGTTTATTTTTTGAAGTAAGAATGATATAGAGACATGCTTTTTGTGACAAAAGTTAGCGTTGCTTATGAAGATATTTTGAGAATAAAACCAATTAGACATATTGTAACGTTGAAAGTTAGTAATTGTTTAAATAACCAGAAATATATTTTTTAAATTGCAAATTGTATATAATCAATTGAAAGGAACAGAAAAAAATAATCGTGGTAATTTTTAATGTAAATGTTTAGTAAGCATCAATACTTATCGAATGAGACAAAAACTGCCTGTTGTTTTGCAATGTTGACAGTTGTGAAGACTATTTTAACGTATTCACAAAAACACATTTTTTAAAACAAAATAGCGCATTATGGAACAATGTTCCAGCAAAAATAGTACCGCAGGTGTAATTCATTCTCGCACATGTTGGGCAATATGATTTATCAAGATAATAATGATTGTTTTTTGAAAAAAAAAAACGATAAAAATAATTACTCAACTGCAGTTGGCAACTCGTGCGATAGGGAGAAAAATACATGAGTCTTTATTCGCGGTGGAAATTTGCTTCGGGTCAGATGTAGTGTTCGTAGTTTGAAGGAAATTTCCCTAATCTAGGGAAATTTCGTAGGTAAGTTAAGCGAAAAGGGAAACCTTTCGACAAAACATGAAAATCCACTGAAATTCTCGCACTGGCTGATTGTCCAATATCAATGCTTAATTTTTTCTTTGTTCTTCAGAAATAAAAACATACAATAACAATAGTTTGTACGTTCAAAGTAGTATAATTTGTACCCGTTGTTGGCTGGGTATATATATATATACAAGGTGTTTAAACAACACCGACAACGATTGAGAGGTGATTCCTGAAACCAAGATAAGACAAAAAGTATAGACCAACTTGGGTGCACAAATGCTTGCTTTCGGAGTTATAGGCTACCGAAAACATGAAAAAATTAAATTTAAAGGTCCATAGCTCCAAAACTATGGGACATATCGTAGTCGGGTCAAGACTTCACTTAGGAACTACTACGTGCTCTATCCAAACATCCATGTTTCAGAATCCTAAGGTATTTCCACAACAATTTTTATAGAGGTAGTTGGTGAGAACTTCAAGTTATATGCCTGTAGGAAAAACTCCCTCTACAAAAATTGTTGCGTGTGTGTGTGTGTGTGTGTGTGTGTGTGTGTGTGTGTAGGTAGGTAGGTATGCGTGTGCGTGTGTGTTTTGTATAAGGAAAAACTGAAAACTACAGAAGCAAAAAGCAAATGAATAAAACAATTGTGGTTGCCACTTCTTTTATTTAGCTAAGTTAATCTTATCACATAACTTGTCATAGGAATTGGACACTCGATAAACTAGGGGAAATTTGATAAGGAAAGGGAAAAATTTGGGTCAGTTGAGGGAAATTTTTTTAACCTACGAATATTGGGCAGAGATGCATATCGAATTTCATTTTGTGCTTTGTTGTGTTGCGTTAATTATTGATATTGTTTTGTTAGAATGCTATATTCTGTTGAAGAGGGAACACGCATTATTGAGATTTATTTTCAAATCTATTCGTATGAAGCTGTTAGAGTACGATTTCAAGAAATCTTTCCCAACTCAATAGTTCCAGACAACAGCAAAATATGGCGCTTCGTGCAACGATTTCGTGAGACTAACTCTGTTTGTGACAAACTTCGCCCAGGAATGTCTAAAGTATTAACTGCAGAGGCCCTTCACAAGGTAGGGGTACAAATGACAAATTCTCCGAGAAAGTCTGTTTGAAAACTTGCAGTGCAATCCGGTTTACCTAAAACTACCGCTCACAGAATCATATACAAGTTGAGAATGCATCCATACAGAATTCGTGCTGTACAAGAACTAAAGGAAACTGATAATGAAGCACGAGTGAGGTACTGTCATTGGTTCAATTCCTTAATTAGAGATAATGGTGTAGATATATTGGATAAGGTCTTTTACACGGACTAGGCGTGATTTCATTTGAATGGCTATATAAATAGACCGAGCTCTCGTTATTGGTCCACCGAGAATCCACATGTGTTACGTGTACTTCAGCTTCATCCTCAGAAGGTCAATGTATAGTGTGCGATAACGCGACAGCTAGCGAAGGTCCTCTCTTTTGCAATACAACTGTGTATGGCATTGTCTATTTAGATTTAATTATTAAATTTATTTCCTTATTAAAAGATGATGAGCGAGACTGCTGGTTCAACAAGACTGGGCTACTTGTCATACCTCTGATGAAACTTAAGAAATGTTACAAGAGATCTTTGGTGATCGCATAGTTTCCAAAAACTTGTGGTCTGTCCCCTCTCCAGACTTATTGGGTGATATGCATAAAGATGACTAAGTACTAGTGAGTATAATCTCACCTCTTGAACAAGATTAATCTACAAGTGAGTTCTTAGTCGTAATTCGTGTGCATAAAAAGAACAAATAGGAATGAGATTGTTCTCACTGTGACAGGCAGTTCCGTCTCATGTGAACCTTTCTTTAATGACGTTTCATACAGAAATGACGTAATGAATGTGATGTTTATTTCCTTCTGTTTTCTAAATCAGGAATTCACAAGTGTGTAGCAAGTGAAAGCATGTCATTAAAATTAAAATCAGTAGCGTTATTTATCCAGCACAAAAGCACGACTTTTTCTTCTGTTGGCTTAGATCAATAGTGGTTTTCACTTTCCGATAGCGTGGACCCCTGTTCACTCGGGAAGGGATCTGCGGACTCCCTTGTAATGCTATCTGTAATTTCACACTATATTAAAAATATACTAATTAGAATTACCACCGACAAGGTAAAGATCAAGAAATATAGTTCAATAAGTAATTTATTCTAAAGATACATGTTTGTTTCCTAGTGGACGAAATTTCAATTCAAAATATAATAACTTTCAAGACTGAACTCGATTTTTAAAAAAAAGGAAATCCACTTGAGAAACAACGTTTTCAAATTAGGGAGTCACTAATGTGAGAAATGAAATTCATTGTGTTTTCCATAACTGCATTGAACTCGGGAATAATTTTTGTCATAATCAATCTTAGGTCCGATTCCAAATTAAGACGATTTCGCTTTCAAGTTTCAATACTGCAAAGAGCAGAAAATGTCTGCTCTCATAAGTAAGTGGTAAGGAAAGGCATAAAATGTTACAATACCTTTCTAGACAATTCTTCATACTCACAGCGCACAGGCAAACCAATTTGAGTCAAACGTTACTCGCAGTGGCGGATCTAGGAACATATTTTGGGAAGGGTTTCTCATTTATTGTTTTTAGAAATCCCAGAATTGGGGGGAGGGTCTTGATGTTTATAAACATAGCAATGACTAACATTTACTTCTTTTTCTTTTAAAAAATGTGAAATTGATGGTATGGTGGGAGTTTTCCGCCACTTGAAGGTGAAATACATGAAATTCTGTACATGAAATCCATGAAATTCATGTACAACTGCTTTTGAAAAAATGTCCTAACAAAGAAGGAACTTTTCTCACTTGAAGTAGTCCTGTATAACCGTTGCCCAGCTTCAGGGTAGAAATTTAGTAAAGTAGGAGTACATTTAAATCTACAAACGGAGATATAATTTCTAATTGCTTTTTTTTAAGTAAGTGAAAAAATACTTCTTGCATAACAGCTGTGAGTTCTAATTTATTAAATCACATTTCGCTTTTTAGGCGTCGCGGACCTCCTGGCTAGGTCCCACGAACGCCAGGGGTGCCCGGACGCCACTTTGAGAACTACTGGATTAGATTGATTCAAGTACAGCTACTTTCGTTTGAATATTCCAGCATATAAAACAGTGACGACCAAGTTCTTTGCACTATACAGCCACAACTCTTGTTTCAATTTTGAGGAACCAACTGGAAACACTTTTGCATTTGTGATAGGGAAACAAAACGGAAGTGCAACAGTAAATAATAATAATAATAATAATGAAATGAAATCTTACAGTTTAACGTCTCACTATTATACCATTTAGACTCAGGAAGACTATGGTTAAAGCAAATGCATTATTATTGAATAACTAGTGGAATGATAAAGTGGAAGGACATGGGAATACCACGAGAAAATTCACGGACACGATCGAACCCTGGACCCCGTACACCAAAGGCGCACATGCTAACCACTAGACCAGCGGGGAGGGCACCACTGAGGCACCGTGCTCCTATCTCATGCAACGATGTTTGGGGTTTCCTTGGATTTTGAAAAAGAAATGGCAATCTCGCTTTCCCGAAAACTTGTAGAAGAGGTTAATAAAGAATGGGAATCAAAATTTTAAAATAAGCAGAAAAAATTCGATTAGCTCACAAATTATAAGAAACAGAAGAAAAATGATCAAGTGCAATCTTATTCCTCATAAAAGGTTACATGTAATCACACATAGCGAGTATTAGAGTGAACATGTTGAAATCGGAACTTAACGGGGCACCGGTGACCCTAAAATGGAATCTACTCTGAATTACTAAAGAACAAGAAGTGGTTCCTCCGTACATCACCATATTTATTTATTATATTTATTTTTTAACGTTTAGGATTTTAGGTTTTTGAGCTTTCGGCATCGAAGGCCATTTAGCCTGTCACGTACATGAGGGATGACGTCCCTCGGCTATCACACTATTCGGGGAAAGGGAAGGAAGGAAGCGGCCTGAAACCTATAAATTAGGTACCACTCCGGCATTTTCTTGGTGTGAATGAGGAAACTCATTCAGGATGGCTGACCTGAAAACGTTTTTTCCACTTTTTCACCTTTTCCACCGAATGCCTCTACCGGGACCGCTCGCACCGAAGGCGAGAGCGTTAGCGGATACGCTAAGCGGGGCCACTATTTTCACTTGTGTTTGTTTATTTATTGTATTTTTTGATCATTGATAGTGCAACGTGAAAGTAAAACACTCTCTTCTTCTTCTCATTATTCAGAGATAGAAAACTTTTGGTTTCCAGTAAATTCCCAAGCAAACGCTGTGCCATCCATTGTGCATTTTGTTTTCCAAATCTATATAATAATATTGCTTGTGCACTCTTTGTTGATATTATTGATGTTATTGTTGTTGTTATTTATTTTTATTGTTTTTATCCTTTTATTTATTTTTCCTGCTTCTTAACATTTCCCTGAGTAAAATGGCACAATTATGCTGTATCTGGGAATCTGTTCAATAAATAAATAAATAAATAAATAAATAAATATAGACTTTTGTAGACATGCACATCAGAGTCTCTTCGAACTCTGTACACTTTTCTTCTTGGCTACACATCCATAAATTCAGCTATTTCGACCCATTCGAACACACTGTGAGACAAGTGAACTAGGTACTGAGGGGTTTACAAAATTTGGAGATTAATCTCAGCTAGTTGAGATCATACTCAACTTTATGCATATGAAAAGTGAGAAATCACAGTTTGATTCATCAGCTCCGAGTAGAGCGTTCACCTCCGGTGCTTGGGGTCCCGGGTTCGATCCCAGCCCCCGCCAAGTGAACTTTGTGGTGGACAAACACCGTGTGCGTGGGTTTTCTCGGGGTTCTCCCGTTTCCTCCCACATTCTTCATTCCACCATTTCATTCATTTCTCATAATCACCGTCTCCTTTAGCCTAGCCGGCATAACCGTGGGACGTAAAACTCAAAGATTTCATTTTTATGCATATCACCCAATATAACTTCTGTGTAGTTTTTTGATCGAAATTTGTACGAAAACAATCCCAGAACGATAGAACAATTAAAAAAGAAACATTGAAACAGAAGTGGAAGCAATTATTAGGGACATCCTTCGGAAAGTTTCACGAAAGTTTCAAGAATGTGTGACCGTCTTCTTCCTTTCTTCAAGCCAGTACGGGTTGCCAGCGGCAGGTGTTTAATTATTTTTATCGTTTTTTTCTTTTTTTTTTTTGCAAAAAGGAAATCAATTTATTATTTTATTGATAAATCAAATTGTCCAACATGCGCGAGGATGAGTTACATCTGTGGTAGTATTCTTGCTGGAAAATTGTCGCCAGAATGCACTATTTTATGTAGAAAATGTTTTTTTTTCTGAATACGTAAAAAATAGCCTCTGCAACTGTCAACGCTGCAAAAACAACCTGCAATTTTTTGTACCACACAATAAATATTGATGCGCACTAAACATTTACACAAAGAATTAACGCGATTAATTCTTTTTTTCTGTTCCTCGCCGCAATTGATTATAAGCAATTTGCATTTTTTTTAAAAATACACTTCTGGTTATTTAAACAATTACTAAAACTACGTTACGATTTGTCTCATTGGTTTTATTCTCAAACTATCTCAATAGACAACGCTAACTTTTGTCACAAAAACCATGTCTCTAACGTTATTTCTTCCAAAAATATACTGCAATGTTGCCATATAGTAAATTTTCAGTTCTCCATAGCGGGTGAAGGAGGCCGTGGAGGTTATTCATCATATAGCATTTTCGCTTTATTTTGACATATATATAAAATGCCATTGAAATATATGGTTCCCCCTTTGCAGAAGTTTTATTTTTAAGAGAAACAATGGAATTTATGAAATAATAATACTTATTTTTTAATTATTGTATTAACATGGTGACTACTTGTTACCAATGCATTGGCTTATCCTTGTAACGAAATCAAACTCTTGGCAAAACAATACAATTTTTACAAAACAAAGAAGAAATACATTTTTCTTCCTTCCTTTACAGTTAATGATGATTTCATTTGCCAAAACGTCGAAAGATTGTAAACAAACTATACGTAGGTGGAAACGTAACGATTGATACCAAATTGTATTTCTTAAAATAGAAGAAATTTTTACTGATGATTTCTGCAGAATGAATTCCCACTCCCTCACAACACATTCTGGAGTCCCTTAAGAAGATGGTCTTTCTCCTGTATTATTGATCTCCACCGCAGATGATATTATATATATATATCGATGTGAGATATACTTACTTTCACGTCTTCTTCCTTTCTAGATAATGAAATTCGACAGTGAATTCCTTCGAGAAGCTTTTATGAAGACCTTGGAGGAATTCGCGGAAGCTGTTAACATAACGAGAGAAAGAACAAATATTACTCTAAAAGCTGTGTTAAACCAGGCGATAACGAAAGGGGATCGACAAAAGAGACTGGAAATGTTTTTCAGAGTTGTTTTTGCTCAGGTTGGTATATTACGTTTTACAAATAACGTTATATGTAAATAATATCTACATATATCGCTTGCCTTCCAGTGCAAAATTTTGTATTAAAACTATGTTGTTTTAAGTAAGGTACACTCAAGACTCCCTTAAGTTATTCTAATTCTCGGTACATCATAATACGATGAGGTCTATGGTCTATCGCCACCAGCTTTGTAATGTTGATAGTAAAAAATGTACTTCCAGATTAATTATGTAGGATGAATTCTAACTAAGGGGATAAACTTGGAGGGGTGATAGTACATTCAAAAAGAAGCAAACAAAAAAAAAAAAAAAATCGTAGGAAACGTGAGGGAAATTCCGTTCCATTGAGGAGTGACAGCGTGTCGAAAGCGTGGGAACACGAACTTCAGAGGCCAATAGTTCAAAAGCAATACGCCGTGAAGAGTGCAGTTAAAAAGTAACTTAGGAGGCCATACTTACACTATTGATAAACGCATGTTTTAAAACGCTGCAGTGCGTGCGTAAGGGATTCCCCAAAGGAACAGAGGTATTTCCGGACATGCTGTGAAGGAGAGAAGTGTCACACGTTGGTTAAACGAAAGGGGGTGCATAGAGAACATAGTATTCATTAGCCGTACAGCCATATCTGTAGAAGTTGTAAGATGACGGACGGTTGGAGACTAGACTACGCAGGGTTGCATAGCACACACGAAATGACACAAACAAAATCTTCAACAAAAATACCGTGAATAGATACCATTACCACATTCACGTTGTTTAACAGTAGGAACATCCAGAGAAAACCGCAGTAGAGTGAAAAAGAAACAAAGCATTTCATACTAACAATCAGCGAAATAGTTATCAGTAATCTGTAATTAGAGCATTCGTCCAGTTCATGAATAGTATGTAAACTTATGTTCTGACAGTACCGTATTGCATGTCCGTACTTGTGAAAACTTCACAAGAGATGTTTGAATTGTCCTCCTTGGGAGTTAATGCAGCCGACAATTCGTCGCACCATTGATTTGCCGTACTCGCTCCAATCGTCCATCTTGCATACGAAGAGCGTCAAATGTTGTACGGATACGTTGTCCAGGTGCCGTGCAATCAGCAACTGACTTGGCATACACGGCATTTCTCAAATGTTCCCACAAGTAAAAGTCGAGGGGGTTGAGGTCGGGTGACCGCACGGGACATTGAACAGGATTTCCCTGTCCAATCCATTTGCCGGGGGAAATTATGTTCAGATATTGGTGAACGGTGCGACGAAAGTGAGGTGGAGCTCCATCACTCATCAACCACATGTCCCGTCGTGCTTGCAGTGACACAGCTTCAAGTTCACATGTATGGCCAGGATGGGACGGACAAAAATGTGCGGACAGAAGCGGCCAAGGCTGTATTATGAGGTACCATCCTGGCATTCGCCTGGTGCGACTGAGAACCAAGCGTGAAACCAGCTGTCACGATAGGTAGTCACCAAAGTTTAAATCTAGGACCTTCTTAATGCTAAGTCAGCGTTGTACCAGAGAGCCACGAATACTCAGAGCCATGCATTCATGAGTTCTCGTTCAGTTCGCAGCTAGATCCCTTTGTATGACAACAACTAGATCCCTTTTTTGGTATGGGTTTCGTTGAAGATTATGTATGTGTCATTTCCTGAATGCTATGCATTGTAGGTTTCCTATTTTAAACAATGTACTGTTGTGCTTTCATGTATTTGGCTAAGCTGTTGTGAGCACATTGACTGAATTTTTCTTTAGTCATTATTCTTATTTTATTTTTATGATTATTATTATTGTCGTCCCACCTCCTTGCTTTTCACCTTACGGCCATTCCAACGTATTACTTTACGTTATTTCCGTCGCAGGTATTCCCTGAATGCGTCCACTGTGCCACAATATGAATGTGTTAATGGTACCTATCCAAGGCCTAAGCCGCCTCCTGACATCATCCTTTCCCCGAAAGTTGTACTAGCTGAGGGACGTTATCCCTCCAGACGTTCGGGCAGCAATACTTATATTGGGTATTTCCGTTTCGACCATTCTGAAAATTTCCAATTGTTTTCCTCAGTTTGACCAGAACTATGCCGGAATGACGACCAGTACGACATCTAATTAGGTTCTTCACTCGGTGTACTTATGCAACCCCGCATAGTCTAGTCTCCAAACATCCGTCATCTTGCAACTTCTTCAGATATGACTGTATCGCTAACGAATACCATGTTCTCTATGCATCACCTAGAATAATGGATTAATATGTGATATTTTGTTTTTCAGGCTTTAAAAATCCCACATTCAGAAGAGGAAATAATAAAATTGGATGCTAAAACTGCGAAAGAAGTTATTTACACTGAACTTACTCTCAATGAATTTGCTGAAGCTATGAGTATGAGACCAGAATCGGAATTCGTTGTCAAGGTATGAGTATTTCTAATTTTTAAAAGTTAAGACATTTTCCCCTTCTTTTGCTTTTGTTTTGTAAAAAAATATATGTAATTATACCGTGTGCGCTATAACAAGAATTTAATTAACTAACTAACTAACTAACTAACTCTATGGCTTATGGAACCCGGAGGTTCAATGCCGCATTCACAAAAGCTCTCCACTGACTCTTATCCTTATCTAATTGGATCCAGTTTCTACTTTATATTCCTATCTCTGCGAGATCCATCTTAATATTGTCTTCCCATCTGCACCTAGGTCTTCCTAATGGTCGTTTTCCGATGGGACTTTGAAAGCGTTTCTACTTTCTTCCATTCTAGCTACATGATCTACCCACCTAAGCCTCCTAGACTTGACGACCCTAACAATGTTGGGTAAACCGTATAAATTATGTAGTTCCTCGTTATGAAGTTTCCGCCATTCCCCATTCCCGTTCCTCTTGGGTCCGAATATTCTTCTCAGGATCTTGTTCTCAAATACTTTCAGTCTATGTTCTTCCCTCAGAGTAAGCGAAAATATTTCGCAACCATACAGAACAACAGGCATGATTATCGTTTTATATATTTTAAGCTTCAAATTCTTCGACAGAATTCGCGACGACAAGAGATTTTGAACCGAATAGTAACACGAATTCCCTGCTTTTAGTCGACATTTCATTTCTTCGTGAATATGATTTTCGTCTGTTAATAGTGATCCTAAATATTTGAAAGTATCCACTTTATCAAAAGTATTATTTAATATTTTAATGCATCCACAATTTGCCGTATTACGGTTCCGACACAAGAATTTAATCTAATCTACAGTTCCACTTCTGCGGGTTCTCTGAATCCTAAATCGCACATTATAGGAGCTCTGATAGATTTTCTAACAAGCTTGTTAATTCATATATCGATATTTGAAAGTAACGTCGATTCCTCTTGGAAGTCTTGTGGTTAGTTAAATTTAAAAATTAGTGATCATCGATATATTTTCCAGAAGTTGAGACAGTTTGGAATTAACGTATTTGCAAACAACAGTAATTCGCCTTGGCTTCCTCATGGTCTTGTGACTCTGAAAAAATATGAGAAGTGATCGTCGATGTGTTCTTCGGAAGTTAGGGAAGTTATTGATTGATGTCTTTGGAAGTAGCGTTAATTCTTATTGGGTCAAACCATATGAAGTGAATCAATTAGAATTGATTGACCATTATTAACTTTAAAAATTCTTAGATATATTACTACCATATATTAGCAGCATAACTGGTTTTAAAAAATTGTAATTCTTGCTCGTTTGTGAATGGCGGCCACTTTTGTAGAGAAACGCGTGCCAATTAATGACATTGGAGGCTAGTCTTGAGTTCTATATCTTAGAACTGAATTTTTCAAAAAACATTGAAACGAAAACCATTTTCTTCAGTACTTTTTACTTTTTAAATTTTATATCTTAGCATGAAAAGTTTTAATTGAACTCTAACAGCTGAAAATTACTCCCTAAGTTTAGTATTTAAATTCAGCAAATTCCACTTCTTAGAGAAGTTTATAATAATGAAGTGAAGTATCAATTGTGACCTTTTTTTAAATTTTAATTACATATGATTCTATACTCACTATAGCTAGAATAAAACTTTTGATAAGGGTGATTCCTACAATTTTTATGACTTACTAAATTTAAAATTTTGTAATTTTTGCAAAATTCAAAGTATAATACCTCCAAAGTGGAACATGACATTAAAATTCAATATTTTCTGCAGAATATACATCATAGTAAAAGTTTAGTAGAATAAGAGACAACTATAGTAAAACTTTCAACATCGATATTTGACTGTTAAAAAAATTATGGATTTTTAAAGAAAAATGCTCGGAACATGCATGTTTATGCTACTCTCAACCATTTTTCTGAACTAAGTACTTTACGGTACCAACTTAAATTATATAACACATTGTTTTAATTTATTATTTCTATTTTAATGTTGAATGACACATCTTAGAATAAACTAACGATATTCAAATAAGGAAGTTAATTTTGAAATTTAAATAAATTTGATAATCAATCACATATAAAAATAAAATAAAACATTAAAAATAATAAGAAATAAAGAGAACACTGGAAAATATGTAACTGATTATTCTAATTAAATTCAGAATAAGTTCAGCAGATAATAGACAACCTCTGTACACACTTATCATTACCTTTCAGATGGAAGTCGATATAAGAATAGAAAAAAATCAAGCGTTTGTAACCAGAAAACAGATTTTAGACTAGAAACTGACAGTGCATGTCATTCTTCCCCCTATAGCCATGGCAAGGGTCCTTGCGATGGAGTAGGAGGCACAACCAAACGGGAAGTAAGTAAAGCCAATTTGCAAAGAACATCAGAAGATCAAATTCTCAGTGTAGAAAACATTAAAGGTATTATCTACTTTCTCGTCACGCAAGAAAAACATTGTTACTTACATCTAGCCACTTAAAACCAGATTCTAAAATTGTTTGAGAGTCAACGAACAAGAAAATATAATAACTTTCATAGTGTTTCAGAAAACGTAATTAAATACAGTAAAAAGTCGAAACTCCGAACTAATTGGGACCACAAGTTGTTCGGATTTCCGAAAATGACCAAGAAAATGCCATTTACGCTTAAATATTCTGTACGGTATACTCTTTTATCGACACAGTGGTTATACAGTACATACAGTAATTACAATGCCCTAAGTAAGGCTACTTACATTTAATGTTTCTGAAGAACCTGCTCGTACACTAAATTACACTGTTCTTGTAACTCACACTTAAAACTTAACTTGTACAGGCCTAAGGGAAAATAAAAATGTGTATGACAAGCAATTACATATGAATGAGCTTTCGTAAAAACACTGACTTCACACAACGCCGACGGACAACCCTATTGTTTGTTTATCACTAGCGCTATGGGCGTCTCTGGCATGTTAAAATTAGAAGGGGGGGGGGACGGGGATGACTGGAATGCTAGTAGACTCCCAACTAAAGTTATGGAAAAAATTTGAGTAAACTGGAATCTACTTTACTAATGACATCCGCTCTTTCTACCTTTAGCAACACAATTCATCATAATTTTCTTCCATCACTGGTAAACTACTTGCCAAAAAGAAATTAAGTTTATTTATAATATGGTTCTTAGGTAATTTCTTCACCTGACATTCCTACCAGTGAATTCCTGCTCAGTGTTCTTAAACGCATTTGCAGCAGTGTACCTTTATAGTAGTCATATATTTCGATTTTTGAGGTAACAAAATGTTAGCTCTCTGAAAGAAGTCTTACGATGATGCTTGATTTGATGGCCAATTTCGAATTTTTGATTTTCATTCTTCTGTATTCTTAATAAACTCAAAAGGTATATTATCTACCTTTTTGTTCTTCATTTCGCTGTATGTTTTTGAACTTTTCCAACGAACCATCCTCGATTACTTCGTTTTCCGTTTTAATGTCTAAAATGTACAGTTTATTCTTGCTGTAATCTGGCTCCTCAATGTATTATTTCCATCTTCCTCAAACTCAATTTGCTCATTAAACACTCATTTCTATGTTTAGTTTCTATATTGTCATAATAGTTGCCCCTTGCTGACCTTCCATAGAATTTGCATGAAATTTACTCATATATATAATACTCAAATTTCTCTATCTTTTTAAGTTCTTCTTGTCATCTTTGCTTCTATTGTATACTTCCCTGTCTTTGTAGATTTCCCTTCTTAATTCGCAGATAAACTTTCTATACACCCTTTCCTTCCCTTCTTCAGTTTCCCTTCGTCATGGAAACCAATTGTTGCTGGTTAAGTAATAAAAAATGTGTGCCTGCAGCCGAGACTACTTTGACTAACCAAGAAGCCTAACTTTTTTGAAAAAAATCCTTCTTTGAAAGTGACACACGTTAGGCGGACATTCTAATCACATTAACCTAATGTTTAAGAACAGACATAACTTTAATTTGTTCTGCCTAGGATTTTACTTCTTCCACATAGATCTAAATAGTTTCAGCATTGATCAATTTATCTCGTACTCAAAATATTTGGGGGACGCGTCCCCCTGCCCCCCCGCCAGAGACGCCCGTGGCTAGAGCTAATGCAAAATGTAAAAAGCTTCTACGGACCGCGTTCGGATTTTTGACGTTTCGGATTTTTGGCATTCGGATTATCGACGTCCTACTGTATTGTGTAATATCGGAAGCAGACATTCATAAAGACCCTTGTGTTTGTCAAATTGTATCCTTGACTTTACAAGCAAACAACACAGTGGCATGTGTCTATGATGGACAGTGGTTGAACAAGTCAATTTGGGAAACAGTGCATGTGTACGATTTTATTATCTTGCAGGACCTAGAATAATATTTAAGAAGACCCTAGGGATCGTGTGTGGGTACCTATTACACATATTCTAAGAGAAAGTTACCTTTTGAACTTACAACGACAACAGGCGGATCACAAAACATTCCAGAAAAACTCTATGAAGTAAGAAGCATGCTCCTTAAAAGTCATTCAGATTAGAAAGAAGTGTGAAACATTTTTTTTTCAATTTCATAACTAAGATTAATAGGTTAATATTTATTATTATTATTATATACACTAGCTGAAATGACCATTCTTCGCACAGGGAGAATACGTTTTATGGGAAATATGTGAAATCCCCATTTTCTTTAGAATATTTACTTTACTGAAAATGTAATGATAAAAATACAGAAGATACTCTACTTTTGGCATAAATATTAAAACAATCTACTCCACAGAATATATCTTTAATCAAATTAATATGATTTTAAAAAACTAGCTTGAAGTAGGTACTAACAATCTTTCGAAAGTCATTTCAAACGGATCAGATTTTTCCCGATCCTGAAAACTATAAATTTCATAAATCTCAGTAATTTCTAACATTTTATTTTTCATCTTCCCCGAATCACCCTCTGCAGATGGGAATTAACTTGAACTTAAACGGCATTGGGAACATCATTATTCATTTCAGCGACCCCAAAAACTATGGATTCCATACTAATGTCGGTTATTATTTTTAAAACTATTTTCCCATGCCACAATTTCACCTTCCCAGGGTTCTAATGGGGATGAGCTTGAACTTAAATGACAACCGGAGTGTTATTATTTACCTAGGTAACCTCGAAAATTATGGATTCGACACTCGTTTTCGATATTTTTGCCTCTCACCATTTCACCCCCCGGGGTGTTGATCAGGGTTTAAATCGAACTTAAAAGGCATTGGGAGTATCAATATTTATCTAAGCGACCCCGAAAACTGTGGATTTTATGCTAATATCGGTCCTGGTAGTACTACCCCAACTGGTAGCTGACCTTGGCCTTCAAAGGTATCAAAACTGTCACCAATAAACTTGTGGATCTCGAAAATTAAGGATTCGACACTAATATCGGTCATTTTCAATTATTTTTACATGTCACCGTCCTCCTCTCAGGAATACTTAAGGGACTGAATTTGGATTTAAACGGCATCGAAAGTGTCACTGTTCATCTCAGCGTCCCCGAAAACTGTGGGTTCGACACTAATGGCCATTTTGGATAATTTTTATGTCTCTCCCTCTTACTTTTCCATAGGTATGCTAGGGTAATCTCACCCAGACAGTACTCTTTTCCAGACTAAGTAATATGTATATCAAGTTTAATTAAAATTGCTTCAGGCATTCCAGAGTTATGGTGAAACACATACTTACACATACACAGACCCCCCCACACAATTCACACACATCTATTCATATATGTGTGGAAATAGCAGTTAAAATATGTCTATTTTGAAAGTCAAAGTTTTTTTTTAAAATTTGGTTAACGCACAAATTCACGTTAATTGTACAATTTTTGAAAATTCATAACTTCGTTCACATTCAAATATGTCAAAGTTGAAATATTTAGTGTAGGTATCTCTAATATAGATGTATATTCTGTAAAAAATTAGATTTTTGTTTCGTGTTCTACCAGAGATATCATCAGTGGCGTATTTACGATTTTGTTTCGGGAGGGGCTTTGCTAACTTTCGGGGGGGGCTTGCCTGGAAATGTGAAAATTCTGCAAGATATTTCATTTACTTTACTATACTAAGTAAGATTTCGGGGGGGGCTTAAGCCCGGAAGCCACCCCCCTAAATACGCCACTGGATATCATACATCGAAGTTGAACAATTACAAAATTTCTAATCTTAAAAAAATAATAAACATTGTAGGAAGCTCTTATAACGTAGTTACTTTAGCTATGATGAGTATAGTACCGTACGTAATTATAATGAAAAGAACACTTTTGACACAAGACCATGCAATTATAATAAAAAGAACAATTTAATGTCACTCCTTTATTATATACTTCACCTCTAAGGGATTAAATTAAAGAAGGAAAATTATGAAAAAAATATATTAATTGCAATATTTTTGAATAATACTAGTGTAGGCCTAAGATATGAAAGTTTACACTAACATCTGGAAAGTTACTAATTGGCACGTGTTTCTCAACGAAATTGGTTGCCACTCTCATACAGGCAGGGATTACGACTTTATAAATAAGTTTTGTGCTGCCAATATATATTGGCCCCAACTTTAAAATTGTGAATCGTAATATGGGGCGAGTGATATCTCGTTCGATAGATCTTTAAAAACTAAAAAGCGTTGTGGTGAAAGATTCTTCATATGGGTCACCGTTTTCAAAATGACCGTATGACATTGTGCCTGTATCAGATAAAACTTGCAGTAAAACTAATATGAAAAAGGTTGAACATAAATGAACCGTACAAAAACTCAAATAGGAAATGCCAAGAGGCACATCGAATGATATTGTCGCGGTGACCCACAAGTCCGCTCTTCATGAGGGCCCAAGGTCCAACTTCAAAATTTTAAATGGAAACATAGGCCACTGATACCTCGTTCAGTAGATCTACAGAAACTAAAGAGCACTGTGGAGAAAGATGGCACCTGTGTCAAATAAAAGTCTTTTCGGCGAGAGTTGCTGACTTACGATTTTGTGTACATAGTATTAGTGCATTGTTATTTAATAATTCATACAACACTGTTTTAATTATTTTCATTCTTTAACAGTGAATATTTTAGATGGATATACGTTTGAGTGCTTAGTTTGGAGCTTCAATTTTCGTGCTTGAAGTTCAGGAAAGTGAATTGACGTAGTATAACTTTATTTTGTGACCTGCAGTTATCTAATACACAGATCACAGATTAGTGAGCAAACATGTGGAAAGTCAACGGCCATGGCAGTACAGAAGGTACCATCCCGATATTCATTTTGTGAAATAGAAAGACAAGGACAATCTCAGTTATAACGGGCGGAAAAGGATGCATGCCCATTTTCAACCTACCCAACATCACCTGCAAGAGAAATTTAAGAGATAGAATATGAGGTTTACTGAAATGTCCACGGTGACGCATATGAAAAATCTTTTGCCACAACGATATTTAGTGTTTGGAGATCTATCGAACGAGGTATCACTCGCCCCATGTTTCCATTTAAAATTTTGAAGTTGGGCATTGGGTCCCCATGAAGGGCCGCCCTTGGCATTTTCTATTTGAGTTTTTGTTTGGTTCATTTATGTTCAACCGTTTTCGAGATATTTCCATGGAAAGATTAAAATGGGCCATCTTGTATATACAGGGTGGTCCATAAGTCTTAGTACAGTGAATTATTTTGGAAACAAACATGATTAAAGAAAATCTGACCAGCGAAAGGCAGGCTTGGGTAAAGGAGCTACCGATTGATGCATGCGTGGTAAATGGCGGCCATCTTAATAGCCGCCATCTTGATCCAGGTTAATTTTTCAAATAGGAAGGTAGGCATATGACACATCAATTAACACTGTTTTTGCAGGGAACGCAGTCCCGCAAGCAGAAATACGTTATCAATTCCCGTTCCAAAGTTATGACGCCCCAAAGTTGACGGTTTTCTGTTTCCTTGCAGGGAGACCGACATGGCACTAACGCTGCAAGAAAGACGTGACGCCCCAAATTTGACAGGTTTTCTTTTAGTTTCAGGTAGAGCGAGATGACACTGCAGCGAGAGGCACTGCAGCAGGTAGAGCGAGATCATCCTAATGTCTGGAGAAGAAGCAGTCGTGTGATTGCCCAGGACTTCAACGCGCGCCACCCCGAAAGACTTGCAATAAGTCACAACACCGTTAACTACCTCAATAGGAAATTCAGTGTAACTGGTAATGTTACCGACAGACCACGGTCAGGTGTCCACGAACCGTGACAGATGAGGAGCTCCACAATCGTGCTTTCTGCGAGTGTTAAAAGTTCGAAGCGCAGCAAGAGACAACTATCAGCGATATCCACGTGCTTCCATGTTGAGGATTTCCCATACGAACAAGCTGCAGCTTGTCCACAACCTTTCAGAGGATGATCCAGACCGGTGCATGGAATTCGCCAATGGGGCTTTGTCTCTATATGACCGAGATCCACATTTCCCAGCCAGCATTCTTTTCACAGATGAGGCAAACTTTTATTTGGATGGGGAAGTGAATCGCCTGAATATGTGATATTGGTCGGATGAAAACCCACACGCGATCAATCCCTGCAAGGAGGTTACCCCTGCTCATATCATTGTGTGGTTTGGCACATGGAACATATCGATCATAGGACCCTTATTCATTCCTGGTACCCTAAATGGTGTCCGATACCTGGATATGTTACAGGAGTTGGTGTTTCAGTTGCTTCTCCGGCCTGATGCCACCTTGCCGCGATATTTTCAGCAAAATGGTGCCCCACCGCACTATGCGCTGCCTGTGCGGGAATACTTGGATCTGCATTTTCCTGGATGTGTGGATCGGTTGCCAAGGCCCTTTGGAGTGGCCATCCCTGTCGTCGGACCTCACTCACTTGGATTATTTTATGGGGACACCTGGTGTATCAGGAGAAGATTTTGGATGTTGCACACCTACAAAGACGTACTCAGGACGCCTGTGATAGCATCACCCGCGCTATGTTGTTACGGGTTCAGGAGGACTGGATTAAAAGACTCCGGTTGTGTGTTGCAATGGACGGGCAACATGTGGAGCACATCCTGTAGGTCGGACTTAGGGGCGTCGTAACTTTGGAATGGGACATGATAACGCACTTCTGCTTGCGGGACTGCATTCCCCTGCAAAACAGTGTTAATTGATATGTGACATACCTACCTTCCGATTTGAAAAATTAACCTCGTTCTAAGATGGCGGCTATTAAGATGGCCGCCATTTACCACGCATGCATCAATCGGTAGTTCCTTTACCCAAGTTCGCCTTTCACTAGTCAGGTTTTCTTTAATCATGCTTGGTTCCAAAATAATCTACTGTATTAAGACTTATGGACCACCTTGGGCTATCCTCCAAAACTATCGGACCTACCGTCGTCGGGTCAAGACTTCACTTAGGAACTAGTATGTACCCTATCCAAACATGCATGTTTCAGAATCTTGAAGTACTTCCACAACAATTTTTATAGAGGTAGTTGGGGAGTACTTCAAATCATATGCCCGTAGCCAAACTCCCTCTATAAAAATTGTTGCGGAAGTACCGCAAGATTCTGGAACATGCATGTTTGGATAGGGTACATACTAGTTCCTAAGTGAAGTCTTGACCCGACGACGGTACGTCCCATAGTTTTGGAACTATGGACTTTTAAAGGTCATTTTTTCATGTTTTCGGCAGCCTGTAACTCCGAAAGGAAGCATGTGTGCACCCAGATTGATCTATGCTTTTTGTCTTATCTTGGTGTCAGGAATCACCTCCCAAACGTTGTTGGTGTTGTTTTGAAACACCCTGTATATATTTTTGTCAATAATATATAAAAATAAATTAAAAATGACGTATCAAAAAATGGATCACTTCATATGGATTGAATTACCTGGCTTTCTCATGGTTCTCTGACATCATTCTTCTCAGTGATTTTAGAGATGTTACCTTTCTATTAATTAACTGATCTGTTGCACATGGAACACAGACTGTACACCAATCACAGTACCTCAGTTACATTACACAACTCACGCAATAATAACGTTCGGCATTCCTTTAGTAATCAAACAAACCTCATAGTATTCGGTTATAAGGAATTTCTACTCCTATTAATAAAACCTAGAAGTTTGTATTATGGAACGTTAATACGTCTTTAGTTATATTAAATGAAAAATCTAAATACCAATTTTTGTCTGTAACTTTAAGGGATTTCAAGATATGGTCATCTTATTTCAACAATTGCAATCCATACTGCTTTCTTGTTTTCGCCCTTTTCTTCCATTGTAGAGGAAATATAAGAAAAACGTCAAAACACGTCTTTAATTATTATTTTAAATGAAAAGTCGAAATACCAAACTTCATGTCTGTAACCTTAACAGATTTTGAGATAAGATCGTCTTATTTTAACAATATCAACCCCCACTTTTTCTACTCGCCTTTTTCTTCCCTTCTACGCGAAATATCAAAAAAAACTGAAACATTTCTGTAATCTTTTTAAGTGAAAAATCCAAGTATCAAATTTCATGTCTCTGATCTTAACAAATTTCGTGATATGGCCATCCAATTATAACATTGTAACCCTTTTCCTTTCCTTCTAGGGCAAACATGAAAAAATAACGTTAAAACACGGGGTCTAATAAGAGGTCTAATGCGAAGTCCTTATACGAATTTCATGTCTCTAACCTTAGGAGATTCCGAAATAAGAACAGTTTAAGATAATAATTGCCATCCCTATTATCTTCCCTTTATCATTGAATTTCCGAAAAACCTTCCTTGGTTGAACCTTACATTACAAATTTAATGCACTGTCCTAATTTAAAGTTTCCTTTACGTAATTTCTCACAAAAAAAAAAAAATGAAACTATAGATCTACAAGCGGTAGTTTGCTCTTGGGGTAATTTTTGGTTCAAACGATGTTTTCAGAAACGACTCAAACTATTTCGTTCATATTTCTATAGGATTTAGGGTTTAGATGTTTGGGCTTTCAGCACCTAAGGCCATTTAGCCCGTTACGTTTGAGGGATGATGTCCCTCAGCGAGCACTTCCGGGGAAAGGGAAGGAAGAAAGGATGGGGAGAGGAACGAAGCGGCCTGGGACCTATCGACAAGTGAACTTTTTTGGCGTAAGTTCTGAATTTGCTAGTTTGCCGAAATCTATAATGTCGGTGAAATCAAATTTCGGATTGAAGGCCTTTGATGACTTTTAGATATCTATGGCTTGTGAATGTGGTGCTTCCACGTTTTCGTTTTTCTTTTCTAATTCATTCTTAGGCAGATTGTAAGTATCGTAAAAACTTTTGTAAAACGAGAAAATGATAATTTATTGGGTTGAGACTTTGTTCCTGTGCATCTTGCTCCAGGTTTTGTAAACGGAGACACATGTTGGTGTTGTATTGTCATTAGAGTAAGGTTTTAAGAAATGCTTATTTCAAAAGTGATAATAAAGAGTTGCGAAAATATGGACATCAGAAAGAGGGATCAGTACTACCGGAATATAGAGAAGTGGTAATCACTACAGGTTTTAGACATGTAGAACTACGTAGTTTCTCTGATTGAAAATTAAACAACCCGCATACACAGTCCCAAATTACCTTCCAATTAGTTACATTGGCGTGAATCAATCTTTGTGTAAACAGCTTAATGTGTCATTTGTTCGTTCTGAGATTTACCTCTAGGCGCACCAGTTGAAGCAGAGTTGACTACACCTGTTGAGTGTTTGGCCAGGCAAGTTATCCATTTGATAGAGTTGAGTTGAGTTGATTTTGAGGAATCTGAACCAATTGAGCTCCCGCCGGGAATGGAACCCGGGTCTCTCACCAAAAAGGCGCGCACCCATTTGACAGAGACAGGCTTAAGATCAAGAGAAATTAGGCTCACGCAAGCAATTAAAAGTACAAATGCCTATCCTATTTGGACATTTAGATGTTATTTTGCTTAGCAACTTCTACACTTCTCACATACAATGGTGAGTCATGCATTACAGTGCTCATAAATTTTAATATTGTTGTAGTTCTGCCTGTCTTCGCGTCGAATCCAATCTTCATACAAACGAATGTAATTGGATGCAGTCTTTCAATCAGTACTAAAATGAAGTAATAAACGCTGTGTTGTTCTAAGACATTTTATCGAGGATAGTTTGATTGAGCTTGTGTGTGAGTGTTCGAGTTTTTCTGAAAATTTTCTTACGACATTCACAATGAATTCGTATCAAAGGAGCACGTTCTGCTGAAGATATATTTGAACTTATTCTTCTTTTCGGTGAATGTGGACAAAACTATCGTGCGACTAACTAGAAGATTTAATGAATTGTATCCCTATTTTATAGCACATAATTTCAATCCATTAAAATTGTGACGAATGTTTTTTTTCGTTTTCTCATATTCACAGTCGTTTCGCAGATACACGGGGTGGCACGGACTTTACGGACACGAAATGTGAACCCTCGCCATTTTAGATGGGGTCAACATAGAGATTTGAAACTCTCGGCAAAATATTTCTCTTGTCGAGGCTTTTCCAACTATATATCATTCGATCCCCTTTGCCATTTAAAATTTTCAAATTGATCCGACTAGCCCTATATGGGGGTGTTTGGGGTGGACCTTTTATAGCTCAAAATTCAAGCCCCTTAAAATAATGATGGGCGTGTTTTTGCATTTTTTTCTATTCGCAGTCGAAGATACAGCGGTGGTAAATTTTAAATGCATCATAAATGAATTTTAAATGCATATATATATATATATATATATATATATATATATATATATATATATATATATATATATATATATATATATATATATCCCTTTGGGGATCCCATGGTACAATTTGTACCATACGGGGTGTTTCATGGTACATTGCGTTATAGCTCTCCTATTTGAGCTTTTTCGTCCGGTTTTTTTTTTTGTTTGTTTTTCAAGTCCAGAGGCATTGCAGAAGACATTACGGATTTCACACCTTCCTGTGTCGAGACATAGGAGGTGATGACGTCATAAGTCTAAATTTTATATTTTCGTGTAATACTTTTTGGAGGGGTTTATGTAAAGTATTTTTGGCGGGCTTATTTTTGCACGTAGAAGATTGAAATTTTGCACAAACATGCACTCCACCTAGTAGTATTTACCAGATTTTTTTCAGATTTCTACGTTAAAACAGGTGGGGATCCAGAGGGTCAAAAAGTTGAAAAAAGGGATATTTTTACCCAAAAATCCCGTTTTTCCTCATTTTCCCGCCTTAGATACATGATGGAGACAAGTGAATGGTACCGCCTGAAAGGCAGTCCTATTTTGAAGGGGATGATGGGCGAAACATGACCCTAGGGTAATTAGGGATGTCTCAGGAAATTTTTTACCTGAGATCATGGTGTTTTACGGTAATTTGGGGCATGGTGGGAATTCCTGATAAAATTTATCTCGCCCTTGGTATTCAATATAGAAACTTGAAATTTGGCACACACATTCAGTATACCAATTACTATTTATCAGATTTTCTTTTAGATGGCTACGTTCACACAGGGTCGCTCCAGGGGGCCCAAAGTGCGAGAAAAAAAATTTTCCCTACGAAATTTTCCCTTTGACATCATTTTTCCCGCTCCTGGTATATGGTATGAGCATGCAAGTGGTATCATTTGAAAGCCAGCTCCATTCTGAAGAGAATGAGGTATGAACCATGATCCTAGGATAAATAGTGACGATGCAGTAGCTGCTTGACTGAAAGTCTAAAAAAATAGCCCAAAAACCCCGGATCTCTTAAGGGATATATATATATATATATATATATATATATATATATATATATATATATATATATATATATATATATATATATATATATATATTATATGTATTGAGTATTTATTGCACTTGAAATTAAAAAAAGAAAGTCCATGTGAATACAGGTAGTTATTCCAGCTGTATATTGCGTAGAAGTTGTAGGTAGACATGAATGTGTGTTCACTTGTTGATGAGCGTATGTTCACATGTTGATTGAATACATGTCTAATGGCAACCTTGTGCATTCTAATTCTCTGAATTCATGAGTGGCGACTAATGTAAGTGCTTGTACGACGTGAGTCTATGTTCTCTATGTAGTCTATATATTCAATGTGTAGATAGTTTGTGGAGAACCTAATTAACGGTGAGCAGCTGATCAACCTGTGCAAATTTGATTTACGAGGATGTTATTATCTATAGCGTCTGGAACTTCTCATGTTTGCTCTAACTATGCATTGAAAATTCTACATACGTTCAAATGACCTAACATGATGAAAACAGTGAATCTTCACATAGGATCCCTTGGAGTCAACCAAGTTGAACACGAAGGGGAGTCTAGATAAAGCATAAGCTAAAAGCTACTCCTTTTCTTTTTGTTAAAAAATTGTCAATATTTTATAATATTATTTTTGTTGGGTTGTAGAAAAAGTACCATCACGTTCGGTAACAAAGTTTGAAGTGTATATATGATGTGGGATTGAGTGACAAATAACCACATTATTCTTTCTGACAAACTTTGAATGTCAATGTACTTGATTTTATATAGGTATTTCACATTAGATTTCGTAAGAAAAGTTGACAAACACTATTACTTTCAAAAGAAGAAGGAGAGGGATATTATTTCAGGAATTTTCAGTTTTTATCCATATAATAAAACTTACTAAGTTAATTTAATTCTTCAGCAGTTCCTAAGCTTAACCGTACAAATATATATATATTTCAGTAAAGTTACAAATTTATTTAACTGAAAAAAAAAGATATAAAAATAAG
This sequence comes from Thermobia domestica, assembly GCF_964235325.1. Classification (NCBI taxonomy): domain Eukaryota; kingdom Metazoa; phylum Arthropoda; class Insecta; order Zygentoma; family Lepismatidae; genus Thermobia; species Thermobia domestica. The sequence goes on along the minus strand of NC_137465.1, from coordinate 109,081,083 downwards.
TTTCATTAGGCTGAGCAACATGTGCTTAATATTTAATTGTATTAGCTTATAACTTTATTATAAAAGAAGAAATTAAATGTTCAAGATATTTTTTATGAAGAATAAAACATACGTTCAAACGGAAATGAGTAATTCCGAAGTTAAGATCTTCTTTACTAAAATTATATTAAAGCTTCGATGCAGAGTTATGAAAAATTAGTTTGCATTTTTCAAAACTATTATAGCTAGTATTTTTCAGTCCAAACGTTTCAGATTGATATCCAAAACTAACGCTTTTGTATCCTCGTCGCCATAAGTGCCTTTACATCGCAGTGACGGGTATGTGACCGCGCAGTACTCCAAGGAAGGGATGGTTGTATAAGAATTTGTGATTAATTTTGAAGAGTTTTTATTTTGACTAGGGAATTAACATAGGTGAAGGGAGTAAAGACACAGATTTGAAGCATCAGTTCACTGCTATTGAAGCATCAGTGCACGAAAAGATTCGTATTCTCAGTTTTTCTATTTATTGTTTTATATGTTAAGTTAAACACCACAATATGTATCACTGATATCGCAGATCGTATTATTTTTTAAAATCGTGTTTGTAACCTATTGTCAAAACATTCACCTCCAGACATGATGTAGAGAGAAGAGAAAGAGATACGACATCTGTAATATATGTATATGTGATTCACTAAGTAACTGTAGAAATTAGTGAAAGGACAGATAAGAGAGCGAAAAGGAGCTCTAGAAGTCTGAACTTTTTAGAAACGTCCTAGATAGGTGAAAATATAGTTAAAAATTGCCAAAGGTATCATGTAAATTACCTCTCTTTTCTTATATTCTAGTATACTTTTTCTTTCACATCCAAACATCTCTATTCAGAATTACGAGATAAAGGTGGAGAGAGAAACATTCCCATTTCAAGAATTATATCAGGAAAAAAATCTTTTGACTTAGACTAGATTCGAACTCGCAACCCTTGCATCCATGGCTCAGCGCTCTACCGATTGAGCTAACAACTACTGTTGGAAAAGCTAGATTTCTACAACTACCGGTTGCTGAATGGTGTGTATTAACCAAGTTTGCCGAGATAATTGTTTCATATAGCTATAATAATAATAATAATAATAATAATAATAATAATAATAATAATAATAATAATAATAATAATAATAATAATAATAATAATAAAGTAGAAGAAGAACAGAATCTAAAAAGTCACATATGTTAAAAGTTTGACGTGCAGAGTAAGTCCTAATATGAGATTTTATTAATTATATATAATAAATGTAAGCGTGGTTTATTCGTGCGTGCTACTCAAAGTTACTGCTTTACAGGGGCGTAGGCAGGAATTTATTTCAGTGATCGAAAGCATTTTTAGGGGTAAATTGTGCACCCTCCAGGAGCCCATGTAGCATCGTACGTTCAACAGTACTTTTTCTGAGTCAAAACTTTGTCTCTCTCTCTCTCTCTCTCTCTCTCTCTCTCTCTCTATATATATATATATATATATATATATATATATATATATATATATATATATATATATATATATAACAGTAACAGGGGCGGTTGTAGACATTTCGTAACTATGAGCAAATAATATTTAGGCGCCCCGCCTATATGATAATAAAAGAATTGAATGCTGTAATGGACAAAAATTCTTCAGATAATTGTTACAATTACAAATTTCTTCAATATATAATAATTCAGTCTTCCAGTGAGTATTAGAGGAAGATGGCAAAATTAAACCTAATTAACTGTGGATGAATCATGACCAAAGTTCCAGTTTTAATAATTTATATCTTTTTATTATTATTATTATTATTAAATAAGCACAGGAAACAACTAAAATGTATACCTAAGATGTATTTTGACAAATACAGTTGAAACATAAAAGTCGAAATAGGATAAAACTAATGAGCTTCAAGTCTACCATTATCACAGGTTTGATTTTGACAAAGAGATATGCTCTTACACTTCATTAAAAGCATATTTAAATAGTGTTTTCTAGTGATACAAATATGGTAATTAGCTTAATTTCTCGTTTTCTTTGTTACTGTAAAGTTCATGTTATAAAGACACTTTTCTGGCTTTCAATTTGGCAAAATCTCTTATTATTGCATCCATATCAATTTCATTCAGAATGTCATCTTCAATGGCCATCAAAGCTAGTTCATTTAATCGTTCTTGAGATATACTTGATTTCAAATAATTCTTTATTAATTTTAGTTAAACTAGTTCAATACACAACAAATGACAAAAGTGTGTCTTAATTTATATGTAATTTGTGGCAGAACTTTAAAATCATGTTTCTCCGCAAAAATTCTTTTCAGGACCCCTTATGCCTATAGAACAATTCAATTCTTTCATGTTTCTTTCCAACATAGACGTTCGAAATCAGGCAGTAACACAATGTAAACACAAGTAATGATGCACCCATTGAGGTCCGAAGATTTTTTCGGAATAGCCTACAAAATGCAAATAATTTTGTGTATTTGCCCCCTGAAATTATGCTAATTGGGGGATCCAGACTCTCAGACTGCCTGTTCAGTGTTTCGTCCACACATATTTTAGGGGGCCATTTCCCCCGGGAGGAGATCAAAATAATACGTCTATAATATAATAATAAATAAAAGAGTACCAGCAGTGGCCCTACTAAGTGTGCCCCCCGGAAGATGTTTTGTGAATAGAAAACTGCACCTATTAGGGATGCGCACGATACAAGATTTGTGGCTGTCTCGTCTGAAAATGTGCTGTAAAAGTGATGGCTCGACTCGAAAAATGTATATTTCTCTATTGGAAGAGCCGTGTCTCGACTCGAATTTTGTCTGGAAATTTCTGTCTCGACCTGGCCCCTTGCGCATCCGTAGCACCTATGTCGTTACATCCCTGAACACAAGTAACTAATAATCAAAACTCTACTTTGCATTAGAATTATTACTAATTTAAAATATCGCTCCATCTAAATTTATTAGCAGAGAATGGATTAATAATTATTGTTATCTGTCATAATAAAACGAGCATCTGTATACGCTGCTGTGATTGAAAGTGAGAGTACTGAAAAAAAATACTTGTCATCCAAATGACCTTTCGTCGCTTTCGATTATATCCTTTCAAGTTATATACTTATATGCCACGTGAAAACTAATTGTATTCAAACAAATTTTGAAATACATGAAATTTAATTCAGATCCGTAACCGAAATGACCGTATCGTTCCATTTTAATTCAACAATTAAATTACTGCAATCAGGTTAAAATAAATTTGTCAGCTTCAAAAGAATGTCGACCTGCAAATGCTTCGTTAACAGTGACTGATATTGACAACTCCCCACCTCAATATTTGTCTAATTTTGTCCAGCACTCGAAAGAAACTTTTTTTAGAGCCTTCGGTTGCCTCTTATCTTCTTTCACGTTTTGTAGCTTTCTTTTCCGATAAAATGCTCACTTGGTTTTATATTGTTGGTCATTATTATTACATGAAAAACAAAGTACTATTAAAAAGTGAAAGCACACATCATTATAAATTAAAAATATAAACAAAAACAAAATGACTTAGGATAGAAATGAAAATGTTGACGAATGACAAATGACTAATAGATATTAACAAAGTGAGCATTAAGCACTGGACAGCGATTGTGAGTCATTAGGAACTTAAGTTAAAATTTCCCTCAGAAATGATTTTTAAAGAACCCATTTGTACCGCCCGTCTTTTCTTAGTATTCGCTCCACTCCCTGGACGAATGGACAAGAAAGCCTACTTGCTTGCATGGGGGCCCGAAGAATGTTTTTAGGGGGGTCATCTCCCTCGTTACTATATTACGTTTGGTATTTTTATTTGTATTAAGAAAATCTTAAGAAATTATACATATACATTATACTTATCGTAAGGCAGGTGGGGCCCGGCCCTTTCGTCCCCTTTTGGGTGCCCATGCTTGCTTCAACTTTGATAATGTGCATTTCATTTACGGTGATCTTTCTCAACCCTTAACTGTTGAGAAAGGAATGAAGAGACTGTTATATTTGTATGTTGTGCATATGGTGGGATTGGGGAAAGAATACCAGTCTTTAGCTCTACGGTCATAGTGCTTAATACAACATCTATTGGAAATCTAAATTTACATTGATTTTATCTCATATTCGTAAAATATCCCTTTCCCCTCTTTAAAAGATCTATCCTGTGCCATGGAAATTTTCCTCAAACTAGCATCTCTTGTGAGTGTGGCATTGGCATGGTAAGCATATCAATTTCTAGAGGATATCAGGCTTAGCGCCTATTTTGAATTCTCCCTGTATGTTGTTATTGTTCTTCAAACAAGAAATTGTAATTATTAAATAATAAAGAAGAGACTTCCCTATGTTGTCACCTCATCCCAATACAAATTCATGCTTACCATTCTCTTCCTAGTTTCCGTAACTTCATCAAAACAAGCTCAGCCACGCCGTTTCAGCAATTAACAAACTTCCCTATTGACCAAGATAATTGTGATGAGCTGGTCACCCACGTGCGGAGCACCAGGAAGAAGCGAAAGCAAAGAAGTAGAACAAAACCAGGGGACACGGGACCCTCGAGGTGAGAAGTGTGACAGAAGCCGCCAGAAACACACTTTGGACCCCTATTCAGAAGAGTCGTCGTAGCAGCAATTGAAAGACGGTCGGCACGCCTGGGCCCTCACCAACCATTGCATGACAGAGGTGTCATTCTGAAGAGGCCAGGACATCTGGGAGCTGTTGCCCTGAGGTCGAGAGGTTCTTCACTCTCGAACGTGAGGTCCGGGATCGATACCAGACGGAAACACTCAACGAATTGGAGGATAAGGCTTCACCCGATATTTGAAGAGGCTCATCATATCGAAATGGCTGAGGTACAGTAAAACCCTTTCCTTTCCTAACCTTTGTGTCTCTGTGATTTCTTCTATTAGAAAACATGCATTTCATTTCATTCATCCCCAATTAATTACTTCAGCGCTGTACTGCTCAGATCCCCACGTACTTTCTCTCTTGCCATGCAAAGTGCTATCCCCACATTCTTTCAGTAAAGAACTGATAATTGAGCAAATAACTGTGGTTGTAACTCCACAGTACAATACAGCAAGAAATTGATGTGCGAGTCCATTTCATTTGTAAAGGGGTGTTTTACAGCCAACCAAGCGAAGATTCGACTTTATTGTCCTTTTGATGTATTTTATCTGTATCTCAGTCTGTACAATATTTATTCGAAGCTATATGAGGAAAATTTTTCATCATAACATTTTTAAAATGAATATTTACATTTAAAACAAAATTCATTTTTCTAATTTGGTGCCCTGTTCACCTGGCGCCTCCTGCGAACGCATAGTTCGCAGGATTCAAGATCCGGCCCTGCAGTAACAATGGAATTCTGTATTACCGCCCGACTATCGTTGTTGTGAAAACATTCATCATAATATGACGTAGGAAAATGAGTTACATTAAGGTCTAAGATCTAATATCAAAGTTGAAACATCGCAAGTAAAACAAAAACATATAATAGCAAAAAGTTTTGAAAATAATTTCAGTTTAAACTAGCTGCGACTACATTTAATTCAAAATTGAACTTCTGGAGCGCAACATATGAGCGTAACTAAAAGAAAAAATCAATAAGAACAGTCGGGATTTGAACCTAAAGAAAACAAGTAGGAGTCCCTTATACTAACCATTCATCTACTATATTTTGTTTACTAAAAATATTTTCCATGCAGCAAAATGCCATTTCACACTGAAACATTAACAACATAAGAACAAAGTTTTCAAGAAAATTTCCCAAAGCTTATGTATTAAAAGTATCCCGGTATTCGCCCAGTGGTACTGCAAAATCACTAGTCAGGATGCCTCGTATCGAAATTTGAACCTGGAGATTCCCAATTACAAAGGTCAACGCTAACCAGTAACCTACGTTCGCTCAGTAAATGTCATGAAATTACTTTTCTGTAATTATTTTTGGAAAATGTTTATTATTTTCATGAAGCAAAGAGTGCATCTTCTACTTGGGTTGAGAACTATATACTATACTTCTAAGAGTCAACTAATAGTTGATGTTTATTATTTCCGTCGATTTTCTACGTCTGCTAAGTTATTTCAATTTTTTTTAAAGCTTTCCCTTCCGGTTATGACAATGATTAGAAATGAAGAGTCCTCTTCTTATACAATTCTTGATGATTGTAACATTTTTTAGTCTAAATTCTGAATTATTGAAAATATTTAAATTAGTTAGAATGAAGAGGATAATACTAAGAAACATGATTAGAAAAAAAAGAAACATTGTTGTTTAACGAATTGATAGAATCAAGCTTTTTCAAAACATAAAAAATACTGTATGGTATGGGATGATCATGGAAAAAGTAAAAATAGCCATCGAGGACACACTAACCAATCACTGTACGCAGGTAAGTCAAGGTTCGTTAACTTGAAAATGAAATGAAATGAAATCTTTGAGTTTTACGTCCCGCGGTTATGCCGGTTAGGCTAAAGGAGACGGTGATGATGAATAATGAATGAAATGGTGGAATGAAGAAAGTGGGAGGAAACGGGAGAACTCCGAGAAAACCCATGCACACTGTGTTTATCTACCACAAAGTTCACTTGGCGGGGACTGGGATCGAACCCGTGACCCCAAGCACCAGAGGTGAACGTTCTATCACTGATTCGTTAACTTGGTTATATGAAGAAATCACTAACAGAAAATAGCTGATAGCTTTACGCCTAACCATCTCAGCGACGTCGAAACTATGAACTCTACATGAACACCGGTTGTCATTTTCGATCATTTTATATGTTACTCCCTTCCCAAGGTTGCTTGAAGCTCCCTTCCAAGGTCGCAAGCTGTCTTGCCCCTTATCCTAATGCATGAAAAGCAAATAATATTTTCGCCAGCGAGGGGCAGGGAAGGAAGAACGCACACAACTCGCTGTATAGCTTTAGGGCAAATACCTAAAGGCACAAGCAATAAACCACCTGACCAAGGGCAATGTTGCGAAACATAAGGCAGGGTAAGCCCACGCTCAGCCTGTTCGGCACAAAATCACTGACCCTTCGAACAAGATAACATTATTGCGCTCTCAGAGTCAGGTTTTAATTGCATTTGTGTTGAAGTACGTTTTCTTTGATTTTTAAACATTTGATGAATTTCTTACACACTGTTGTGTATGATATTTTCTATGTGGAATATTATTGAATATTTTCTACTGTACACATTGTGTAAATAGAACTCATCTGTATTTCTTACATTGACTTTGAAAACTTTAGCAATGCCCTCATGCGCTGTGTACGGCTTTAAAATGAACACACGAAATAGAAAAGTTGGTGAAGCGAATGTCAAGTTCCGTTCATTTCCAAAGCAGGGAGATTTACAGCAATTGTAAAGCAATAGGAGTGTAATTTTTCATCTGTGGTTGGACCCAAAAGGCCGTAGGTCCACGCTGCTTATGCCCTTAGCAGAGCTGAGCTGATTTTGAGTTTAACATCCCGTTCAGCACCGAGGCTATATGATATGTAGACCTACTGGTTAACGTGGAATCCGAATCACATGAGCTCCCACCGGGAATCGAACCTGGGTCTCCCACGCCAAACGCACGTACGCTAAGCTTGTGCCCTTAGTTTTATGAAATTTACCAAATGAATGAATATCTACATATTTTAACACAGTATATGAGTTCTTTGCTATATTGCTTTTGTAGTAATATTTTTGTCATTAATTTGCTTTATTATGTATCTTTCTATATAAAATAACAAGTTCTGGCTGGCTGATTGATCAACGCTAGGCCAAACCGCTTAAGCTAGAAACTTGAAGTTTAGAAAGGGCATATGATTTGTAATGTAAGGTTCCACTAAAAGAAGAATATTTGGAAATTTGAAGGGAAAAGGGAGAAAGAGGAGTGGCAATTATCTTAAAATGCCCATACCTTGGAATCTTTGAGTGTTAACGACATGAAATTTGGTATATGGACTTCTCATTTAAAATAATTAGATATGTATGTAAGCGTTTTTATGATATTTGCCCTAGAAAGGAAGAAAATAGGGTAAAGTTAGAATTGTTATAATTGGATGGTCATAACTCGAAAATCGTTAAGGTTATTGACATGAAAATTGGTTGAGTTGCTTTTGAGTTTAACGTCCCATTCAGTAGCGAAGCTATATGAAACGTTAACCTACTGATTAACGTGGAATTCGAAATACATGAGCTCCCGCCGGGAATGAAAATTGGTGTTTAGGTTTTGCAAGTAAAACAATTAAAGACATGTTTCTGCGTTTTTTCATTTTTCCTTAGAAAAAAAAGGTTTAAATTGTAATTGGTAAAATAGATTGGCCATATTCCAAAATCCCTTAAGAGTATATATATTACGGTTAGAAGAAAAACAGCAGGAAGTCAAAGTTGGGAGTTGAAATTGTTACAATAAGATAGCCATATCTTGAAACCACTTAAGATCAGAGGTCTTAGGGATATGAGAAGTGAGAGGTCGGAGAAAGAGCAAATGCAAGCGTCTGGGGGCGGACTCCCGCCTAGACGAAAGCAAGTTATGCAATAAAAAAATTTGCATCAGTTAGACTTTACACGGCAGTTTCTGGGTGTTGGTTTTTGAAACTCCAAGTTAATCACATAACTTCAATTTACATGTCTTTATTTTCTAAAATTCAGCAGTTGTTTATAAGTGGGTATTTTGGACTCAAATTTTACATTTAAATTCATATGTTTTTTCGTTATTTATATCTGGTATCAACTTTGTTTTCTTTATCAGAAAGATAGAAGAAATTTTCGATTATTTTTACATGTTCCTGTGTCTCCCATGATAGAACTAGAGGTGATATGGGTTTCGATTCCCGTCAGGAGTCGTGTGGTTCGGGTTCCACGTTAAGTCGTAGATGCACGTCTTGTATAGAGTAGTAGCTGAAAGACACGCTTCTAAACCAGTTTTCTTTCTTTCAATCTCCTTCCTCTTTGGGCACGCATAGGTTCAAACAGAAACATTCTTCACGGTTGGAGGACGCAAGGCTACTGTACCATAAGCGTACAACCCTTATGGGACTAGGTAGTGAGTTGCGCAGTTTGAGTAGCACACACGAATAAACCACGCTTACATTTATTATATATAATTAATAAAATCTCATATTAGGACTTACTCTGCACGTCAAACATTTAACATATGTGACTTTTTAGATTCTGTTCTTCTTCTGCTTTATTATTATTATTATTATTATTATTATTATTATTATTATTATTATTATAGCTATATGAAGCAATTATCTCGGCAAACTTGGTTAATACACACCATTCAGCAACCGGTAGTTGTAGAAATCTGGCTTTTCCAACAGTAGTTGTTAGCTCAATCGGTAGAGCGCTGAGCCATGGATGCAAGGGTTGCGAGTTCGAATCTAGTCTAAGTCAAAAGATTTTTTTCCTGATATAATTCTTGAAATGGGAATGTTTCTCTCTCCACCTTTATCTCGTAATTCTGAATAGAGATGTTTGGATGTGAAAGGAAAAGTATACTAGAATATAAGAAAAGAGAGGTAATTTACATGATACCTTTGGCAATTTTTAACTATATTTTCACCTATCTAGGACGTTTCTAAAAAGTTCAGACTTCTAGAGCTCCTTTTCGCTCTCTTATCTGTCCTTTCACTAATTTCTACAGTTACTTAGTGAATCACATATACATATATTACAGATGTCGTATCTCTTTCTCTTCTCTCTACATCATGTCTGGAGGTGAATGTTTTGACAATAGGTTACAAACACGATTTTAAAAAATAATACGATCTGCGATATCAGTGATACATATTGTGGTGTTTAACTTAACATATAAAACAATAAATAGAAAAACTGAGAATACGAATCTTTTCGTGCACTGATGCTTCAATAGCAGTGAACTGATGCTTCAAATCTGTGTCTTTACTCCCTTCACCTATGTTAATTCCCTAGTCAAAATAAAAACTCTTCAAAATTAATCACAAATTCTTATACAACCATCCCTTCCTTGGAGTACTGCGCGGTCACATACCCGTCACTGCGATGTAAAGGCACTTATGGCGACGAGGATACATCCAGAATAAATGTTTATGTTATCTCATAGTTCTCTAAATCTAATTATCAATCTCTTTCTTCATTCTTCATCTCTAGCTTCCTAGATTTCCTTATACACTTAAATAATAGGTAAAGAAACTGAACACTCTACCACTTTGGTAATTGTTCAGTGGCCCATCCCTAGTTAGCAATGCTAAGAAAATGAGTCTAAAACTTGTTACAACAAGCACAATTTCTCCATATAAAAAGACCTTATAAAATTACCACAAGTTCTCATTGTAATGCATAAATTAAATGGGAAATGACACGTAGCAATTTTTTCAAAAGATACAGATTTTGAGGTAATAGTTCGTTAAGGGTCCAACTCTCAATTTCGAAATTATTAAGTATAATAATAATTAACGATCTTGAGTACCTACCAGTGATAAAATGGGTCGCGTACTTCATGGCTCATGACCTGAAAGATCTTCATGAGCCAGCAGACCCGGTGATGTGGAGTGACCTGAGGACGAAACGTCATCATAGACATGGGTAGTGCGTGAAGCTACTAATGCAGTTCTAACAAATACAATTCTCTACTCTCTCCTTGCCTTTTCGCTAAATAGAATTTTCTTTCTCCCTTGTTGTTTGCGTCGGTGTGCATGTGTCAAACATTGCACTGAAAGATAACTACAAAGTTTATCAAACAAAAAATGAGTCTGAATCACATAAAAGTTAAGCTACATGTTTCTGATCATCAACGTTTAATCGACCTGAAAAATTTTCATACCGCTAAGCCCAAACAGTATTTTGTTAATTCCTTGTTGTATAGGCTATATTCAAAATCCACGCATGAGAAAATGAATAAACATGAAATTGTATTTGTGAACAGATGAAATATTCAAAACATGATGTCTTAATTAAGAAATGGAACACCAAGAATCAAATAAATAAATTTCAAGCTCGAATAGGGAAATCAATAATCAATTTCAAAATTCTGCAGTAAGACGCAGAGATGATATTTCAGCTGCTTCTGGATAGTCAGGCTTGTTAAGGTCACCGCATCTGTCTGGAGTCTTCGGATCTGTTCAGGTCACGGCATCAGGCGAGAGTTTCAGAAGTCAGACCCAGACCCGTTTGACTTGAACAAAAGTTTTGACACAAGTGACCGGTGACCCCTGGCATATTACATCACTGATATCTACGGCATCTATTTTTTACCTCATTGATTTGTATGGGAAATATTTTTTTGTTTTCTTTGAAATGAATTGAAATTTTCAATGGTTTTGATTTTCCTTATTTCTTCTTCAATTTATTTAAAAGTTTCTTGCATTTTCGAAATGAATTTCCATTATTCATAAATTTAATATTACATAGTAAAATAAAATTAAAGATTAAATATTAAATTATCTATAACAACATTTAATTTTCTTGGAGTAAGAGATATTTATATAGATTTGAAAAATAAATTAGTAAAATCACACAAGTAAAATTACAATTTATTTGTAAGGAAACAGAAAAATAATTTTCCGTAGAAATAAAAAATGAAGCAGGTATTCAACACCATTAAAAGAAAATTATATCACCTAATTTTTATAAATAATGTTTCAGATGTTCAACTTAGTCGACAAGGACAGAAATGGATTCATTTCATTTAGAGAATTTTTGGATATGTTGATTATATTTGCTAAAGGTACGTAAGCTATGACCAGGTCATTAAGTTACATATTCATTGCCTTAACTTTAGTTTTAAGATAGCATATTTTCTTCTTGACAAAATTGTTCGTTTGATTTCTGACATTTTGTCAGAAAAATTATGTGATTATAAAGGGTGTTTTCATGCATAAATTTCTGTGTCTCTATTTCTATGTTACAATTCTGTGCATAAATTATAATGGTAAACTTGTCAGCACTATCTTGCACTGGAGGTTTGTTATGAACTTGAACCTGAATTAAAGTTTTCCTCGAGCACAGATATGGATTGTAACGAAACATTATGTATCTATAACAATATTTCAATTTTAAGTAACATAATTCCATTTAGGAAACATTGGTTTTATATAATTATTGATAGTGCAAAATGATCGTTATATTTTTCTATAACCAAATTATAGTAATTTTCAACTCGCTTACTTACACATATTATTGCAGAAAAATTTTCAATCTACATTTAACTGTAAAATTCGATCAATAGGAAAATGAACCATTAAATCATAGAAAATGTGTTTAGCTAATATAGCTAGAACATTTACAAGATTAAGAGCCTGCCTTACTAAAAGTAATGCAAAATTTACCATTTTTCTTTTGCTTGTTTATTCATAAGTGAAAGGAGATAATGATATGCAACTTACCACAATCATAGATAATGTTGTTCTACAACAGAAAATATGAACCTGAAGAATTTTAAGTGTTGCCATCCGTAGAAATTACAGTGTTGCCAGAATAACAATTTTCCTAAAATCTAACGAGGGAACCTATCCAAGTGCAACTCTGACTTCGTGTCGAGACTATGGTCGTTGGATACATTGTCCCAAAAGAACATAACACGAAAAGTGATACATCCTCGATCGCAACCGTTGCAGAGATATAAGCGTGAAAAGTTAGAAATTGATCTCCATACTATACATTACAAAGTCAGCTTCCGGGTCAGATGTTTCGGAAACGGTCAGGTAAGGAACCTCAGCTAATACATATCAAATTAGTGTTGGGAGCCCACCACCTTTTGAATGAAAAAATGTTGCCCCCGGGGCACTCGCAGGGTCCCAGGCGGGGTCCAACTCAAAATTGGCAAATGGAACCGGGGGTCAAGTAGCATATTGTATGAAAGCTATTGTTAAATAAAAGAAGATAGTACAAATCTCAACTTAACGGATTTAGAAGAGTGGCCATATATTGTCTGATGTAGGTGGTATTGACATTTTGACCAGTTGCCCGTTTGCACAGGATCATCATAGAGAGTTGAGATTTGTTCTATCTTCTTTTATTTAACAATAGCTTTCATACAATATGCTACTTGACCCCCGGTTCCATTTGCCAATTTTGAGTTGGACCCCACCTGGGACCCTGCGAGTGACCCGGGGCAACATTTTTTCATTCAAAAGGTGGTGGGCTCCCAACACTAATTTGATATGTATTAGCTGAGGTTCCTTACCTGACCGTTTCCGAAACATCTGACCCGGAAGCTGACTTTGTAATGTATAGTATGGAGCGCAATTTCTAACTTTTCACGCTTATATCTCTGCAACGGTTGCGATCGAGGATGTATCACTTTTCGTGTTATGTTCTTTTGGGACAAGATATCCAACGACCATAGTCTCGACTCGAAGTCAGAGTTGCACTTGGATAGGTTCCCTCGTAAGTTAAGGCAGCGACTAGAGGAACGATCTCAACTGCACTTGGTTACGTATTGTGTTGTTTTGGTTTCCTGTGAACTTCTTTTTAAATAGCATTATTATTTAGTTTTAATAACTGTATGTTAAAACTATTTTGTTTATTACAAACTAAATACAACTATTATTTAAAAAATAGTTAACAGGAAACCAAAATAACATGATACGTAATCAAATGCAGTTGAGTCTGTTCTTCTAGTGGCTGTCTTAACTTAGATTTTAGGGAAATTGTTATTCTGGCAACACTGTAAGTTCTATGGATAGCAACGCTGAAAATTCTTCAGGTTCATATTTTCTGTTGTAGTACAACATTATCTGTGATTGTGGTGAGTTGCATTTTATTATGTCCTTTCACTTATGAAAAACAAGCAAAAGAAAAATTTGTAAATTTTGTGTTATTTTTAGTAAGGCAGGCTCTTAATGTATAATTTCAATTTAGAATTGTTGATATGAAAGCAATCGTTAGTAAGAATATTTTAAAGGTAAACTTTATTTGTTCTATCTTGGACCGTTAATGAATGAGTATAGTGCATTGTATCCTTGAAATATTGAAAGCAGATTGTATACTGCAGAGAATATATTGACAAGAAGAAAAAAGTGTTTCCATAAACCATAATAAAATCACGATAATTAGTGAACACATTCTTAAGTTGAAATTAAACTTTAAAGTTATTTCGTGTGGTCCGCTTCATTACATATGTTTTGCAATTTTTAATGTGACTTCAATAAAAGTATGCACATAAAGAAAATCAACTTATTTCTAATCGCGATTCTCAAGATACGACTGTGACATTACTCAACGCAAGGGCAGGTGGGTCTTTTCTATGTCTCCTAGTGACAAAGGTAAACGATCAAAACTTTGCAACGGGGGTAATGTATGGCCCATTAAGTTTCCCCATGTGACCGCTAATGCGATCGAATAGTTTCACTGTTGGTAAGAAAAGTTCGATTAATTTGGAATTCCTTTATAATTTTCATCGTAATCTTCTTCTTTTACGCCGTTTTTTTACACGTATGTGGAATCAACATTTCTGGTGAGCCTTCTCCATAAAGCTCTTATTTTGTCCTCTTTCAATCTCCACCATCTAATTTTTGGATCTTTATTTGGCAGCCCCCTATTGTATCTACTCACAAACTTAAAGCCACACTCAGTATTCCATGCTGCAGAGCCATTTGGCGTTACCAACTATCTGGTTTGCGACGGGACAATCAGGACTTTGAATAAAAAATATGGTGTCCGGTCGAACATCACGACCGGACATCAAAGTCCGGTTTTTCGGGATCCCTTAAGTTCCTCCATTAAGAAGTCCCCATCTTAAATTTTTATTTAAAGCATGAAGAAACAGCGGGAAAATTGTTAAGGTGTTATTTGTATTCTAGCCTGCAATAATCAATAATGTTGATATAAAATCTCTATAATTGTGAACTGTGATAAAAACTGCCTTAGCGTTAAAATACAGGAGAATATAAATTTGAAACTTTAGCATTGATATTTTATTTCCATGAGCAAGCTCGGCGGACGGCGTCACTTAATATTTGAAAGCAACCTGTTAACATTTATTGCATACAACCTCAAGATAGGAAAGAATTGAATTGTTGTGTCCATTTTCATTAACTAAGCAGTAACTTGTTGTTCATAATAATCAATCAATAATGAACTAAAATACTGCTCAGATCTCACTTCGGCCCTTTGTTTGTTTTTCCCTATGCTAAATAAGGAAATATAAATTAAATCAATGTAAGCAAAATTAAAGTAATAAACTAACTAAACTTTAGCTTACCAATGATCCAAGTTGGTTGGCCAGTGCATTAACTTAGTGAAGAACAAAATGTGTGTTCAAAATCGCAAGTAAGTTACGGGAAAATTTGCTAAATGATAGCCCCTCATTTGGATACACCACTGGTCGAGTCATTTAAATTTCTAAATTTTAATTACGCTTTGGTTCCATTTTATACCTAATGTTGCATGTGTTTGTAGAATTGTGGATTTGTCGCTATGAATTCCAATGTGTTTTAATACAAATTGTTGTGCGTGGCAGATATTATTGTGAAGCACTAAATTCATATAGTTATAATGTAACTACTAAAGGCAGAATTAGCACCACTATATCATTCCAGCTATTAGCACGTTGCCAATTGAACAATCATTTGTTTTCCAGTTGTATAGCAAAAAGCAGTAAGGCATTTGGTTGCGATCAGATTAGATTCTAGCATCGTGTCAGTAGTAGGGCTATATGAAACATTGGCCTACAGCTTAACATGGGATCCGAACCATATGAGCGGTTATCAGATACCGAATTTGGATTTCCCGATCCAAAGACGTATCTGCTAATTATGTAGCCACTGCGTTTAGTTACGACTTCGATGCAGTGCTTGCCTCCAGTACAATCACGAGTAGTGGTTCGGATTCACTATAGCAAGTGGTTCTGTCTCATATAACCTAGGACTTGAAATAAAATTGATATCTAAACAATCAATCAATTGAAAATGCATATATTAAAGATGCTGTTTGATACATATTATTATTGCATATTATTATGCAGCGTTATTAATGCATAGGCATATTTTACCTAGATCTATTTTTTTCTAAATCAACTGGGATAAAACAGGAAATGACAGCAAAGATATTGATTAAACTTGTAGGATATCGATTCCGTCATATCATGGTTTCAATCATTTTGTGATATCATCCAAATATTAGAAGATGCACTAAATGCTTTAATTAATAATAAATAATAATCGCTGTATTAAACATATTTATTCCTTTCTGCAACTATACACTCAACTTATGGCCTTTCTTACACTACATGTCAACCTAATGTAGTTACTGTCATCAGGGACATACGCAGGAGAATCCAAAGCTTCCCAGGGGATTCAAATTCAATATAATAAATTATATTAAAATTTGTAAAATTACCCCTGAAATTAAACTAAATTTATAGAAAAGTGGGGATTTCGAGGGGTCCAAAACCCAAGGATCCATTCCTGCGTAGGCGTACGTCTCTTACTGTCACTAATCTTTAGTAGATATGTTATAAATTGCTTTGAAGTTTTCTAGAGGATTATAAACCTCCCCTCATATAGAATTAAAACAATACGAACTTTAGCTTTTAAGATTGAGCAAGGTCGCTGCAGTTCGAGGAACCAATAAGAGGGTCACGACAATAGCCTTGAATTTACAATAAGATACTTTTGCAAATAAGCAGTTTTCCGAAAGATATGTGTAACTTAAGCGTGAAACGGCGGATCATTTTCTATTTTAAATTTCCCTATACAACCATAATTTGCACCAGAAATTGAGATCTTTTCCCCTTCAGACAAATATCATTCATTACCCACCAGTCGTTCTTTCAGAAAAAATGTTCTTGGGAGGGGCATCCTTAGTATTCCGGGGGGGGGGGTCCTGCTGGTGATATTCTATTTATTAATATATCATAGATGTATTATTTGGTCTCCTCCGGGAGGCACTCTCAGAGCTCCGGGGAAGCAGTGCTCCCCCAAAAACATGTCTGTTGGAAACACTGTTACACACAATGTCTTGCTGTTGCCATACATCAGTGCGATTGATAGGTTAACGGAATTCCAGCGGCAAATGTGTCTCTAGTTTGTTTTTGATAATTCTATAATTAGGTCGAGGCTTTAATAAGAGAATCACACGCCCATGTGTTTAGTTTAAAATTTAATCGCTTAAGAAGGGTAGACTAATAATATTCTAGTAACTGAGAATTACGAGTATTTACATAACATCATAACTTATTACAGTGTGTTTTTGTAATGAAACATTCTAAAGAAAAAGCCCCATATGTGTAATTTTAATGACAAATTGTTATAAGAAACATAATTTACGGAGTGGCTTTCGAAACAATGTACCAGGTTCAGTAAAACATGACATGTAAGTTTCACAGTGAAATGCGATTCAGTAAAAGCGGTAAAGCATTATTGCAGTACTAAGACTCATATTGATAAGGTGCGGAACGTGTTAAGAAATTCCGGCTTACACTGAAAACATGATCATTTTTCACTTTATAGCATCTATATATTAGCCCTAAGTTCGTTATTTCAGAATTTCGGATCTAAATAAAGTGTGGTTTACTCACTAAATATTCAATAATAACACTCAAGATTAATATATTTAAACTGATCTATTTTCCCCAAAAAATCTGCATTTACCTCTTTATTTTTCACAAAATTATTTCTTTATAATTGAAAAACATCTACTAATAATGGCTTCTTTACGTATTATATGAGAAGTGTATGGACAAGCATGTTTATAAGTTAACTGTTCAGGTCTGGCCATAAAGACAATGACATCATACGATATGGACTGTTGTCCATATCAACATATACATATTTATAAATGTTATCGTTATAACTTTTACTCTTTTCAGAATTAACATTGTGATTGAGCGTAAATGAATTATTACTGTTATTATTATTATTATTATTATTATTATTATTATTATTATTATTATTATTATTGTTATTATTATTATTATTATTATTTTATAGGTAATGCCGAGGAAAAAGCAAAACTTATGTTTGATATGTATGACATCAATGGTTTGAAAAAGCTTACACGACAGGATTTCATTAACATGATTAAGTAAGTGTTCTTTTTTTTCATACTGAACAATTAAGTATAAAAATATTTCATATCTATTAATTTCTGTGCATTGGAAATAACGAAAACTTAGTAGTTTTGGAGATAATATTCACTTGAACAAATTTTTAACCACTGACAAATATCATGTTAAGATTGTTTTTAAAAGTGCATGTAGACATGACAATAGAAATAAGTTAATACTAAAAGCAGTAATAATTGAAGTTATTGGTATTGATCATTATGACAATATCATTACTAGTATACCAATTTTGTTATATCCGTATTCCTTATATTACAACGATATATATAATTTAAAAACAATGTTTTCTCAGTATATTTACCAAGGATCTGGTTGGAAAAATGTTACACTTAAGTTATTGAATTGTATTATGAATTCATTATATTCTTCAACCGCGGTAACTTTTAGTCAATCATCGTTACAAGTACTAATTGATTACAAATAAGTGAAAAAATAGTACTACATGTAGCTGGGATGACTGATCTTTTACTAATATCAGTAGTGGAAGCAATTATATATTTATATATAACCTGTGGAACTTTTTGTCGTTTGGATTCCACATTAAGCTGTATATTCAGTCTCATATAGCCACGGTGCTGAAAAGATATTAAAAAATGAACAAAATATTCACCAAATGAACCAAATGAACCAATTCAATAAACGAAATATAAGAATAATACAGTGGCGTATAAGAGTTTGATGGCTTGGGCTACCACTAACCTTTATAACATCTGTACATTATTATTATTATTATTATTATTATTATTATTATTATTATTATTATTATTATTATTATTATTGGTATTTAGTTTCCACGTTATTATACAGTCTTCAAAATAATATAAAAAACCTTACAACACACTTTAATTTTATTATGTAGATAAATATGATTTTCTCTTCACTAGCAAGACTTAAATTATCTTGTTAGTATTACGGAAAAACGATCGTACATTTCTCCCTTCATTTGTTCTATGAAGTATCCCTACATTTTGTCTTGGATAGGTAGTAATCCTACTCACCAGAGTAAATGGAAGCTGTCCGAGTAATAAAGAACGCTGAAATAGGCGATTAGCCAACGAAGAATCTCAGTCTATAAGAACCTTGGCAACGAAAGGCAGATAATAGAACAAGCAATTATAACAGTTATGTCAACAATCGCAAAATACTATAAAACAAAATTTTCGTTTCGTTGACGCAAACCGCTATGGAACGAGGCTCAAGGTGTCCGAGACAATTTCCAGAGACCTCCAAAATGCCTTGTCATTACTCGTATAAATTTTCCTCTACTCTTCGTTCACGCCCAAAGAAACCAATTTCTCTAGAGACAACTGCTGTTTCCTAGCAGCCCGTTCGTACGCTGTGGATGGAGGTGGGTCGAAGCGGAATGTGGTGATACGATTCTTGCTGTAGTAGCTCGAGAGTGGTTTCTACTGCGTTGTCATATCGAAAACCTCTTAGGTTAGCGAGACAGACTGCGTGCGAAGAAGTTAGTGGATCTTTCTAAATACATACAGTTCTTAGAAACTTGTATCATTGAAAGAAGATAATAAAGTATAAAATTATCAATATAATTTAATTTATATTATAATAACTTTATTTTGTAAAATTCTAGGGCTACGGCCGGTAGGCTTGCTAGCCCACAAAATACGCCACTGGAATAATATCCTGAGTATGGTATTGTGTAGTTATTGAAGGTAAACAGAATTGAAACCCATATGTTTGGCATCCCAGCATAAGTCAGTTCTAGATTGCTAATTATAATTCTTTGCTGTTGCTTCATTTCTTGTCTAATTGTGCATTGCTTGCGAAAGTCGTAAATTAGATTTATTTATTTAAGAACATAATTCCAGATACAGGAGAACACTAGTTTATACTGGAATATGTAACAAATTTAAGAGATGATAACATACAATAATAATAATAATAATAATAATAATAATAATAATAATAATAATAATAATAATAATAATAATAATAATAATAATAATAATAATAATAATAATAATAATAATAATATTATTATTATTATTATTATTATTATTTCACTCAAGAAGGGTTTATTTAAGGTTTATGAAATGCAAAACTTCATATATAAATTGCAGCTTTATTCGAGTTCTTTTAGTATGTCTTTCTTATATTTAAAATAAGTTTATGATGAGTCTCATACAGATTATACATTTTATATTCCAATAGGACATTTAACTTCCTCGTAGCTATATGGTTAGCGTATGCGTCTTTGACGCGGGAAGATCGGGTTCGATTTCCAGCGGAAACTCATGTAGTTCGAAATACACGTTAAGTTGGAGGTTCACGTAGCCTCTCTGCTGAAAGGGACGCTAAACTTAAATCTTATTCAATCCAATCCAATGGTTTATAAAAATCAACAAAATCTAGTGAAATAATTTTGCATTAAAGAAAATATACCACGTACAATTATAAATGCAATGACTGATGCTAGTTTCAATGTTTGTGATTTGCGCATAAATTTTATGGAGTAGAAATACATTCTTTGATTTAGAATAATATTTTTACCTCGGCTTTATGCATATTTTAGTACAGTTTTCTTTATAATATCCTGTACCAACAAAACGCAGCATTACTCCAGAAGTTCTTATTCACAAGCTCAATAAACATTCTGTAGGGTTGTTTGATATTTTCATTGTATTACTATTATCCTAAATAATAATAATAATAATATTAATATTAATAATAATAATAATAATAACCTAAAAACCCACAACAATGTTACAAAAAGTATTCACGAGTTGTTAGCGCATAACATGGAATTAATCACCCATACTAAACCATACTGCAAATACTAACCAAGTCCAATACTTGAAAACGATAAATACAAACTTTACTCGGATCGAGAAATCAGTACAGATATAACGGTACCTGCAAGTGCAAACAGACTCGATATTACTATTATCAGTAAAAAAGACCAGGAAGTAACTTTCATAGGTGTAACAGAACCATTGACTCAAAAACATACGTACAATATTCAGTACGAAAAAAGTAAATATAAAGATCTGGCTGACGAAATCAAAAGGTTATGGAAATATCAGAAAGTTACAGTAAGACCAAACATTATCTCAGCTATAGCAATTGTCCCTAAAAGTACTGTGACGTAACTGGAACAGATAAACGCAAAACATCTCTTAACAAAAATACCAAAATCAGTAATGCAAGACGCTTGCATATGGTCAGGAATTTCGTTGGAGAAGAACTCTTCAAATAACCTGCATTTGCCAGAGACGGCTATCTGGTTATTAAGCTGAAACCGATTTAAACCGAAATTCAGCAGTAATGATAATAATAATAATAATAATAATAATAATAATAATAATAATAATAATAATAATAATAATAATAATAATAATAATAATAATAATAATAATAAATTGCTAGAATTACCTTTATATCGCAACTGAAAATAAAAAGTACCCTCCTTTAAGAATCACTGGTGTAGAGCTGCTTAGTTTTACTTCTCCAAAATAAAGTCCTGGATAAACAAATTTTTAGGGTTGAATTGAATTAATTCGGAGATTAGTGGAGTACAGCTCATAATCGAAAATGACGAGGAGAATATCTTCTATTGACGGTTAAAAATCCATCAAAATTCACTAAGTTGACATTTATTTTGGAGATAACTTTCGTAATATGTCCTACTATAGTGATGTGCGTCTTTTAAAATCAAAGTGTCTAACTTTCTTTTACCCAAGCAATGATTCTAAATCAGTCTTTAAAATATTTCCGTTGTGAATAGCGTTATCCCCTTTAAGAGAACAGAATTGCTAGACATGGAGCATATGACGTCCAACCACTGCAGCCTAACTTTGAGACGAAGTTCTTTTTTTTTTTTTTTTTTTTTTAAAAAAAAAAGAAAGGGAAAGTGCTCCAAGTAACAGACCTCGTGTAATGTAATATGGCACAACTATTGATAACTGTAGAAAACCCATTTGCGGAAGGAGAAAGGAAGATAAGAAAAGTACCAAAACTATTTTCACGGATGTCTTGCTGGAAAAAGGAAGAGGAGCATTCAATCTACGTAATGAGAAAGAAAGAAGGCTGGGAAATAAATGAAAGAACACTGGCTGCTATTTGAAGTTTCCTCGTTGGTAGAAGTTCTACGTGATAAACTTTATTAGTTTGTTGAAGGAATATACAGTATAGTTTTAAAAAGTATAGAGATACTATTTTCTTTTCAATGAAGGGGAACTTCAGTTCTCAGAAAGACAATAAACTTCAAGAGCTGATTCTGAGAATTTCAAGTTCTGGTTCGACAATGCTTTTCACATGACCTATCTTCATACAAAATAGTGATAAGAATCAACAATGGAATTTTCAGTCATCTTAGGAGAAGAAGTATAGTGACTCAGGGATCAAGTGTGGTGTAGTCGAGCGGTTTGAGGATGGCGATAATGAGACGAAAGTTGGAGGGGTTTTATGGTTCGTTGGTTGAAGTTTAGCGTCCCTTTCAGCACCGAAGGACCCTGACACATGGTAGAATACGAATTACTGTAATGGGATTGTCAACTTCTGAAAATGGAAATACCGGACACTCTCCTGGAGTACATACTCCTAAGATTGTGAATCATCGCTCGTCAAAAATGTGAACAACCTGATACTTCACATAAAAGTGAGCGATTCGGAGTTCGAATTTAATAACTTTGGTTGCTTTTGAAGCATTTATTAAACCTGCTTATTTAAGTTTTGGTTGAGTCGGCACATGTAATTTTAGTAGTCTATCATCAATAATACATCATATTTAAAACAGTAAAGCAAACATAATTGACAATGCAATAAAATTATGGCATTTACAAAATATGCTTGATAAATAAGTTTTACCAGCTGGGGTTGGTAATATCTCATAATGTCTATTTACTTTTTGTGGATGTGGATGCATTATTTAGTTCTAAGATGTAGCTGATGATGAATCAGTGTTAGCTGCGCTCCTGAAAATGTATTTTTATTGACCTTTAGCAAATTTAGATAAGTTTCAGTAAATATTCCTGCGTTCAACTTTTCAGCAAATTACGTGCATCACAGGTCAATATCAAAGCGAATTATAAGCTCTGCTTTAACCATGTTCATCGGATTACTTTAGCCACTCCAAGATAATCTGAATAGAACAAAGAATAGGACTAGTAAAAGGAAAAATTACCGGATATTTGACGTCCAGTTTTGAGGTCTTACTGGACACCGGACAAGGAGGTCAAAAACTGAATGTCCGGTAAAAAACTGGACGTTTGACAAATCTACACCGTAATGCCTTAAAATTTTACGACTGTCCCATATAATCGGTTTTGGAACTCTGTGCATGAAACGCGCGCACGCTAGCAAGCAGGAAGGACTCATTAGAGGTTCGAATCCCTATGAAGAATATTTGCGTTTTTAACTATAATAGAAGTTTTTGTTTGTGAGTTGAAATCAAATTTCTAGTGGTACCTCCCACGTTATTCTACGTTAAGACTGAAGAAGACGGATGGTTAATAAAAGTGAATGGTTATTAGAGAATTGGTGGAATAAAGATGTGGGAGGAAACGGAATAACCTTGAGAAAACCTACGCACACGATGTTGTCCACCACAAACTCGTGTGGCACTTTACCACTCTTTTCAATATGCCTTAACCGGAGCACTCGTCTCCACGGTCTTCAAATTAACGTTATTCAATTTTCTACTTAATCCAGTACGACAGGGACGCAAATCCAGAAAGGAGACCTCAGTAGTAGATTGCTGACCTCTGATGCAAGGTGTTCACAGTTGGATCCAAACTAAGAGCGCTTTAGTGAATAACATAGGGTGCGTAGGCTTTATTAGACTTCTGTTTTCTTTCACATTCAAATTTCAGAAATTTCTTCATAATCATTCACTTTCATTAATTATAATTTTTTACCTTAAATCAAATAATAATAATAATAATAATAATAATAATAATAATAATAATAATAATAATAATAATAATAATAATAATAATAATAATAATAAATTTCATTTTACAGAATGGAAAGATTTTTATTTATTTTCTATTTTGAAATTGAAATCTTACTGTCACGTAAGTTTCATATGATCTGCCGAAACTTTCAAATATCTATCCTTTTTATTATTTTCCATTAAAAGGTTAAGCAATATTACTTTAGTATCTTAGAATTTTGTTTAGCAAGATCTTTCTGTCTGCTACTTGTTTATATAAAGAATTTCTAATTTCACATGATAAAACACCAATCTAGAAATGAAAATATAACAAACCGCGAAAACCTTTCAAAATTAAAAAAAAAAACTTCTAGCATTAAAAAATAGGATCTACCATTTAGTAAACGAAAACTGGCAGGGACTTATCCACACATGGATAGAGGTTAGGAGTAGTATTTTGAAGGATGTTAAACAAATGTAATTTTTTATTTAGATTTAAAGTATGCGTTATTGTTAGTATCAAGTTTTGAATATTTGAGGTTATCATGTTTGAATCCTTGAAGTAACATAAAAATAAACAAATAAACTTGATGTAACATAAAACTTGCTAGTTTTTTTTAAATAACTAAAGCATCAAAAGAAACTTAAAAATAGTGAAAAATGAACCTTTTGATTTTCACAATGTATTTTTTAAAATGAGAAAAATCACATTTTTTTTCCTTAAGTAGCAGTGAGCATGACCGGAAGCCATATTTCATATTAGTAGAAAGGAAAATAAATAGTGCGTCTCTACACTGTAAACCATACATTGTTTTGTAAAGTTAATTCTCTCTGCAGTTTGTTTCTTCAGGAAATAGTGTTTGTACGCTAAACAAATATCTGCCCGTTTTACTTACAATGTCCAATATAAAAAGATTTATTGTAAATTTTTAATTACTCATGCCTAATATAATGGGGAATATTTAAAATATGTAATGTATTTTTATAAAAGTCAATATTAAAGAATACCAAATTTCAACTATTACTAATTATATAAATTCACTTCCTATAATCTATGATTCTAACATCACACATAGGTGTCCCGGATTCGATCCCAGCCCCCGCCAAGTGAACTTTGTGGTAGACAAACACCGTGTGCGTGGGTTTTCTCCCGTTTCCTCTCACTTTCTTCATTCCACCATTTCATTCATTACTCATCATCACCGTCTCCTTTAGCCTAATCGGCATAACCGTGGAACGTAAAACTCAAAGATTTCATTTCATTTTCATTTCTAACATCACACATTGTCAAGATTCGTGTTTCAACATGCTAGCGTACTGAGAATATAATAATAAATAACATGTATGTGTGTAGTATGTTAACATATGAGTTTTTATAAGTATATTCTGGAAGAATACTTTTGGTTTGTTTTTAGTGTATACAATTCCTGGAACTCTAAAAAAGTCATGTCTCTCCCTTGAGCAATTTGCTTGCTACACCGCTAATATACTGCATTACGTTGTTAATTATGTTATTACTAGATGGTCAAGACATTTTCCATTTCCATTTACTGCAGACTGTATTAAGCCCATCATCTTCTCTAAGAGTATCTATTTTTAAAACTACCTAGTCCGTTTACACATCTCAGTTTTCAAAATTCATATTTAATAGGAAGTAATCATCATTTCACTCGGTTTTACAACCTACAACAAAAGTAATTGTTTTATTTAATATATGAATACAGAATGAAGTCGGTTAAAAGCACTCACTCACGCTGCAGAAGTAAATATTATTTTTCAGAATTACGAGAGAAGGATTCTCGATCTATTTTTCTTCAAAAAGAATGAAAGACTGTATTATTATTACAAGCGGAGGAAATTTATTGTGCTTACTTACGAGGAGTGCTTTCTCAACATTTCGCGTTTTTTTTTCAAAAGCATAAATAATCATATAAATATTCATGCGCCACTGCTGAGCAAATAATGTTGGAAATATTCCATGTGGTTCTGCACAATAGCAAATTTTTTTTTTGTAATGTAAAAGGATAATTTTAGGAGAGACTTAATAACTGTCTAGCAGATAATACTACGTAGTCCAAGCAACATTCATGAAGTGGTTTCGAAAATTAAATTTATTACATTAAATGACGATGAGAATGCTTTCTCTTAGGTTTTTCTGCATTGCTGTTTCTCTTACGTTTAACTTCATTTTTGCAGATCAGCTAATGTCATAATTGCTTTTTTTTTAAAAAAAATAAAAATAAACGTAAAGAAACGTTCATACGCAAGAAACTGAGAATGCATAAACATTTGATGCTCGAACATACGAGGGGACACAGTAGCTTAGTAGTAGAGCGCTTCCCTCTGATGCAAAAGGTTCTTGGTTCCATCTCAGGACATGTGTATTTATGGTGCATAACATCGTGTCTGAGAGTTTTCTCGAGGTTCTTCCGGTTTCTCCCATGTACTCATTTCAACAAGTATTTCATAATCATTTACATTCATTAATCATTCGTCTCCTTTGGTATAAAGTACAACGATATTGTATATCTATGCAATAAATTACTTACATTTTCTTGTAGTTATTTTGGGAAACGGCGCTAAGAAAATAATATAATATGTTATTGATTTTATATTGATAATCAGATAGTGTGAGTTGTTAAAAGGAAGACATTTATTTTGCTTGGTTGCTATGACAACAGAATAATAATTTTCATGAAGGTTCTGAAAATGAAAGATAATGTTGCTACAAGTAATTTAATCGTGTTGACATATCTAAAAATTACACGAACTGTGGGCTGAATGTAACAAGAAGTTAATCGTTAAAAAAGGGCATAATAATGGGACACTGAACTGGAAAATTTCATTTCCATTTTCGAACATACAAGCCGTCTCCTTAGTTTAATGGCCAGAGCGCCCGGTAAGAAATTGAACAAACTACCATGGTTCAGACTCCAGTGCAACTCCCAACCTATATAGTCTCACTCTGACAAGAATATTAAATGGATATCAACTAATCAATTGAATACACCACTATACTGTTTCTTCGGTTGTTGTGTGAGAAATACAGCTGCAACAATAAGATGTCCTCCAATCATGTGCTGCTTATTTATGGAGATTTATTTGGATAATTTGTCAGTGAATCCATTTGCCTCGGAAGATTTTCAGCGTAGTTATCCTGGATTTTATATACACTGACCAACTTCGAAGAGACTGGTCAGCTGATAATAAGCCGGTATTGAATGATCAGATCAATCATAAACGTAATAAAGAGTAATAGTGATTGTGATATGATTTGTAGCCTTCAAACAACCATACAGATCGATTTATTGTTAGTTAACTACCTACCATTGTAATCTTTTTTGGTCGGTGGTAGCACCCATATAACGTTCAGAGTTAATAGTATACGGGTGAAAGTGAGTTCAGTCGACGAGTAAAAATCGAGGAATGACCTCTAAGACAACGGGAATGTTTTTAGGATCGATCAAATGTAGCTAATGATGAGCAATGAAAACTTAACAATGTTGGAAACAATATAGTATATGAAGTTACTACGGTAGTCTATTATAGGTTTTAATCACAATCACATTATAAAATAACTTGAGTGTTAAGGGGAAAAGTTAACCTGATGTTCAATATGTCTCTGATAATTTATGTCCAGATGTAGTAAATTTGTCAATTCAACCTTAAGTCATTCAAGAGCAAATTCATAGTTTATTGTGCTATTTACCAATTATGCTTTGATGAACTAAAAGAAGAAAAAAGTGTTAGAGCTCCAACATCATTCTCCGTTTTATGCTCTAGATCAAGGATGTTGAAATACATGGCCCATAGAGCTCTTTGCTGTGTCCCCCATCCTTAGAAAATTTAAATATCTTATATAGAAATCCGATTTACAAAAATTATATACAGTTCTAGTTGCCTAAGAAACATAAATCGAAGATGTCTCGCCTCGGGAAAGTATCGTGTAGGGGGCCGCGGTAGCTTAGTGGTAGACCTCTGGTGCTTGGGGTTCCGGGTTCGATCCCAGCCCCCGCCAAGTGAACTTTGTGGTGGACAAACACCATGTGCGTGGGTTTTCTTGGGGTTCTCCCGTTTCCTCCCACTTTCTTCATTCCACCATTTCATTCATTACTCATCATCACCGTCTCCTTTAGCCTAACCGGCATAAACGTGGGACGTAAAACTCAAAGATTTCATTTAATTTCATTTCAAGGTATCGTGTAAGTGATGTTTTGTCTTGGAAAGTGCTGTTTCTATTGGAAGAACTCTGTCTCACCAGTATCTCGTCTCGGAAATTATGTCTCGTCTTGTCTCTTGAGCAATCTTTAATACTGTGACCTGCGAACATTATTGGAATTGTTAATGTGGCCAGCACTATCTGGTGGACTGAGGACCCCTGCTCTAGATTGTTGGATGACCATGAATTCCCTTTCCTTATCTCCATCATGGCTATATGATTTTGTTTCCTGGTGGGTGCTCATGCGGTTTGGATTCCACGTTAAATTATATGTCCACATCTCATAAATACATTGCTGTAAGAAATGCTAATGTCCAGATCAACCAACCAACGAATTCGCTTCCTCGTTACATGTACACAATTGCTTAAATGGCGTGTAAAAGAAAATAGATATAGGCATATTTTCTAGTTCCTTTCAAGGATCTTTAGGATATTGCTTCCTTATTTCAATTGTAGCAGATCGAGTCACTTTATTGCCCTCCATACTTGTCTAGTAACTACCGTGTGTGCTTTTGGTGCAGATGGCCCTGCATTCGATTCCCAGTAGGAGTACACAAAACCTTTAATTTCACAATCATTCACTTTAATTATCTCTCTTTTAGCCCAACGTACATAACCATGGGACGTAAAACTAGATAAAATGTTAAGAAAACAATATCAACCGGCTCCAACAAAAACGCTAAAATGTAGAAAATAATAAGTGCACTATAAAGCAACAATAATGATGATGATAATAATAATAATGAAAAGAATAATAATAAAACTCTCAAAAAGCAGAAAGTAATTCATCAGAAACCAAACAAACTAATGCCTCATAAAATTATCATCGAAACTAAATTTATATTAGGTAATAATTTGTTTGGCTTGGCACAGACTTCAATTTTTTTTTATAGATAATACTAATGAATTTTACAGTTATAAGCGCTTTCTGCTTATTAATGCTTTTATTATTTTCTACTTTTTAGCGCTTTTGTTGAAGTCGGATAATATTTTTTAAAACATTATTAAAAGGAAAAATCAATGAAGAACAAAAATTAAAATGAAATGCATTCTAATTTTGCTTAATAAATGATTTTTTAAAAATAAAATCTTCTTTCCTCTATGATGTTCCAAATATTTGTGTAATGGTTTTGGAAGATCATTTGGACGAAATTGGTGAAAGAAGAGAGAGAGAGAGAGAGAGAGAGAGAGAGAGAGAGAGAGAGAGAGAGAGAGAGAGAGAGAGAGAGAGAGAGAGAGAGAAAAGAAAATATCCTTTTCGTAAGAAATTTAATTTTACACTTAATGAAATAAAGAAATTTGTTTGCTGCACAACATAACTTTCTTTCCGATATCCTACGATATGAAATTGAAAGAAATAGTAACTTTTCTTTAATAAAACAATATTAACAGAACTTTAACAAAAGCACTAAAAAGTAGAAAATAATACAAGCTCTAGAAAGCAGAAAATAATGAAAACAATTCCAAAAAGCTGAAAATAATTCTTTACCATTATCTATATATAAAAAAATGCAGTCTGTGCCAAGGCAAATAATAATAATAATAATAATAATAATAATAATAATAATAATAGCGTCTCATAAATCTATTATTGAAACTAATTTTATATTAAGCATTAATTTGTTTGAATTAGCACAGACTTAAACTTTTTTTTTTTTTTTTTTTTAAATAGATAATAGTAATGAATAGTGATGAGCAAATGCAAGACCAACACCAAATTGGTCTTGCACACCCAGTCTTGGTCTTGCAAGTCCTGCTTTTAAGAAATCTTATGCTTTCCATAGTAAATTTTACTCTGGATATAAGGGATAAATTCTACAATGCGCCAATAGTAACGGAAACGCAATCTATATTTCTACATGTACAACATAGGCGATGACCTTTATTTTATTTTATTTTTTTTAATGGGCGCCCATGCTTCACTACTTGTAAGATAAATCTCAACGTTTCGTAATCTTTTTATATTTTATAACATCCAATATTCCACTGGTTCCCAAAACTAGAGAGGCTACCCCTGAGAAAGGAAATCAAGACGGCACAGATTACTGAAATACCATGATCAATCCAATTATTTTTACACTCTAAAGGAGTCAGATCTTTTTTTTTTTCAACCTTGATTAGTTAATCTTTGTATTGAACAAACTTCCAAGTAAATATTGAGATTTTGTTTTTTATGATTTCAATATGTACTCTAAAGGGCAAAAACATTACGCAAAAGGGATAAAAAAATAGAGGCTTTCGACACGTGGGCATGGAGAAAAGAGGAGAGAAACGTATAAATAAAAATTAATAAAACCTAATAACTTTTGAGCCACCCAACCATCTCGATCAAATTTTCAACATATATAAGGGTCGGGCCTTAGGTGTTTTTCATCGTTTTACTTTGACGAGCCAACGTAGGGGAGGGTAAGGAGGGAGGTATATGTAACAAAAAATAAAATAAAAATGATTGCCTTTGTGACTTCATCACTCTTGAACCACCCGACCGATCTTAATCAAATTTTCAACATATATGAGTTTAGGGGCAGGGATTACTTTAGACTGTTCACTTTGACGATGCAACGTAGGGGAGGGGGAGGGGAGAGAAATTTAAAAATGATCACAAATGACCGATATTAGTGTTGAATCCATAGTTTTCGGGTTGATGAGAGAAACAGTGACACTTCTGATGCTGTTTCAATCCAATTTCAGCCCTGATAGTTGGGGTAAGGGAGAGTACAACGTAGGGGATGGGGATAAACATTTAAAAATGATCGAAAATGACTAATATTAGTGTCGAATCCATACTTTTAGGAGTAGCTGAGATTAACAGTGACAATTCTAATGCCGTGTCCCGCAGCATATAGGAGGGGGAGCTATATATAATAATGATCGAAAATGACCAATATTAGTGTCTAATTCATAGTTTTCGGGATCATTCAGATAAACAGTGACATATCCGATCCAGTTTAAATCCAAATCAGCCCTGCCACTTGTTGGAGGAGGAGAAAGATATATAGTCTTGGTCTTGCACATCCAGTCTTGGTCTTGGTCTTGCACTGGAACCCTTGGTTCTGGTCTTGCACACCCAGTCTTGATCTTGGTCTTGGTCTTGCATGCAAGAGTCTTGCAAGTCTTGCATGCAAGAGTCCTGCAAGTCTTGCATCTAAGAAATCTCAAGCTTTTCATAGGTAAATTTTACTATTGATATAAGGGATAATAAACTCTACAATGCGAAAATAGTAATGGAAATACAATTTATGTTTCTAAATGTAAGATAGTTTAACTTCGTGTAAGTATGATGATAGTGTACAACATAGGTGATGACCTTTATTTTTTTTAATGGGTGCCCACGCTTCACTACTTATAAGATATGCCTAAATCACAACGTTTCGTAATCTTTCTATATTTTTTTTAACAGATCCAACACTCCACTGGTTCCCAAACTGAGACACATGAAAGAAAATCAAGGCGGCACAGATTATTGAAATACCATGAATTGCAAAATTATTTTTACACCCTAAGGCGTCAGATCTTTTTTTTCAACCACCATTAGCTAATCCTTGTATTAGAGAAAACTTCCAATTAAATATTGAGATTTCCTTTTACTGATTCCAATATGTACTCTATGGAGCAGAAACACTGACATTACGCAAAAGCGATGAAAAAATTGCAGGCTTTCGAAACATGAGAATGGAGAAAAAAAGGAGAGAATTATCTGTATTGAACGGAAAACGAATGAGAAGGTGTTAGAAATATTAGCAGTAGGGGAAAAGAAGAAGAATTTTATATATTGTTAAGGAGAGGAAGAGGAACTGGTTAGGATTTGGCTGAGGAGGAAGAGGAATTTATTAGGATATTGGCTGAGTAGGAACTGTATTATAAGGGATGTGCTAGAGGATATTGTGGAAGGAAAGAGGGGGAGGAACCTCAGGAGACTAGTTGAAGGAACGTATTAAAACAGGAAATTGCTACGTCAAGACGAAGAGACTAGCTAAGGACCGTCGAACCTTCTCAGTTGCAGGAAGTAACCTGTCAATAATGGCAGAATAGCTATTATGATGATGATAATACGTTTAGCAATATTGAGAAAAAAAAAGAGAGAGAGGAATTAAAATAATAATAATTATTATCAAAACTCTTAATATTTTAGACTTATTTGAGTGAAAACTGAAAACGACTCAACTGTCTATGTCTTTTGTGTAAACTGAATTTATATAAATACTTTTGACCTATATTAGAAGTACAAAATAACGGCATCAAGCTCCAAGTTCTTTGAAGTCTTACTTGTCAATATGGATTACTAGCGTCAATTACCCACTTCGTTGGGTTAAACTACTACTACTACTACTACTACTACTACTACTACTACTACTACTACTACTACTACTACTAATAATAATAATAATAATAATAATAATAGTAATATATTTCGTTAGTCAGTCACTTTTTACTATTAGTAAAACGCTCTCTCATTTTCGATTATTTTCATATTTCTCTTCCTTCTTCCTCCCCAAGTTTCGGGGCTGAATTTGGATTTAAATGGCATCAGAAGTGTCACTGTTCGTCTCAGAGACCGCGAAAACTATGGATTCGGCACTAATATGGGTCATTTTCAATAAACTTATATGTATATATATCTCCTCCTTCCCCATGTTGCGAGGCACGGCATTGGAAGTGTCATTATTCATCTCAATAACCTCGAAAACCATGAGTTCGACATTGATAATGGTCATTTTCGATAATTTTTATATATCTCGTCTCTCTCGACACCGAAAACTATGGATTCGACACTAATATTTGGTCATTTTTGATCATTATTATGTTTCATTTTTGATAATTTTTATATCTCTTCCCTTCCCTCCGCCAAGCTCCAGGGCTGAATTTGGATTTGAACAGCATCAAAGTGTCATTGTTTATCTCAGCGACCCCCAAAACTATAGATTTCATTTTAATATCGGTCACTTTCGATCACTTTAAAATATATTCTCCTCCTCCTCCCCTCTCCTAAACTGCACCGTCAAAGTGATATGACAGAAACCATCTCAGGTCCGATCCTCATTTATGTTGAATATGAGATCGTGTTTGTTCAGGTGGTTCAAGAGTTATTAAATTTTATTTATATTTGTGCATTTTCCATCCCCCTCCTCTTCCCTAAGTTCTACCGTCAAAGTGATTTGATAAGAACTACCCAAGTCCGAACCTCATCTATGTTGAAAATTTGATCAAGATCGGTCGGGTGTTTCAAAAGTTATTAAGTTTTACTTATTTTATATATACCTCCCCCTCCTCTCCTTCAACCCTAGGTTCTACCATCAAACTGAAACAAACTTTACAAAACTTTTCAGAACCGAACCTCATACATGTTAAAAATTTGATTGAGATCGGTTCAAGAGTTATTAAGTTTCAAACTTAGTCACTTTTATTTTTATTTATGTTGATTTTTGTACATCTACCCCTCCTCCTTCTGCTCTACATTGCTCCGTCAAAGTGAACTGACAGATAGCATTCCAGGCTTGAACCTTATCTATGTTAAAAATTTGATCGAGATTGGGCGTTTGGTTCAAGAGTTATTAAGTTTTATTTATTATTTTATAACTCCCCCTTATTCCCTCCCCTAAGTTTTACCGTCAAAGTGAAATGATGAAAACACTTCCAGGTCCAAACCTCATATAAGTTGAAAATTTGATCGAGATCGGTCAGGTGGTTCAAGAGATTGTGAGTCACAAAAATAGTCACTTTTAATTTTATAATATAGTTAGTATAATGTTATATCCAGGCACGAAACCAGCCACAGAGGTTTGGGGAGGGGGGCACGAATATGTTAGGGGGACAACTTATTAAACATTTCCTAAAAAATATCTTAATTGTGATTTTTGTAGTGATGTCTGGAGGAGTCACGAAAAGTTAAGAGGGGCAGACCCCCTAGCCTCCCTCTGGTTGCGGGTCTGGTTATATCGTTCAAAAATCCTCGATGTGCCGTATACCTAAGGAGGCTAAAAGTTTGATTAATAAACAATTATTCAACGTATAAGCATCCTCCCATGAAATCAAACTTGCGGTCACATGCACTGTTTTTGTCAATATCTTGAAAATGTTATTTTGATATTAATTTTATGAGCACACATTAAAAATTTGCAACAGGTGCTTGAGTCTCGGAGCCAAGGCCATACCCATGTAGTCGACACCTATGGTGTACGGTATTATATTCATTACTACATTTCTCTTTAGTTTTGGAAGAAGAACACCACTAATATGCTTTGAAATGAAATGAAGTATCTAGTTTATCGTCCCACGATTATTCACTAAGGCTAAGGGAGACAGTAATGATGAAAAATGACTGAAATGGTAGAATGAAGAAAGTAGGAGGAAACGGAAAAACGCCGAGAAAATCTACACACACAGTGCTTCTCTACCAAAAAAAGCTCATATGGTGCAAGATGACACCTGTGTGGCTTGAAAACGAGCAATATCAACAGAAAACGCAAACAACCAATTCAGAAAACGACATATTGTAGCTATATCGACTCACACGGATTGCATAAACTATTGGGAACACATTCACTGCAGCGGCATTTTTACTGAAGCCAAAAAATTCATCTCCTTCTTTTTTTATATTCTATAAAAAAATTCAAGTAGTGCCGGTACTTGTGCAAGACTCTTGCGCAAGAGTCTTGGTCTTGGTCTTGAGTTATGGTCTTGGTCTTGCATGCCAGACTTGCAAAAACTGCAAGACTCTTGCGCTAATAACTACTTAGATGAAGAGTGATACTTTCGATCACGTTTAAATCCAAATTCAAACCCGCAACTTGGGGGAGGGGGAGGAGGAGGTATTTGAAAATAATCGAAAATGACCGACATTAGTGCTGAATCCACATTTTTTGGGGTCGGTGAGATGAACGGTGACACTTCCGATGCCACGGCCCGCTACATGGGGAAGGGGGAAATATATATAAGTGTATATATAAATGGTCAAAAATGACCTATAGGGCCTATTAGTGTTGAATCTATAGTCTTTGCGGTCGCCGAGATGAACAGTGACACTTTTGATGCTGTTTAAATCCATCTTAGCCCCGACACTTGGGGTATGAGGAGGGTGACATACATTAAAATGATCGAGAATGAGCAGCATCAGCGTGCATTTAAATTATTTATTTCAACCCAGCGAAGCGGGTAATATATACTAGTATGAGTGTAAATTATATTACAATTCGTAAACATACACATATTAAAGTCGGTTAATTACAGCTTTCACACTATGCCCATTGAGGTGTTTTATAGCAGGTGGTTTATTGTGTAGCTCATTGGATTATCATTACATCCTCATTAAAATTATACGGTACTACGGGGAAAGTATCCCTTTTCAAACAATTAAAGTTATTAACATCAGTGTACTTATATCGAAGTTATGTGTAAACACTGACACTACATATATGTTCATATAGATACGGGTCGAATTGAAAACCTCCTCCTTTTTTTGAAGTCGGTTAAAAACATTCATTTCGCTGACACTTTATATGACAGTAAAATATTATGTTACGGTATATCTAATGCTTTTAATGTAATTAGAAGTTGTTATTGAATGTAAAATTACTACTGTAATTTTTACACTTTTATTGGTTCAATGTATTAGGAGTTATTCACAATTCTATGAAAATTATTCACTTAGTTTCGAAGAAGCAAATAAAATGAGAAATTAACTGTTTTCTTGACATAAGGAGAATTAATCGTTCATCACTGAAGAAAAATTCCTGTCAGTAAATTACTGTGGAATTCAATTTTATTATGATTGTTATAACCTATCTCCGTAAGATTTTGCTTTATATTATTCTTTCACCTTTTCAACCTACACGTAGGTCTTTTCTAGAAAGCCCTCAAATAAAGCTATGCATGGAATCGTAGAAAGCATGGATAAGATATCGAACTATAAAGTTAAGTCCAGCATTATTTTTACAGCATCCTCAAGAGTATTATACGAGACAATTTTGTATATATTATCCGATATTCCTTGGAAATTGACATGTGTAGTAGCCCTTTCCATTTAGATTTTTTCTTCGATATTCTGACCTTGAATTTACGAAATAAGCAAAAAGGTTTGTTGCTTTCAAGGGAATTTTATACATATCTTTCCTGGAAAGGAAACAGAAAAACTAAATCTGTTTCTCTTGCCAATTTGGAACTCTATTCTAAAGGAGAATGTAAGAAAGGAAATAGAAACCGGAAGAGGTAAGAAAAAAGAACTGTTTCCGTCGTAGTTGCCAAGTTTCTGTCCTATCCTTTCCTTAATGTACGTATAGTTTCGTTTTCCTTTCCCTTTCCCTTGTAATACTTTTTGTTTTCATGGTATTAGGTTAGATAACTGAATTTCAAGGCTGAAACAAGATAAACTGAATCTCTTTGTACCTTAGATATGTAGCTTCAAACAATAAGATGCAGTAACTACATAAAGAAATAAATTTTGCGAAGAGACAGCAGAGGGATCACGAAACATACATTTATTTTTATTTCTAGAAGTTTCAATTCGTCCGGTAGATGTCAACCTTTGTAAGATGCTTAATGTCATGTAAGGTCACGATGTGTAACTTCTAGCATTTTCCAATTATATGCCCTTGTTTCAATAATGGAAGATGGGACATGGATATCCATCGTTAAAGTCAGTGTTACCCGTGAATATGTTAACGCATTGATTCAATGAACTCGGCCGAGGTAATAGATCTATTACAAGAAAGAGAATTCAAAACGATGGCATGGTAGCCTTCCTTGCTGGTCT
Source organism: Thermobia domestica (assembly GCF_964235325.1). Lineage (NCBI taxonomy): Eukaryota > Metazoa > Arthropoda > Insecta > Zygentoma > Lepismatidae > Thermobia > Thermobia domestica. Next base: position 109,044,185 of record NC_137465.1, on the reverse strand, counting down.
AGTGGTTTTGGCCTTTGGTTTACGTGGTCCTGGGTTCGGTTCCCGTTAGTCGAGAATTTCGAATTTTAACTGTCCTGGATATGTTTGTGTTCGTGTCTCTGTCAACTTTGGTAAAGTTTAAAGAAAACGCTGTACTAGGAAAACACGGGTTCTCAGGAAACTGAGGATTGATTTTTTTAAATAAAAAAGGTGGCTCAGTTGTAGAGCACCTAACTGGTGCGTGAGGTCCCTGGTTCGATCCCGGGCTAAGTAAGTTTGAAATGGACAACACCGTGTTCGTGGGTTTTCTGGGGGTATTCCCGTTTCCTCTCACATTGCCATTCCACCAATTCTTCCATCATCATTCACTTACCTTAATAATCGTCTCCCGTAGTCAAACGGATTGGGACGTTAAACTGAAGGATTTCTCTTTCATTTACAGAATTCAAAAATTCTTTTAAGTTTTATCGTGTTTAGTAACATTCGTCCGTACATACCAACATTACAGTTTTGTAAGGCCCATTAGCGTGTTCCTAATAACACCAGATGTCTCATTAATCATCCTTGTGGTCAAGAGAGCTATCTACTAGTCTTACATAGATGACTTAGTGTATGATTATAAAGTTAAATGTAATTTTTTGCTTCATGACTAAAATACAAATCATCCTAATCGTCATATGGTTAATAAAACGCGCGTTCGGTGCGCTAGACTCATATTTAACTCATGGTACGAAATCACGTGGTGTATATCTCACGTTAAGTTGTAGCTCTACGCTTAATACGGTCGTGATACCGAAAAAGAACGTTAAATACCAGTCAACTAACCAATCGACATAGTGTTCCAAAGTATGTATATTCATCCTTCTGTTTTACGAACCTCCATTTAACGGATATATCAGAAGCATTGGACAAAATCCAGAACTGTCAATTCAGTTTGAAAGTTCTGATTTTAAAGAATGTTGAATTTGCTGTATATACTGAATATTTACTGCATATAAGACATTTTATACTGTCAAATTGGATTGGGGATTTATATTGTCAGAGTAAAAGAATATTTGATTGAATACACAGTATTATCTATTACTCTTTCCCGAAAATTGTAATTGTAGATATTAGCCACTGCAGTGTGGGAGCTTACGACATTTGACAACATACGACCGCTACTACTCTCGTTTTGTCCATTAAAACGACGAATGAGAGGTATACATTTTAGAGTGTCTGCTTCAATTCCAGAGATACGTAGAACCAGGGTACAACGAAAAATAAAATCCTTCCCATCTTGTATAGAACCTTGGTAGTCCGGTTGGTAGGTCGACGCTTTACCGACTACTCAACATAGCTTATACTATATGATCTATATGGTTCACTTAGACGTTGTTTTTCACAGTACAGCGAACCACGAAAGTATCTCCCCCCCCCTAAGTGCTCTAATTCCATTACTTGGATTCCAGGTCATTTGCAGTTGTGAGAACGCCTAGACAGATGCAATCCAACTTAGACGTAACTTTTCTCGGCACTGACAGTAGTTGGTAGCCCTCATCCAGGTGTTTATGCAGGTAAAATTGTAAAGTAGGTGACTAACGAAACAATTCTCCATTTTAAGATGAATCTCTATAGTTCGGATCGTGTTTTCCAAAGAACACCATATATTAATCTCAATATCGCTGTGTATGTAATGTATTATTTCTTTATAGACTGTATGTTTAGAGAAATAAAAATACTGACCACGCATGAATCAAGAAATGCTTGAAAGTAGCTGAAAATATCAAATCTAGAACAACTGCTGGAAATAAGTTTGTAAATGATTGCCTCCATTGAGAGACCTTCTCCAATTCTCCTCATTCCAACGTCTTTTTCTTTCTTTAGGAGAGGAGATCTTGCTTGCCGCACTGAGTTTGTACTAAAATTGAAATTGAAACATTTGAAAACGTTTCAACCTGGCTGGGATTTGAAACTATTTCCACTGAATAGAAGTTCAATACGCTAACCATTTATCTACAGCGTCACTTCATCTTTCATCTAAACTATTAGCTAATTAAAATCGTTGCATGTAAAACTTTTCAAAATACTAATGCTCATATGAGACGTTCCTTATGAGTGTCACAATGACTTACTAGAGACTTCCTTCTTTAACCCAGAAACAAGTTATATAGACGTTTCTCAATGAGAAATATATCTTCAAGTTCTTAAAGTTAAAGCCCCGTCATCGTTTTCAGCGATGGTCTCGATTTACAGTACAATTTTTTCTTTGCCTTTTAGTTTCCAAAGAAGAAAAGGCGTAGAAATTAATTTCATATTCTTTGAATTATATCAACACGTGTATAAATACTGTGTGCTATGTTTATCTAACGTAACTGCCAGTTTATTTTCTTATCTTTGTATGATGAATTGATGGCAAAGTGTAAAAGCAGAGAACTGCCATTACAGCGACTCGGGTACAAATCCCGTCGTGGCATTTGTTATTTTTCTTTATTGGAAGATATTCTTTACGCAATTGATATTGTAATTCTGTTATTCCTTTATTATTATTATTATTATTATTATTATTATTATTATTATTATTATTATTATTATTATTATTATTATTATTATTATTATTGCAAAGTCGAGAGTTGGAAACATATTTTATATTTTATGAATTTTATGATTAGATTTCAAGTCTTTTTGTTGAATAATCGACACACTCCATGTAGGGGGTTTGTGGGAGGGAAATATCATCGTATTGCTTTCTATTTGTTTATTTCACCTTTCAATATCTACGAGAAGTAACCTAAAGGTTTTGATGATCATAAGAGAGTAAGTGAATAAGTGATGAGATCAATGAACTTTGCGTATTAATAACACTTGTCTACATATGAAAACTTTTTTCTGCTGACTGAGATATTTGACTTGTTCTTTTTAAAAAATCGAGGTCGCTGATTTCAGTGGTATAGTTAGTTTTTGCCTATCACGTCAGAATTTTACACAATCGGATCATACACTGACAGAAGTTTCTTATTTGTTAAATATATCTTAGTAAGAAACTTACATTAAATATTGTACTATTGCCTTAATAGTAATATAAATACGGAACAAGTTACGATAAAGTTACTGACACCCACCTATATATATATCCAGAATATTACGAATGGCGTAGTTTTACGAACCTATTTGTCATAATGAATTTAGACTTGATAGAAAGTTAAGCAAATCCAATACATTTTTTTAATTTAATTTACGACCTCAAGCTGATTAATGCACACAACAAAATAACACAACGTGCTTACCTACTTAGGCAAAAATCGTTTCTTTGATTTCCTGGAGGCAAAAATCTTCGTTTCTTTGATTTTCTGGAGAAAGTGGCCTCCGAAATGTCACACTGCAAGCACCAGCAATAGTCCGCCATTTTGTTTTGGTTCCACCTACCCTGGTACCGGTTGTTCATGGTTTTGATGTCCTGGTGAAATCGTTCACCCTGTTCTTCACTAAGGGCACCAAGATTGGAAGGAAAATAGTCTAGATGGCTGTGTAGGAAGTGAAGCTTCATAGTCATATTTACTCCTAACTTCTGAAATGTGGCCAAATAATTGTCAACAAGTTCCTCGTAGTTGTCCGCTTTAAAATTTCCAAGTTTGTAACAACGACATGCATCTCTTTTTGTGGGGATCATGGTTTGTAAGAACTCTTTATCTTTTACTAGCAATTTTATCTGGGGGCCGTCAAAAATACACTTTCACTTTCACTTACACTTTCACTTTCTCCTGTGTCAATGCAGGAAATTTCGAGCAGATGTTTTTGAAGCAAGCACCATCCTGATTCAAAGCTTTTACAAACTGTTTCATTAATCCCAGCTTTATGTGTAGTGGAGGGAGTAACACTTTCTTAGAGTCAACAAGCGGTTCGTTCTGGATGTCTTTCACTCCCACTTCTAAATCTACTCTGGCAGACCACAATCTTCGTACGCAGTGTTCATTCCTTGCACGGCTGTCCCATAAACAAATAAAGCAAGGATATTTCGTAAAACCTGCTTGTTGGCTCACTAACATTGAAATTACCTTGAGGTCCTCACACACAAGCCATCTATCATTCTCATAATTTATCTTCTCAAAGAACATTTTCAATGTTTGGTAGCTTTTCTTCAAATGTGTGAAGTGACCAACAGGAATGGATGCCATCTTATTGCCATTATGCAGCAATACACACTTTAAACTCCTCTCTTCAAAGAGTCAATAAATAGCCTCCATTCTTTGCATCATAATCACATCCCATATCTTCAATTAGTCTTTTTACATCTAAACAATACACAAGTTCTTCATCTTTTTGAAAATGTTGTAATAGATGCTTCTCTCTGTCCCTATATAAGATAGTTGTTCCTGGTGTAACATATTCCTTTCTTTCAGTGTTGAACCCAGCAATTCTGCTGATGCTTTTGGTAGAGCAAGGTCGCGAATTAAATCATTTAATTCTGATTGAGTAAAGAGTTTGCATGAATTGCATTCATCAGACACCACAAAATCCTCGTCACTACGTTCTGTATTTGTGTTGACAGAGCAATCGTCATCATCACTGGAACTTTCAAACGTGCTGCATGTAGGGATAGGAATTCCATTACTGTGAGGAACAGGTCTTCTAGCAGAGTAAAGATCAGGATACTGAGTAGTATGTTTAGATTTCCTGCTCATACCAGATACATTTACCATACAGAAATAACAGTCGTTTACATGATTTTGCTGCTCTCGCCACACCATTGGGATTCCAAAACTAAGGCTTGTTCTTCGACCCTTGCTCTATTGTCTGAGATTTTCTACACAAGTCCTGCATACTTTATGTGGTGGTCATGATTTATCTTGGTCGCCCAATTTAATTTTGAAATATGCATGATACACTTTTCGTATAAATTCCGAAATATTTATTCGTTGTTTCGGGGTTGTGAAAGAACCACAATATAGCAAAATATATCCGGATCGTTTTTACACTTTTTACGAATAGATGTCCTATTATTTAAACTTGGTACAGCTGCCAACTTGATCAGAATGTGTGTAGTCTACACTATAGTAGTTGTAATCCTGTAGATATCACTACACCAATACAATGCACCAATAATAGAAATAACCAGATCAGTAAATGTTTGCAAAACTTCCACAAAATTCTGGCACACCTATCACAATCTATTAACTTTTTTAAAGGGTTACGGGAATAGCGTAGCCTATTGAAATCTTTATTCACCAGTTGAGTTTTATCATTAAGAGAAATAATTTCCTACTCCCAGCCATTAGAGGGTTACGCCCTCTCTTTGTCATGGAGTTTATAGTATTTCTATTGATTACAAGATAATGATATATGGGCAAAGTGCAGTAATCGTGAACACAAAGATTAGTAAATGCATAATAAATTCATAAATTGTTTCTGAAAAATATATATAACAAAAGTGCAGATATATGTTTGAGGTGCTAAAATGCTAATAGAAATCACAATACATAATAAATATAATAGAATAAAGAATAATGATGAATATGAAAAATGAGATGAAGTGCTTACACGTCACAAACAGACGCAAGACAGATGCAGACTTAAATCTTCTGTCTCGGGGCGGCTCAGGACTAATGAACACATTGGAAAGCCCTTGTTAGTGATGAGAATCTCTGTGCTAAGATGGAAATAGACGAGGAAGATGATGATCAATGACATATACTTCATATATTTCCCTTTCAGCCGCAGGAAGATGTTTGTGTTTAACATACATCTATACGAAAATATTTAAAGGTGAGTGTTTGTATTAATTCGCCGTGTTTTCCATAAACAAAGAGTGCAGCGTAATTCGTCACCCTGCATAAAAATTCAGCTGCGAGTGCTCCCTTATTTCAACCCGTTACATACCCGTAATATCCTCTTCAATTTTAACTGAACATGATTTTGAATTAACTATACTTTATTTAATGTACTCTTTAATTCTTACGTAATAACTCGTAAAAATAAAATTAAACGTAACAGTGTATGTGCTGACATCTTGTAGAACTACATTACGATTAATGGTTCTAAAACACATGAAATATGAGATAAAATTTCTTTTTGTGAAAATACATGACGTGATAGAGAATAACGAATTTCATTTTTGGATTTAGCACACTCGAATTATTAAAGAACAGCTGGTAGCCTCCAGTCAGCAAAATTGATGTAGACCAGTGTAATATTTAAAGTATCAGGTTGTCGGAAAAGTCATGACGTATTTCGGTAAAATATGACAAATGATGATTTGTAGACATACTTGAGTTATTCGGATCATGCAATAGTTATGTCATTAATAGCTAAGATGATGAGCAAGGGAGGGGCGTGGTGGCTCAGTGGTAGAGCGTTCTCCTCCGGTGATTTGGGTCCCTGGTTCGATCTCAGCTCGCGCAATGTGGACTTTGTGGTGGACAAACACCGTGCTTGTGGGTTTTTTCGTTGTTTTTCCGTTTCCCCCAACTTTCTTCATTCCACCATTTCATTCATTTCTCATCATCATCGTCTCCTTTAGTCTAACCGGTGTAAGCGTGGGACGTAAAACTTAAAGATTTCATTTCAATTTATAAAGGGAAGAATGTCCGAATAGTGTTTATGATGTTTACTGTCCTCAATGTTTCTGTGTTTTGTCCCTGTTCTTAAAGAGTTACTGGGAAAACTGTAAAAGTGAGTAAAACGCGGAAAAATAGGAAACAAGGTACTGAACATGATTCGTTAAATTAGTTAACTTTTAAAAAAATATTCTAGTGCCCTGACACACCAGATTTCAATCAATATGAGTATCTGCTCAATGCCGTGGCATGAAAACTCAAGTCCAGAGGCGAGAGCATACGGCAGCGCCTCCGTACATATGAGTGAGGTCGTTAGAAAAGCCGCGAACCGCCACCACGATTGGTGTAAGAAAAGTTTCAAAAATAAACCCTGCTTTTATTTGATTTTGAGCACTTTAATACTTTTTACTTCTTTTCTTTTTTGTTCCCAAATTTTGCGCTCCCTTACTTGGGCTCCCAAGGCCGTAGCCCCACTCTCTCCCCTCTGGGCACGGCACTTGCCTGTCAAGGGTTCGAAACACTCTAAAGGCCAATTTCACCTTCATAGGCTTGCGTATTTGTATGTCATTTTAGTTGTCAATTTGTAGGTGAATTCTCTGGACTATTCTTTCTGCATAATATTTTACTATTTTTTCATGACTGAAATCAGAAAGTTTCACCATTTTTACATTGGAATAGTAAAAGTGTGTAATTACTGAAATCACTGTACACCCAGTTTTTCCTTCTCCCAGAACAGCGATGTTTTAGAGTAGTGGCTTAAGTGTTAATATCATAATGTTGGGGGGTCGCAGGTTCGATTCCCGCTGAGGCAATTAAGGAAATTTTTGTAATTTGCAATATTAATACTTCTGATGTATACTAACATGAAAAATATTCAATTTCTATGGGTCTCAGAGTTGAGACGACTTCCTCCATAGGTGAAATGCCAACAACACAAAATTACGTCATCCGTATCAACCTTGATTCATACTGTCTGGGAACGTAAGGTGTTTGGAGAAGAATTGATGAATACGTAAGGGCTAAACACATCCTTACTGCTGTAGTATGGCTAAAGATGAGTTTTAAGGAATTGTTCCTAGCTGTGCACAAAGTGCAAATAATGATCGAACTTACAACTCTAATCACGATAATGATCCTATTTAAGATATCACCTCACCTTTCTACCTCGAAGAAGGGCGGAACAAAATGCATTACTGTTATCAGCTAACAAAATTTATATTCGATTTGTTGTTGTCATAAAATGATAATCCTATCTGTAAATCCATAAACGTAATAATATTATTGCGTTAATGTGTAAACCTAAAAAACATCTGACATACTGTATATCTTTTCTGTTCTTATAAATAGCTTCGACTATGCGACTTTTTCTTCCCTTCTGTGGTAATAATAATAATAATAATAATAATAATAATAATAATAATAATAATAATAATAATAATAATAATAATAGCAATAACAAAATTACAATACGAATTACATAAACATTACCTTCCCATACAGAAAAAATAATAATTGCCACTATGGGATTTTAACCCACGTAGCTGCAATGGGAGTTTCCTGCTTTCACAATTTTTTTTAACAAGTCGTCACAACCGAGGTATTGTTCCCTTCTGACATCTCATGTCCTTTCGAAGTATTTCAAATACTGCAGGGACACGAATGCAAAAATACCGAGGACAGTTAAAATTTCGACCTTGCTCTTCAGAGGAATTCGAACCCCTAGTGGGTTGCTTCTCATGATCAGAATCCGAACGCCCGAGATCACTCGGCTAGTGCCACTGGCTCAACTTGCCACAAATTCCTCATAAGAATACAAGAAAATAAACTAGTAGTTATGGAACATAAACATAGAACTGTCTATTTCTACGTGTGTTGATACAATTAAAAGAATATGAAAATAATTTCTGTCGTGACTTCTTCTTTGGAAATTAGAAGTTATGATAAAGAAGAAATGTAATGTAAATGGGGTCCATCCCTAAAACCGATGGCTAGCCTCAACTTTAAGAACGTTTCGGGATATTTTGCTCATTGAGGAGCGTCTATATAACTTGTTCATCTATCAAACTTCAACTATCCAACAAACTCGTGAAATTTGGCGATTATCGACTCGAGATATTTGAGTTCGTGGATACGAGTTTCTGCTTCTTTGGCTTGTGGGTAAAGCGAAAATACTTATTCTCCCATGAGTCTTAGAAACTCATCTACTGGAGACATTTTACGAGTAGGCAACGTTGAAACGTGAATGATTATAAAATGTTGAAAATGAAGAAAGTTGGAGGAAATGGAGAACCCCGAGAAATCCACATTGTGTTGTCCATCACAAATTGTCATGGTGTGGGATTGAACTAAGGATCCTCGTGCCAGAGGAGTGCTCTCTACCCATGGACCAAACTGTTTCCGTTCAAGGACGTATTCCGTAGAGTGATAATTAAAAATGTCTAATATATTTCTCGTAGGTTTCGTGCTCATATCGTTAAATAAGGCATTTTCTCTACTAACATTACAATGGTCAAATGTTGAAAGTGATTATGTATAACAAATAATAAATATTGAGTGGTCGTATAAGATAATCTCTAATATTAAAAGTTAAATAAAATTGAATTATTTGCACACAAATCTGTTCAAAGAATCAACACAAAAACTTTTCCTCCACACCTGTATCGCCTTCCTATAATGCAACTAGATAGTTCGTTCTCTTATTATAGTTCAAGTTGAATGCTTGTTCCGATGAAATTTCAAATACGAATTAACAGTCCAGATAAAGAAACATTTCGTCTTTTGAAAGTACATGTATCACTAATATTGATACCAACAGATAATTGTAGGCAGCAAAGTTACTTATGTGATCTTGTGTTTCTTGAAAATGGTGTTGTCCACCCTATACCTATGGAATTGTTGTCTATCACGATTGCACACGCTGAGATTGAACCATGTAATACCATTTTACAAACACTACCTGGTTCACTTTTCCGGTTATACCTACTGGCATAAGCATACGAACTCATCATCTGAGACAACAATCGTTATATTTGGTGATCAATCTCAACCACGGATAGTCTCGAGGCTGCTTTCCTACTGGAGAAACAGAGGCTGCTTTCCTTAATTCTTTTGCACGATGGGAGTTTCTAAGTTTATTTCACCTCAGTATGTTCTTATTTTCTTCATTATATTTAAAGTTTTACATTAAATTTTAAAAAGGTTCCACAGTGGAACAGAGCGAAAACATTTATTCCAACAAGAGTCTTTTACACCCACCTAATGGTCCTATAATTTTGAATGCAAGTGTATAAAACTGATATTAAAACCGTGGTGTGTGAACCATAGGTAGTTCTTGAAATCTATCCTTCTGGTCCGCTTAAACATTAGTCCGAAAGGAACAAAATAAAATTCATGTATCCTGTGTATTACATAGTATAGTAAGAATCTCAACCAGTTATTGATATTACTATGGAATTATAAAATATTCATCATTGCCTTCGAAATCGTTCACCTCTGGCGCGTGATGGGTACATGGTTCGATCTTAGCCCGCCAAACGGCTATTATGGTTGACACACAGCATGTAAGAAAGTTTTCTCAGGATCTCACAATTCGCCCCTGAGAAATCAATTCAACTCAAGTACGTTTTTTTATTGTTTCCAAAGGTATCGCGAAGTAAATTAAACCTTCAATAAACATTATTTAATAATAATTATAAGGTATGATCATAGCCTCGTAATGATTCTGTTGCAAGAGAGAAAGAAAGATCAATTTAAAATGTTTTACATACAACTAAAACTAATTCAATATTTTGAAAGAATAAATATGCCTCTTTCAAAGATTATTTTTTTAAATTTTGATAGTCACATCTTATTAAACGCTTGCAGGGACATGAATTTATTAATAAGTATACGAGAGTTCGTCAAATCGTAATGCTACAATTGTAAAATGCTTTAAAATATCAAATAATACTTTCGATAAAATCTACCGAAACCATATTTAGGAAGAAGTTAAATATTAACTAAAGCATGGAAATTGTAGTATTATTCAATTCAAAATCTTTTGTCGTTGTAAAATTCTATCGAGAAATTTGAGGTTTTAATATATATATATATATATATATATATATATATATATATATATATATATAACGATAATCGTGCCTGTTATACTGCATATTATGAAACATGGTAGCTTCTTTACTCTGAAGGAAGTCCTTTAGGTTAAGGCAGAGGCTTATTAAGCTAATGAATGAATGTTGTAGGAAATGGAAGTACCAAGAAAGAAAGATGTTGTCCACCACAAAATTTACTTGGTCGGTTTTAAATCACGAACATTAGAGAATGTCGTTCTACCACTGAGTCACAGTGCTCTCCTGGTTTTCCACATACTACATCATTCTGCTATGAGCACGCATCTTTTTTCCCATATCCGACTATACATCACTGTGAGTCTACAAGTTTCAAGATGTTACCATACAATAGTTATTGCCAGGATCAAAAAAACGTAAAGTGTCTACAGTGTGTCAATTCGTTATACATAGGTTTTCTACTGGTTGTCTAACAAAAGGGTTGTGTTTGATTGTGAAGTCCAAGGTAATTATCCACAACAGTATAATCTTGTCCTTTTACCATATAAAATGGAATAAGTATTTCACGTTATCTTAATAAGTGTTTCCCGCATGCTCCTATGCATTTCATAGACACTTTATCCTTTACCTCAAAGTATCGAGCTAAGCTTTATTCTTTTTAAGAAGCATATACCAAGTAAGGGTCTGCACACCCTGAATTTTTTTTGAAGAGGGGGTTTTCAGCACTAACAGTCACTGTGTTTAAGCATTATTGAAGTAGCCGTGTTCTAATTTCAATAAAACTATACGTAATTTTAAACTATTGTCACCTATATTCTCAGCAAAATAGTACACTAACTTTTTTATAAGAAAAGAAACAGTACACGGGTAGTGTAACATCAACTTTTCTACAGTATATCACACATTTCTCTCCTATTGCAACTATAAGTCACTTAACAAAATGTTGAAAGGTTTGTTAGGTTATAAGGTTTTAAATGTGGTCCGCGTCCGGTGGATCCCTCGTTTGGGTGCGCTCTTGTATTAGTGCATTTTGCATACAAAATTATACATTGTTTTTCATTTCAAGTAATGAGTAAACAAGTTTTCATATCGTAAACCAAACACAATGTATTAACCTCAGTGACTCCCGTTCAATGGACAAACAGTTCATCATTCACTTACGTTGGTAATGTATGTAGAAAATCTAAAATAAAGTATTAAATATTTTCAGTTTCCTACCATATTCTTGGAAACCAGTATTTTGTCTTCTAATGCATTGCTTCATAAATAAACACTAGTTTCTTCATATAGCATACAAAACCAACTAAGATTATTTTTCTAATTTCAATTTATTTCTTTTAAAAGAAAGCAATACATTACTCTCACTCACAATTCAGTTGTCAGTAACTCAGTGTTTTAGCTATTAATATAAACTATTATTTACATGTGTTAGTTTAATATTTGTAACCTACAAACTCTTAGTGTTACAATACCACGGACTGATCCATTTACAAAATAATATTTACAGTTGACAGTTCAATTCCCTGTAATCCTTTGTATTTTCACAACTTACATCAAAGTATTTAGCCCTAATATATGAGGGCAAAAGATGTTCTTCTATTCATACACAAATGAATGCATATTTTAGAGTGTCCCACTGTTCATTTACAGAATTAAATAATTGTTTATCTTTCTGCAAAAACATTTCTACTAATTTTTTGATATAACAATCACACTTTGTAATGTACTCATATACCAGATTAATTTTTTCTCCAGAGTATAAGTGTTCTTAATATCACAACCTTTAACCTTTATTTTACGGCTTGTCAGTACACTGCCAGAATAGTAAATCCGTTCTTTCCCGCGTGGCACTGTACTGACACAGGCGAAAGGTCTACTTTGACCCGCGAGCACACCGGTTGAGAACCAACGTTTTTGGTTCCTTTCACTATGGACTATCTCTTCATACAATAAGGCACATCAGTTAAAAAAAATATGTGTTCTCGCGGGTCAAAGTAAACATTTCGCCTGTGTCAGTACAGTGCCACGCGGGAAAGAACGGATTTACTATTCTGGCAGTGTACTGACAGCCGTAAAATAAAGGTTAAAATGCTTCTTTCAATAAAGTTTATAGATTTTCTCTCTCTTTTCACGTTTATATAGGATCGTCCACACCATCTGTAATAATTCGTAATCATACTGCAGCAAACACTAGTGTTCTTTTTCATTATGTTCAGAACATGCTTCACATAATAATACTGAATTTGGTGTGTAGTCATTAAATAATTGTATAACACATGTATCACTAATACTATCACTAGTACATTCGCACTCATTAGATTCCACTTCAAAACAGTTAATATTTGGAACACTGTCATCATCACTTTTCGGGAGTATTTCATCATTATATCTATTATAGCGTCTGAAATAATACACTTCTTCTATTTCGTGTGATGGATATATGATCCTCACTTTATCACGTAATTCTTCTGGCAAATCGGGGTCAGACGGGTGAATTAACACTATAGGGTTTTCGTTTGCACGTTGAATTTCTTTTTTTCTAGGTGAAACATAGGCAATCTCCCTGCTAGTCATTTTTCTTCTCTTCAACAAAAACAAATGAAATACATGAATTTTTTCGTGTGATACACCTATTTATATACCTACGATAGAAGCTTCTGCGCATGTGTAAAACACATTTTTTCCTTACATTTAATAAAGTGTTCTATGCATTCTCCGTCTTATACTACAAATCAAATAATATTGTATAATAATATGTTTCCTGTTTAATAATATGTTTCAATGCGATACAAAATAAACCATTCCCAAGAAAACAATTCGTTAATATGATATCATCACGTATGTTCTATTATATTCCAAATATACTCCATGAACTTATATTCCATTAAAATAAAATACATAAATGTATAATAGTAAAATATAAAATGGAATGTTTGTCTTATTATTGTTATTGGTAAGATCTTCACATAATGTACAAACTTTAAAGATAAAAAATCTTTTACTCACAATAACGTTACTTTTAACGTACTTTTGTACATTCTTGTACATTTTTACACCATATCAGTATATTTCCCAAAGTCTTTCTCTAGTAGAATTTGAACTAGCGTCGGCATATATTCAAAGTCACACACAGGATCTCGGAAACGTTCAATAAAATTCCATGTAATCAAAAACAAATGTCCATTCTTTTTTCTATAAATTGCTGATAATTCTTTACGAACCTCAACTTTTGTTACATCTATAGCTTTCCGTTCAAGCGATTCCGTATTCAACATCAAACAATTATGATTTAACTGTCCACCTTCCAAAACCCGCATGTAATACAAATACATACATCGTTTGGTTCCCAATATATTATACAATCGATTGATGTTCGTTCTACAGTACACTCACATGGTAACATCAAAAATTCTTCCAACTCCCAATTCTGCACCGGGGAATTACTCATTGTTGGTAAAGGTGTAGGGGGATATTCTTCTATTTGATGATTGGCATCAAGTAACAGAGTAACTTCTGTTTCCAATGGGGGTGATAGCGGGCTCACCATCGGTTGGGATAAACACTCTGTCCCCGGCAAGGATAACAACTCTGTAAAATCACTTTCACCTCTTCAGCGCTTAGAACAGAAAAATGCAGTTAGTTACCGTATTACGACTTATCAAATTACAAAAACATAAAATATAATATTCAAAGTAGCATTAACATTTCCAACCATATTAACTTTGCATGTGAGAGAGCCATGGTTCGATTCCAGGTACGGATTTTGCTAACTACCTATTTCGATGTAAGTTTGCTCTTACATAATAAAATTTATACCATTTATAACTGAAAAGTCCACATTGCAAGCATAAAAAGGATTAGCGTACGGTTCTCCAAGTGGAAAACCCCTGGTTCAATCCCGGCAGTGTCATAGCTCCCTGTCCCATATAACTTCTCCTTAACATATAATGTATATATACCTGTTATAAGTTTTACACAATTCATAGCTACATATAAATAACAATACCTGCTAAGCAAAAGGTTTATCGTACGGTTATCCACATGGGAGAGCTCTAGTTCGATTCCCGGCGCGGATTCTGTTGACTTCCTGTTCGATATAAGTTTGTTCATACACAGTAAAATTTATAACATTTATAATTAAAACTCCGCACTGTAAGCAAAAAATTTAGCGTATAGTTCTCTACGTGGGAGAATCCTAGTTCGAGTCAATGAACAATGTTGATTCCCTATATCCTCCATATTACATTATACTATATCTTAGTTCATTTATAATTCCATAAAAGTACACCGACTCGTGTGGTTTTCAATGCCGAAACTTCGCAATCATTTCCCAATTAAAACAAACAGTTCTTTTCCCTTCTACTCCCGATCACAATATGTTTTACATATATTTCATTTCCAATGTCCCTTCCCATATAAAAATGAACAAGTATAAAGCAAAAATAGAATTTCTACAAAGTGCACCTACCAATAATTTTCTTTTCCAGTGCCTTCTACGTGTCAATTTTCTTCTTCCAACACTATACTTGCGCTTCTTATCTCTTATACGTTATACGAATCATGCAAATAAATCGGTATTTATATAACTCTACTACCCTTGAGAGCCACTTGGAAACTTCGAGAATATTCTTTCCCCTATTCCAACGATAATAACATTGAGAGCAAACCTGGAAACTTCCAGCATCTTCTTTCACCCATTCCAACAACAAAAATTCCAGAATATTCTCCAATGACCAACATCCGCTGCCATGTTACATGTCATGCATATAAATGAAACAACAATATATTGTTATACGTATGCGATCTGCATATTTCAATTCAAAAGGCCTTTTTATATCGTGCTTGTCACATTAGCATTTCTCCAAGCGGAAAACATTTATTATACGTGACATTCTCTTCTCATATACAACATCAGTGCGCAGCTGCATATATTATCGTATTTCTTCTGTCATTTATAAGATCATTAATATGCCAAAAAAGGTGTATCAATTATTTAAACTGTCGACCACCCGTGACTATAATTACAACATATCATTAAGAACTGTCAAATGTAAAGAATCTCCACGGCATATTAATTAGGAACTGCTACAATATCAACATTATCGCCCCTCATGAACATTCATGGAGGCGAAAAGATGCCCACACTCTACTTGCCACATATAGAGATTTTATAAATAATTTTTACTTCCTCAATATTTTGAAGAAAGTGGCACGGGACTAATGAGAACACAAAGATCAAAATCGCACAAGGAATAAAATATTGGTCGACTTCAAAGTCGGACAGCCCAAAAAGATAATAAAAATACCTCCTCAATTATCCGTTTATCCTTGTCTTGATTTGATTTGATTTGATATTTTTTTTAGCGTCCCTTTGAGCAGTGAGGACGTGACCTACATTGTAACGTGGGATCCGAACTACGTAAGTTCCCGCCGAGAATCAAACCTGGGCCTCCCATGCCAAAGGCACGGACGCTAACCGCCTAGCCAATTTAGAGCTCAGTTCCTTGTATTATCTCAGTATCTCTAAAATTCCGATGTCAACTAGATTTTAAAGATATCGATGTTCTCATAAAAGACATCCTATTGGAGAAATAATAATTGCAGACCAGTATGTCTATTTAAAATTGTATACAGTAGCGGACTATTTCCTAGTTATCCATATGTTTCCGTTAATTCCACACTACATGATATAGGTTGTTGTTTTCATAGCCTGCTTAGCCTACTAAGTTCACATATGATTAATCACATATGATACATCTTATTTGTAGAAAAGATAAGATCCTTTGGTCCTCGTCTTTGAAAAGAACGTATTTTGTTTCTGCTCTATATAAGAAGACCCAGAAGTGACCATTTATCTTATGTTAATGATGTACTGTACTAGCTAAATTTTTGTAATTGTGTAGGACCTATTGCTTTCACTTTAAAAGATAACCAATGGGAATACACAACACCATATTAACCTGTCTTTAATCTCTTATGTAGTATTGATGCTGAAACAAAAAACATTATGGCTTCACAATGAGGATAAGACACGGCTCTTCCGTCATACAGATGGACATCTCTTATTTAACACTAAAATATCTTTGTGTTCCTATTTAGGTCTTTGATGGAAGCAGTAAACGCTGATGTAGAGGAAGATCAATTAGAAGGGGCAATTAACCTGATGATGCAAACGGCTGGATTAGCAAATGCTGTGAGTACATCAAATTCATATAAGAATTTTAAGACCTGCACTATTAGATAAATTCATATTATATCATGGTAACTGATGAGATAGTTGACAAACGATTAGTCATGTTGGGGAGGGGAGGGGCGATATTTTTAAACTTTTAGCATAGTCACTCAATTTGGGAGAAAAAAAAATAGGTAAAGGAATTGTCGAACTTCAAGAGCATGCTATAATGGCATTTTGCAGTGGCACCGCCTTGCTGAAGAAGACATCATCAATGCTTTCTAGCCACTGAAGTTCCGGGAGAAGGTCTGTAGGGTGGCGCAGTTTAAGAAAAATACACCATGTGGTAGTCCATTAAAATGGTAATCACATAGACCTTGGACTATATCACTTATGGGTACTGTATTCGTGTGAGTTGTCTACTTACGAAATTCGCCACCTTTTTCAATTCACTTTCCAGTCACATGGATTCTTCTCATCGATTAAAATTATGAGAGAATAGAGCACATTAATGCAATTTAATCTAATAAGTGATAATTTCATAGCAGCAAATTTCTTCCTGATGTCGCAGTACTCTTTTGTCAGATTTTGCACAAATCTGAACTTACAGGACTTGGTTTCTATTTTCTTGCGTACTGTATTGTAGAACGTACTTCACTAATCCTAGTTTCAGCAGCCGCTTTTTAGGCCTAAGTGATTTAATTGATCTCCTCTCCAGGTTTTACTACAGTGGTTCACCGGACCAACTTGTAGCTTGTTTAAGTCTTCCACTATGTAGCAAATACGCTACAGTTTCCATTGCTTTAATGACAGAACAAAATTTAAGTTTTCTCGGTATAACAAACTATATCGTAGATTTTGATTTATTGTAGATTATTTAAGTATTGCATGAAATAAAGACTAGAATGTTATTGAGCTGTTATGTTTTGCTGTACGCTCACGATAACGCGACACAGGTTATATTAGTTTAGAATTGGACATTGTTGCTGTCGTTGCAAAATTATTGAGACTTCATGGTAAAGATAAAATGTGTCATCCGAAATCTAGACTTATAGACCTTGTGAGTAGCGCAAAATTTAGTTTTTACCAGTTCAATTGCGGTAAACATCGTTTGGGAAAACTTTCTTGATATGTGAGTTTTTCTGTCGAAGCGAATTATGGTGACAAAGTTTATTAACGTTATGAGATGAAATTTTAACTTAACATGCACTTTTATGCCCTTTAGGTTAAACAATGCGGATGAAAGTTTGCCATTTTTTTTTTGAATTTTAGTGAATAGCTTAAAGGCAATGAAGTTAAAAGCAATCCAGGTAGTATCTATAAAATATTTTATGTACTGTTAACCTCTTGCGTTCCAGTGACATTCATGAGGATGTCATAAAATACTCCGTTGCAAAATACCAGTGACATGTATGGGAATGTCATGGAAACTTATCCTTTATTAAGGATCATATTAATCCTGGAAGTCATGAAATAAGGAACGAGTAAGTTCTACTGTTTCTCTTTAAGTGACAGCACCTTACTCATCAGCGGTCAGTGTTGCCAACATGAAGCAGCATAAAATCTTTTCAGAACATCAAATTTCCTTTTTTCAGCCCAAATGTTCAACAATGGGAATATTTTTTAATCAGTAATGTGAATGCTTTCCTCGTGAATTCATGTATATATATATATATATATATATATATATATATATATATATATATATATATATATATATATATATATATATATATATATATATATATATATATATATATATGCGGTGTATGTGCATGCCTACGCAGTGTGCATGAGGACTACAGACAAATACCATTAATTCAGTACTCTCTAAAATGTTTGAACAGATTTGTCCAAAAGAATATACAATCATGTAAAATCATGTATTTCTGAATTCCAGCATGGATTTTGTTCTAAAAGATCAACAGTGGCAAATTTAGTAACGCTTACCCAATTTATATTAAATACAATTAACAATGGTAACTCAGTTGATGAAATTTATTCAGATTTTGCTAAAGCCTTTGATAAACTAGATCAATCTATCTTGATCAAAAAATTGGCTATGTATGGTTTCTCTAATAGTTTGTTGAAATTGATCATATCCTATGTAACAAGTCGAAAACAGCATGTTTCCTTTGATCAGACTAATTCAATGTGGTATGAAGTTCTAACAGGTATTCCACAAGGCTCCAATTTATGACCATTATTTTTTATGTTATTTATAAATAAATTGCCACAAAGAATTAAATCATCTCACTATTTGCTGTTTGCAAAAGACCTTAAAAATATAAAATAGTTAATAAAATGATTGATGCTTTAGATTAGGAGGCTGACTTAAATAATTGATACAAGTGGAGCAGTAGCGTAGCCAGGATGTGTGTTTGTGGGGGGGGGGGGCAAGTGCTGTTATAGGTATCCATAGAAAACTTTCAAACAAAAAATATATAAACATAAAAATATATAAAAAATTACAAACATCAAAGTACCAAAGTACATTGTCGGACCTCTTTGGGGAAGGCGGCCCCTCTGGGCCTCCCCTTCCCTACGCCACTGAAGTGGAGCTTAGAAGAGAAATTTCTTTTTAGTATAAAAAATGCCTTATGATACCATTTTCTAAAAAGTTAGTAAGATATAAATATGAGTATAAGATGAATGACGAAATACTACGAAGAGGGTATAAGTGAAGGATTTAGGTGTGACGATAAGTTGTCGTCTTACATATGAAAACAATATTGAATCTGTTGTTAATGATGCATGGAATTTGTAAACAGAAATACGGTTGCTTCCAGAAATATAAATGCAATATGTAGTCTGTACAAAAGTTTTGTAAGAAGTAAATTAGAATATGAACGTATATTTTAGACTCCCTGCTATCAATATTATACTAGGAATGCAATGGATATACCCGATTGCAATGAAATGAGCTGAGCGAGCTTAAACTACGTAATCAGGAAGCGTTTTTCGGTGATTATTCCTCGATGGTACATTGGATTTTTGATTTCGACCTATGTTGTCACTCAGCACGACATACTCTATCAGCGTGCTAAGTTTGGTTGAGATCGGCCAAACGGTCTGGGAGTAAGCGTTTTTCGGTGATTATTCCTCGATGGTACATCGGATTTTTGATTTCGACCTATGTTGTCACTCAGCACGACATACTCTATCAGCGTGCTAAGTTTGGTTGAGATCGGCCAAACGGTCTAGGAGGAAGCGTTTTTCGGTGATTATTCCTCGATGGTACATCGGATCTTTGATTTCGACCTATGTTGTCACTCAGCACGACATACTCTATCAGCGTGCTAAGTTTGGTTGAGATCGGCCAAACGGTCTAGGAGGAGTTCGCGGACAACCAAACGGCTAACCCGAGTATAAGAGCTTCGCTTCGCTCAGCTCAATAAACAGGATTAAACGGGTACAAAATAAATTTTTGAGATATCTCTTTCATGAGAAGCATAAAAGATAATCGTATCAAGAGAGAATATCTTATAAAACCTTTTTAACCGCATTTCATTATGATAGCTTGAGTGATAGGGGGGAATTAATTGATCATATATTCTTGTACACAATAGTTCATAGTTTGGCCGATAATCAGGAACTTTAACATTCATTACATTTTAATATTAGGAAGCATAGTTTACGTGTTCGATTACCTTTTCACTGTTGTAAGTCTAATACACTCGTACATCAAAACTCGCCAATAATAAGGATAACTAGAAAGCATAATCTATTAGTAAGAAAATGTTGTGATGTCGACTTTGCAATGAATATTGAATAATAAAAGAACACATAAATAAGTAAAACAGCACTTTTGTAGCTAATGATGACCTATTGATTTGCAACGCGATTTGGACCATGCAAATTTACAATATACAAAACAAATATCAAATACATATAAAATGATATATAGGAATATCTACGGTTTGCACTTCATTCATGTATTCATGTATTACACACTTATAACAAAACGATTTATTCACTCATTTACTGTGTAATGTCTTGAATGTATATATAATTTTGTTTCATTTTTATATGTATGTTTGTTACTTTTCTTTTCTTTTATTTGTTCTTTCTTTTCTTTTTGTAATGTCTGTTTTTATTAGTTTTTTACTACGTAGCATTACAAGAAAATACCTGTAATACCTATTGTGAAGGGAGCAATAGCTCTGTAATAGATAATAATGATAAATAAATAAATAACTTCTGATCAAAAATCCGCCCCAAATTATGAGAGGGAAACAAAAAGTTTCAAATAATTAGTAAAAGAACTATAATAAGAAGGATCATTTTGACATTTGACATGCGTACATAAACAATTCTATCTATTCTGAATGATCTACACGTGTAACGACATAATACATTACGTGAGTGCACAACCAGAGCATCGAATTTTGTTTAGGCCTCGTAAAAATCAGAAAGTCGTGTAAATGCTTGAGTGTAATGGTGGCACCGGGGCCGCGGTAGCTCAGTGGTAGAGCGTTCACCTCTGGTGCTTGGCGTCCCGGGTTCAAACCCTGCTCCCGCCAAGTGAACTTCGTGGTGGACAAACACCGTGTGCGTGCGTTTTCTCGGGATTCTCTCATTATTACCGTCTCCTTTAGCCTAACCGGCGTAAACGTGGGACGTAAAACTCAAAAATTTCATTTCACTTCTAATGGTGGCATATATATCCTAATAAATGCCAGCTTGGTAAAACCCTGGAACATGTAAAATGCAGTCGATAATCATCTTCCTGTCCCAAGAGGGACATACATTGTGTGGAAGTAACCTAATACGTACTAACCGAGCGGGTGTGACAAGAAGATTATTTACGATTTTATACCACTCAATGCGAATACATTGTGGGATATGACAGGACTATGTACATTTTTCCAAAATTTGTATCCAACAAGAGGTGGGACTTAGTCTTTTGACGCGGGAAACTGTGATGTCGTAAGAAAGTAACCATGTGGTATGTATCTTTCTAGCAAGCTCTCGATAAGAAAGAATCGGTTCTTGTTGTAAATAACTGTCTCAAATAAAATTTCTTTTAAATAAGAGACAGATTGTTATATTTAATAGGACAAGTATTTAGACTCTTTAATACCAAAATTAGATCCACTCTTTGGTGAAGGAAGTAGATTCTTGATACAGTTTACTATACCATTTCGTGAAATATAGTATATAACACTTTAAACGCATATTGTTAAAATTAAGGCCTCCGCACTTTTTCCTTTTACACAGTATTAAATAAGGGACTTGAATAGTTGTCCATGTCAGATATACAAAAGACTCAAAGACTGAATTTGATGAAGGCTATCCTTCGAAGCAGGCAAAAAACTTTAGGCAGCATGCTATAATTTTGAGTAAATATAGTTATGACAAATCCAGATCCGTTGTTCAAAATTAAAAAAATCGAAAACGAATATTCTGACTAAATAACTTTATATTAGTAAACACCCGCTTCGAATTAGAAATAATCATTGAAGAAACAGTTGTCTTTTATTCTACGCTTAGGATAGAGACTTGTGTCACAACGGATGTAGTAATCGGCAGATAAGTCGAGTTTATAGCACCAAACTGTAAACATTTACATTTATGCATATTTAGACTAGCTTCAGCAGATATTCCAAATTCAGCCATAACTTGTATTCATGTAATTCTAAATGACATCGCTGGCAAGTTTGGGCTGTCCTTCATAAATGACATGTCCTTGATATTTTGAAACCAACACAAATGAAGAGGCAAAATAAATGTCATTATTTATAGTATATCGATATTGTCTAGACCATGCATCAGGTATGAACTTAGCACGTTACCATAGGTACCTAAAGTCGTCTGAATACTAGTAATCAAGGTCTCTGGAGGCAAATTAAATACACGTAGCATTTTCACTTCTAAAGTAGTATCATGCACTAACATATTCGCGACTGCTTCGTTATTATATTTAAATGAAAGTTTACCACTTACATCTTTTAGAATTCGCACTAATTTCAAATAAACACAGCGTTGGGTAGTTGCAATTTGAATAGCTGCTCTTTCTTCTTCTTGCAAAAGAAAATGCAAATGAGAATATTCTTACATACGTTTTCTCTCGTTGACGGTTCGCATTCGTAGGCCAGCGGGGAGGTTATTAACGTGATTCATTTTTAGAAATAAATTAATTATTGCTTAGACCTGAACCCATTCCTATCAGTGGAAATAAGCACAATAGATCGTCTGTGAGCTGAAAATTGATTTATGAACAGTTATTCCGTTGATTCGTTTTTAAGCAAGATTAAATAATTCCCAAAATCAACTCAACTGTGCAATTACAACCACTGTTATTTTGTTGGTTAATAATGTTTTGCTTCTAATTTATAGGTAGTAAAAATATGATTGAGAAAGACACCAAAACATTGTAACTGTGTCTTCTAATAGACATTTGTTGAAACTATTTATGCTGTACGATATGTTTTCTCTTGCTTAAGGATTATTGAACTTTCCAGGGATAGAATATTATGGATAGAGAATTATGTGTTCCAGGGATATGTTCAGATAGAGAATTATGTAGTTTTAGAAGAACAGAACTCTCAAAATATAAGATTGTAGCACGCTTTGAATACATTACAAATAAAATTTACCAAATATTAAGTTAAAAGTTAACCAGATAAGAAACACGTTATAAATTCTTGTCTTTTATTGGTGATAGTCGAAAATCTGCAGATCAGATACTTTTGCAGAACATGGACATGGATTATTACATAGACATTTTACTCTTTTAAGTTTGTCTGAAATGGAATGAAATCTATTTTCTCTCTCAAAGCTCACTTTGCACTTCCTTCTAACATACGTTTTTCTTCTGTTATAAGAAGATCCTTGTACTAAATGGAGCGTGCAATCTTGACCTGAAAATATACTTACGATGCACAATATATAGAAAAAGTTCTAGAATTAACAGAACTGCAGCTAAATGCACTTGTGTTGTCCTTTTTCTTAGTCTATCCCATCCTTTCCAGTTTCCTAATTCTTTTCCCTTTTTCTTGCAGGAAGAAATGCGTTTGGAAGATTTCCAGCGACTGTTGCTTGACTACAGAGACCGACTTGGTTACGCTCAACTGAATTTCTCTGGGGTCCCCGCTGCCGCCCAAGGCCATAGCCAAAAAGTACCACTTGGAAGACGTCAGTCGTTTATAGAACAGGCCAGGGAAACAGTTTTTAGCATTTACGAGTGAGTCTCCTTCCTTGCCTCATTGCACGACAAATAAACTGCAAAAAGACCGTCCTCGAAGTGGACGTATGTAAAACGTGTTCCTTTTCTTGAAGTTTTGTGAGATCGTTTGTACACATAAATATATACATACATGATGTAAAAGGAAATTTCACGATAATGTTGGCTTTCATCCTACACACTTGAAATTGCGGTAAATTTTCTATGTATTGAAATGCTTCTTTCACAAATATGTTTATACGGACGCGATAGGTAATAAGTATTTGAAATCTTTCTTGATTTATTCTTTCGGCATTTTGACGTAAAATTTCGGTAAGTTCTTACTCGAGGGCTTTTGAAGGGCGATGGTCACTTACACTAATCACCTTTTCTCATTTCTCTCTTACGCTTTGGTGCTGATGGTTAGAAACACAAATCATTTAAGTTTTTTTTCCATATTTTCCAATAAATGGTATACCCATTAACTTGCAATAGCAGAATATTTGTCTTTTGAAAACACGATGAATAAAATAGTACGTATGTCCAACTCAAAATGGCCCTCAATGTTCCTTTTTCTGCCCCTCAAAAAGTTAAAGAAGCCACAAGATAGAACACTGAAGGAGTAAAAACCTGACAATGGATACTATCTTCTGTTATCCAATTCAACCAGGACTGGCACGTTTAATCCTCATAAGTTTGGTGTATTAATAATATATTTTAGTAGAATTTAATAACATTATAAATGCAAGTTACATTTGTCTATAGTGTAGTCATAGATCGAAATTTCGTTGTTTACTTTTCTATAATGAATAATTCACTCAATTGGAATAAAATGTATGTTGCAAGTCAGACAAGCCATTTATTGCTAAGTGAAACAGAATTTATATTACTCAATAATTGAGTGTAGTGATGAACCAAGGTCTGAAGTTCGATATGAGATCGTAGCATACGAGAGGAATCGAAACACATACTTCTAAATTCTAAGTATTAAGAAATCACTAAAAACTAATTTAGCTTATTACATTAATTGTTTTAGGGAATATTATATTATTATGAGTAAATTTGTCTGAAAATCTCGTTTAAACTGTTGAAATTAATGTCAAATACGGTAATATACTTTTTATATATAAAAATATGTACGTTAAAATCTGTAACGTGTGAGTTTTGATGTAAAAGAAATATTTTCGTTTTGATAATGAGCGGTAGTAAAATTTATTTTAATATTATCCGCTTTCCAGTGTTAAGATCACAAACAACAGACACATCGATTTCAATGTGGTGAAGAAAACATAGAAAATGTCCACTTTTCCCTTTAGAAAGAGAATTAAAAGAACACTGTGACTCATATTAACTTATTTTTAAAGATGGGTTTATATGCCTAGTTTCATCTCTTAACTTGACAGGATCGTAAGATACTCAATTTTTTTTAAATTAATTTTGATCCTTCATATCCCCAATACTTAAAAAATATTGTGTAGAAAGTCTAAAACCTATTAAACATGCCAATGATTTAACAACTGATATAACATTTTTAAAATCATAATCATTGAAAGTAAATCATAGTAGGCCTACAGTAGATCTTAGGGTTAGTAAATGTCTAAATATAGCAATTTCTTCTAACGTTCACTAAAATGGACCGCTAACATACTCCTTAACTTTCAATCAAAGTAGCATTATAACACCCAATTCAAGGTAGGTGATAACTATGTTTCGAAACTTATTTCAATCCGCTCAGCCGTTTTCCCATGTTTCAATCCTACATATATTGCTTTCATTAATACTACTACTACTACTACTACTACTACTACTACTACTACTACTACTACTACTACTACTACTACTACTACTAATAATAATAATAGCAATTGAAGGCAGAAAACAATGACCATTTCTTGCATTAAAGTACACAAACTCAAAACTCTCATATACCAATGGATTACGTCAGCTTTGTATTTCACTTTCACATTCGAATGGAAATTTTCAATATGAACTGGTAGTATTTTTTAAATTCATATCTTAAATAACCGTACAAAATAACTATATGAAACAATATCAAAATGTTGGATACTTTTGAACATATCAGTTGTGACTTCACTTCTCTCACATGTGCTGAGTGACACATGGACGTGAATCTTATTGGGTTGTTTCTTCTTTCTAAGCAGTCCATTGTTCAGAACTAGTCTTGGACATAATGACCCCATAATCTTTCGAATTAACATTAATTATTTACTTCTAATATTTTTTTTTCAGCGGCTTCAAAGAAGCTAACTAGTATTCTACTCTACGTTCATAGAAATACGAAATCTTTCTTATTTTAGCTAGCGTTGTTACAGAGGTTTCCAATAGAAAACTCCGTAATCTGGGAAAACTGATAGAACAAATGAGTAAGATAATGACAATGGAGGGCATTGCTTCATACACGATTAATGAATGTACACATGTCATAATGAGATTGAATTTAGAAAAAAACTGTCAGCCATAAGAGACTGGAGAATCGGAGAAAAAGAGGAAATATTTTATAATATTTCTTTCTCCTTTTGATTTGGTTTATCAAAGCCCTGAACCATTTCGAACCATTCTAAGTAACTATGTTCCTAAAAAGAAAGTCACATCGTGATGTAAAGAAAAGTTTTATACAGTATATATTTAAATACGTACTTACCACCCTTAGTATACAAGTTTCCTGTGTATCATACATTTAATTTCGTGGTTAGTACCTCTACTTTTCTTCACTCTATTTAATGATGATTGTGCTAACCATATAGCTGAGGACACATATGAAACTTCTTGACCTCTAGCCGAGACTGGTGGTATGTGTGGCCTTGAAGGCGAAATAGTATGGTGGGAAACGGCCTATATTTTGAGGGTCAATTTTGCATAATAGTCTATATATCCACTAACTACACCGGATTTAATCCCTAGTCGTGATTTGGAGCCGTCATTAATAGAGCCTCATTCTCGATGTTGCATAAGAAGATGAAACACAAAATCTCTTGGTCTCTACGGAGCTTGGGCTCACCCTGTCCCTATCAAATCTCTTAATATCAATAATCTTGTAACAATGAAGGCTTTACCTTCTAAAGCCCGTCAGTTTATTTCGGAATGAAAGTTCTACAGAAAAAAATCACTTTTTTATGACAGTAATTGCTTTGTACTGTAAAAACATGATACATTAGGCTATATCTGATTATATAGGTTCTTCATGCAGTATTTCCAAGGCTAAATTACTAGCAATAATATAGTGCAATACATAGTGTCTGGAACACCATTGCATAATAAATGAACGAAGTTTGCTGTATTCGTCATTAATTTCATATTATATAACTGGATTTTCTCCCTACTTGGAAAAATTACAAGTAGTGTTAAATTTCTAAATGTGCATTGGTATGCTGATTTCACTATGAAAGTTTAAATTTGGGCAGGGTCATGTGTTCTACTGTATTGATTCCATGTGAATTCTTGATGAATAAAAAGCATGTAATCAGGCTTCTCCGAAAATTGTATTCCCATATATTCCCAGTTCTGTTCTTCAATATATGAGCGGCTCAGGGAAACATAATGGCATGTCACATTGGCTAAATGTTCGAGTAAAGTTGAAAGTTAGGTTCAACAATCCATGCAATTCAATGCAATGACACATACCAAACAAGCTTTCTCTGCAATCTGCAGATACATTAACGAAATTAAACGACCTACATACTGTTCTGTGCTTCGATCCCAACCTCATTCCACCTAATAACTCAATTTTACCGGAAGTGGCGCTTACCATTATATTCACTCGAGCCGCTCATAAATTCACGATAAAAGTCTAACACAATACAGTATTTCACTCGAATTACAAGACTTCAATACAAGAAAACGAGCTATTAACTTTTGCTACGACCAATAAAATTATGAAAATAATATATAGTAAATGAAAACAGATGGAATTTATACTTTTTACAAGAGCAAATGATCATTTATATGAATACATGCTTTGACTGAAAAGAAACAAATTTACGTGGTTACGCATTTCATCTAAATAAATGCTAGTACATAGTCCTTTTTTAAAGACGCAATGATATTTAACCAAAGTACATTTAGCTCAAGTTTTCACATTGTAAAATTATGGTAGACTTCCAAACTACCGGAATCCATATTGAAATCGAAAGAGAGATTTCAATAGTGATGGATTTTTTAAAGTACTTACTGAGTACTTACTTTACTCAGGAAAGTTAGGTTCAACAATCCATGCAATTTAATGCAATGACACATACTAAAGCAGCTTACTCTCAGATGATTGTGAAACATGGATACTTAGCTAGAGCGCTTACTAGTCACTACAATTTTTTGAATCGCTTGCGATAGGTCCCGTGAGTTTCAAGCCAGAGTGTTTTAAAATGTCATGTTTCCTATTTTCGGAGGTTATAAGTCTGAAAGGAAGAGTTTTTCGATTCATGTTTACTAACACTTTTTCATTTGTTTAATATAAGGAAGTACCTCCTAAACTTCCTACACGTCGTTCATTAACATCCTAGACATAACATCTGTCGCTATCTCTTACTGTTTTGCATCATGTCCGTGAGTTTTCTCGGGTTCTTCCTTTTACTTCCACATTCTCATTCCACCAATTCTTCCATCATCATTCATTTGATTTACTCATCCATCTCCCTTAGTTTAACAGGAATAATCGTAGGAGGATAAACTGAAAGAAAGATATTCTTACTGTTTTGGCTCTATGGGATTTACTGTTGAAATCGGAAAGGGGATATCTCAAATACCGTTTCAATATAGCGATAGGAGCAAAAATAGAATATATTCTTCAAACGCTAAATGCCTTTCAAAAAATCTTGCTGCCACCGATTTTATTCTATGGGAATCAGTATTGTAACCAGAAGTGTTAGATTTCTATTGTTCTTTAAGACGTACATCGTTCTATAATATTACATATACGTATCCATAGTATAGTTTGAAAATCTAACAATGAAAGATAATTATACACTTCTTGTGATTAAAAATGAATACGTAATTTGAAGAAATAAATATAGCAACTTTCTAACAATGATTAGCTATTTTCACCGGTAATTATAAGATTGCTCTCTGTTTGTATTTGCAGCTATCCAGGGCAGTCATTTCAGAGCGAGGAAGAGGAGACATTTCAAAGCTTCCATCTTGAAGAAGAACGTCCAAACATTGAAATACAACAGGTTCCCAAGGAGATACAACTGAAGCGAGAGAACAGCCTCTGGGTATCATTTTCCCGATATGTAGAAAATAATGTGACTCATGTCTTTTGGGTTACTTTGTACACGTTAGTTTTACTTGGAATATTTGCTGAAAGAGCTTATTGTAAGTAGTATCGTATGTTTGTCATTATAAATATTATGATTTATTCCAGGGGACAAAATTTCAGTCAAACGCACTCGCCAATCCGAAAATGATGGTCGCCAGTATCTCTCGCGTAAAATTTATGAGATCCTCCTCCTTCCCCCGCCTTTGGTTTGACAAAGAAAGAGATTACATCAGGGCATAAAATTTCAAAAGCAGACAATTAGATTCAGGATAATCAATTTTAAACTGGACAGTTCATATACATGTTAAAAAATATTTTAGCTTAAGATTTCACGTTTGTATAACAGTCCTTCTCTGCACTGAAGTACCAGTTGTTGATTGCAGTTTTCGGATCAAAGTCCTTAAATGAAGGGCCATTGATGGAAATTGTCAGCAAATTATCCAGTGTGTCAGTCTTCAGTGAATTCCTGTAGGCAGTCTTATCTCTGTTGAGACTGCTGAAGCCTCTCTCACATGAAGCAGTACTCAGAGGGGAAACTGCACAAAATGTGACAATTGGAAGCAAATTTGGGGATCTCGTAATGAAGTTTTCACTGTAAATCTTTTTCAGTATCTGATTCAACGTCAATGAAGAAAACAAAAGTTTATATTCTGCCCACTGCTAAGACAAGATTTCACATTCCATGTTTTCTCTTTTCAAGCAAACAGAAATTGCAGAACCCTATGAGTTTAGCAGAAACCATTCCTACTGGTCGCCAGCTCTAAATTTCTAGTCGCAAATGGCGACCTGGCGACCGGAATTTTGCGTCCTGACTTATACAGTTAAAAGATAAACCAAATTCTATTTCTAATATTGCATGTTTATAAGAGAGTTTATTTTTTACCGTTTAAACAAAAATGAACAAATTAGTAACAGGAGTTATAAATTAGATTTCCATAAGTTAAACCTTTTCAAAAATGGATAACAATTATTTTATTGTTAAGAATCGAACGACTATAACAGTGAAGAAAGTCTTCTAAAGGTGAAAAATTTGAATTCGTAAAATTAACAAATTTGCTTTTTCATGAATCCTCTCTTCACCCCTATTATTTATATATGACTGAAATTATTTCGTCTATAATTAATTAATTTATTAATGGATTATGACTTACAATATGTCATTATTTGTTTATTTGGATAAAGATTTTTAAAAAAAAGCTTACCAATGGGGTTTATTTCAAGAACAGCACTAACGATTTTCTACATATTCACATTATTACTGATCGTTCAATTATATATTTTATTTCTCTCACAGAAACACTTGAAACAGACAACTTTCCTGATTTAGGCAACTGAGAAATGAAAAGACATCTATGTTTCAAGATCACGACTGTTAAGTCAAAGGAGACGGGTGATTAATAAAAGTGATAGATTATTTAAAAAAGTGGTGGAATGATAATGAGGAAGGACACGGAAGAATCTTGAGAAAATCTTCCAACAAGATGTCATTAACCACAAACTCACATGATCGTGGTCGGTTTAAACGAATTTGTTCATATTCCAGATTGTTGTTATAAATGACTCTTCTTTCGAAACAATCCAGATTTTTTTTTTAAATTAAGAGCTATTAAATCGGATATCCAATCGCACTAATTTAGTATGAGAGTACTTGTTCCTTTGATTTAAAGTTACTTCTCGAAATATGTAGATGCTGTAACATCTACTTCTCTTGGAAAAATTCACCAAATGTATGCTTTTTTTCTTACGTCGTCTAAATAATGATGCTACAAATAATAATAGATCTACTGATTCATTCTTCTATGTTGAAGGTTACAAACTTCTGGAATAAAAGGGTCAAGGCTCTACAATAGATAGGAGAAGTGGTGTAAATTTCCAACATGTAATTATGTCGATAAATAATATTAATGTCTTTCTTGAGATTAGGTTAATTAGTAGCAAACCAACTGCCCATAGACGATGTTTCAAGAAACATGGCCATACACATACCGATACAAACAATGTTTCTATGATATCATTTGTATATAATAATACAATATCTGCGATGATATATCAATCGATTAGAATTACAATCTTTATAAATTATAACATCGACGACCAATTAACACATTTTTAAAAGTTCAAGGAACTTCGACGTTTAATGGAACCTGTCAATCTTTTCCTTTAAACCACAGATTAATATTTTCTAACGACAACCTAAATGCTAAAATACTGATTTGGTATGGTTAATAGGCATCAAGGTATTTTTTCTCGGTATTCGTAATAATTGAATTGCGAATAAATACATTAAAATTTTATTGTCTTATTTGGGCTATTTCATTGACGTAATTTATTTTCTACACAAAATATAATCCCTAGTTAGAAGCGGAAACTATTAATTTGTAGATTTCCTTTGGGAACTATACAGTATAGTGGAAATCATTATTATTAAGAGAAATTGCCCTCAATTCTTTAGGTAATTTGCATATTAAGCTTAGAATACTCGTGACAGTTAAAACAAATGTTAAATGATGCTCTTTTAATGGGTATTTCTTTTACTTTAGAAGTACGTATTTTATTTAAATAATTTATAGATTAACATATTTCGCATAGACATAACCTATCAACATATTTCGCTTAGACACAATTAAATACATTATTTCTTCCTTTTATCAAGATTAAGCACGCAACTAAAATTAAATCTAAATAGCTTATTTTGATGTGCAGGTAGCAACATGTATCGTATGAGGTGTATAGCGGCTTGAATCTTTTGTCTTTATATCATTTGTACTCCGTGTTTATGCGGATAGCTTTTCTTACTCCACTTTCAGATATAGCTCCTTTGTGGCTAAGCGGTTAGCCTTTGGCGTGGGTGATCCGGGTTCGTTTCCCGGCGGGAGCTCATGTGGTTCGAATTCCACGTTAATCAGTAGGTCCCGTCTCATAGCCTTGCTGCTGAAAAGGACGTTACATTTAAATCAAATCAAATCACTTTCAGATAGCTGTCCGAGTGAATTTATATATATAAAAAAAAACAATAAAAGATCACTGCATTATTGCACGCTCCAAAAATATTATGTTGTTTTAATCCATTAGTAGCATTGGGCCTTATGCAGAGTCGTTCTGACGCTTGATTAGTGCCATACTAAAGAGTTTGACTAACATATGTTTCCTGCAGTAGCCAGGCCTTTAGTATGATGCTAATCGTACGTCAAAATGACTCTGCATAAGGCGGATTATGTTTGTAAATAATTCATTTTCAAGTGAGTTCTAGTCAATCTTCACTTGGTATCATCGCTTACACATTGAAACAAATAACAGGCGACTACTTTTTGCCACACGAATGGAAACAAATGACTGTTCAATTGGCAACGCGCTAGTAGCTGGAATCACGTAGATAGTAGCACCGATTGTGCTCTAATGGTTATTTTATAACACTATGACTACTACCTAAAAATTGTCTTATATGTTGCTTAATTGTTTGCGCTAGTGCAGAGCAAGGGTCTGAATTCCCTGTTTTATGCAGATAGAATTGTATTGATTAATCACTATGAAAGTCACTGAGTTCACATATGATATCAAAACTGTTGCTGTAGATTTTTATTAAAAAAGTGCAATTAATTAGGAGAAAATTTAAATAATTTGAGTTTACTTGCTCTTGAATAATTATAGGGCACCGTGATGACGCTCGATTGTCTATCATCTCATTTTATTTTTATTTCTCTTATTTTAAGGCAAATATTAATTCAAAATCGCTCTCCGTTGTACTGAACTAATCAGTTCCATAGTATTAAGTTTCAACTTTATTGGAGAAGAAATATACATGAATTTGAACGTACGAGGTATTAGACATGAACTATGTTCTGGTTTCGCCAATGACGAGGGACCTATAGCACTACGCAGATTGGAAATCCTGCGTTTTAGGCTTCTATCTTGGGTTATAATCCTTTATGATACAAGATTAAGATTTCCAAACTTCCTAATCTTCCAAACGAATTGGAAATCACCCAATTTACCTACACTGTCCTTGTATGTGTATTATCTTGTGAATCTTAAGAAACTGACTGTCTGTGAATTTTTCAATGAACCTAGTAAATGTAGTCTCTTGAAATTTTTTGCTGTCTAATTTAATCATAATTCTTCCTTTAAGTACTAAGTCATAATTTACTATACTATCACGTATGCACGTAGCAATATTGTTGTATGCACACAGAAGAAATCTCTTCTCTAATATTTTAATTGTCAATTCTAAAATCTATAGTAACAACAGGGTTTGTTAAGTTTGAAAATGTGAAGCCATGAATTTTCAAATTTACCTTAGTTTACATTAGTTTATATTTAGTAGGCAATTATGAAAGACAAAATTAAATTACATTTAAATTTGTACTTCATTTTTGTAGATTATTCTGTGGAACGAGAGCATTCAGGATTACGACGTATTGCTGGCTATGGAGTGACTGTCACAAGAGGAGCTGCTTCTGCTATGATGTTCACGTACTCCACTCTTTTGATTACCATGTGCAGGAATCTTGTTACTAGGCTACGAGAAACTTTTCTACATCGTTTCATTCCTTTCGATTCTTCAATCGCAATGCACAAGTATATTGCTGTTTGGGCATTAGCATTCACAAGTAAGTACATACAGTCATAACTAAGGAGTATAACGGATTGTTTGGATTATAGCGTTTTTTTTTCGTCATAATGGATTCTGGGATATGAACTTACCGCTTAATCTGCTATCCGATTCACTTGAAGTTTCACCGGGAGTAGCACCCGGGTCCCCTACACAAAAGACGAGGACGCTACCCATTTACCTCAATGGAGCTCTAGATCTAAGTAGGTCCAGGATGTGTATAGAAATGCATATTTGAATTTTTTTTAGGTAAGGGAGTAAAGGTATATAATAGAGGCCTTATTCATCACTTTTTGAGCATCAATTTTTGGGGAAGACATCTTTCAGTGCCAGACATTACAGGGTTACGCCCTCTCTTTGGCACAGATGATAAGACAGTTAATTGAATTTAAAGGATTATAATTGGTCCAAGTTCGACTGCAAGTAGATTTAACACATAATACAAAATACATTAATCCTAATGAAAAATATAATAATAATAATAATAATAATAATAATAATAATAATAATGAGGAGACATATAAGTGCAGGAATATATTCAAGCTGCTAAAGTGCTGGATATGAAAAAATAATACATATCTATAAAGGTAACCAAGAAAGTTCTGTCGCTTTTTGTAGAGGTCTGTGTTCAATTGGCCCTCACACCGTGAGTTGAAATGAAATGAAATCTGTAAGTTTTACGTCCCACGGTTATGCCTGTTAGGCTAAAGGAGACGGTGATGATGAGAGTTGAGTGAAATGGTGGAATGAAGAAAGTGGGAGGAAACGGGAGAACCCCGAGAAAACCCACGCACACGGTGTTTGTCCACCACAAAGTCCACACGGCGCGAGCTGGGATCGAACCAGGGACCCCAAGCACCAGAGGTGAACGCTCTACCACTGAGCCACCGCGCCCCCACCTTGAGTTGAATGCAAATGAAGATAAGGCTAAGGTCAATTGTTGGTGTGGGTATATCCAACATACTACTTGGTTGTGGCAGTTCAGTTACACCGTTAACTTGCGTAAAGACAGAGTGAACATGGGACTTCCACATAGCATCATAAGGGAGTGTATGCTCTACTAGTTAAAACTGGAGTCAAACGCCGCTGCAGCGGAGCGGAAGATGTGCTAGGCCTTTGGTGAGGATGTCGTGAATACGCGGACGGTGCAACAATGGTTTAACAACTTTAATTACGGTGACGAAACACTCGAGGACGTACCAGTGCCGGAAGACCAACACATGTACAAAATGAAGATCTTCAGGCAGCAAATGAGGCGAACAGTGTCGAGACATGTGAGGAACTGGGACTACAATTCAGTGTGAGTGGAGAAACCATTTAGCAGCACATCCATCAACTTGGGAAGCACTACAAGTTGGGTCGATGGGTCCCACATGATTTGACTCCGGCCAGAAGGCAACACGAGTAGACACCTGTGTTTCTTTGCTGTCTCGTCTGAGGAAGGAGTTATTTCTCGACGAAGTGTTGACATGTGATGAGAAGTGGGTTCTGTACGAAGCTGCACAGCGCCGTCATCATTGGGTAGTATCCCATGAACCGGTTCCAAAACAGCCGAAACCTGTACTGCACTAATAGAAGGTTTTCCTGTGTGTTTGGTGGACTGCTCGCGGCATCGTGCATCGGGAACTGATGTCAGCTGGTCAAAGCATCAATGCAACTGTGTACTGTCAGCACTTGAGTCGTGTTCAAGAAAAACTTAAAACTCTGGAGCCAGCAGTTCTGAATCGCAAAGGGGTCCTCCTGTTACAGGACAACGCTAAGCCCCACGTGGCTAGGATGACCGGGACATCATTCTACGTATTGGATGGGAAACACTATTGCATCCGTCATACTCCCCGGACATTGCACCGTCCGATTATCACCTGTTCCATTCCTTGGACAATCACCTTAGATGACGCCAGTTCAAATTGCTAGTAGAGGGGCAAATTGCACTTGATACCTTCTTCGCTTCACCACCAAATTCTACCGCGACGGAATCCATGGCCTTCCAGAACGTTGGCAGAAGGTCGTCGATCCTGAAGGGTGCTATTTTTGATCTTCCAGGTTCGTCTTAGGTGAGATATCGATGTTCGGTGGTGGTGGGTGAAAAAGCGACAGAACTTTTTTGGTTACCTTTATATGCTATATATAATTATTTATAGGATACTATATTCTGAAATTTGTAAATAAATATGATTTGGATATATATAGATGAAATGAAGTGTGTTCACACCACAATCACAATGGGCAAGTTAGTTAAAACATATGATGGTTATATGTTCTGCCTCGGAGCGACTGGAGACTGATGTAGACAGGATGGAAGCCTAATGTTAATTATGAATGAGAAACAAGTGCTAAGATGGTAGAATGTGAGGTAGATGTTCATGAATGATATAAATAGCAAATATATCTTTTTGTGCTGCGTCCAGATTTGATGTATGGATATACATTGTTGTCAGGATGTTGGATATCGAGTGTAGAAATCTATATAGTGCGTCGGTAAGGGCATCAACTTGTAAAGTATCGAGATATAAGAGATGGGAAGCAGTAATGCGAGAGTGTTTATATCATGCCCTAAGGGTAAAAAGAGGGTCGATGATGCAAGGAAAATAAATGTGCTCATACGGAAGGTAATTTGGATATGGTAATTTAATGCGATATGCAAAGCGAATAACATGGCGTTCCAGAACTGCAAGCTTTTCGTTTAGCGTGGATGAGGCCT
This sequence comes from Thermobia domestica, assembly GCF_964235325.1. NCBI lineage: Eukaryota > Metazoa > Arthropoda > Insecta > Zygentoma > Lepismatidae > Thermobia > Thermobia domestica. The sequence continues at coordinate 109,007,687 of NC_137465.1, read as the reverse complement.
GGCACCAGGCAATATGACCAAAAGTTAATATAGGTCGTAAGAATGCTTTATAGGTGTTGAGTAGTAACTTTGCATTTAGCCCCCAAGTTGTGTCAGTGAGACGGCGTAGGAGATTTAGTCTGTGCTTTGCTTACAACGCCAGTTTTTGAAAGTGAGGTTTCCATGAGAATTTCGAATCAAATACCACTCCTAGGTATGTAGCAGAAACGGCTGGTCTGATGAAATGACCATCTACTGACATACGAATACTTGTAGGATTTCTGTGTACTTTACTGCGTCTCTTTGAAGGGAGGAAAACAAGGGCTTGTGTTTTCGCAATGTTAACAGTTAATTTCTATATACTGCACCAAGTAAGTTGTGCAAGTAGTGTACCTACAAGTTGTTTAGGGTTACTTATAGGTTTGTGCTGACCTGAAGGATTGTTGTCCCAAGCGATAAAAGGCAGTGTCATCTGCGTGTTGAAAGATTAGACGATGGGTTCGGCATGTCGGAAGCGTATAATATATACAATAATGGGCTAAGAGTGGAACCCTGTGGTACAACTGTATGTGGGAAAATGGGCCTCGATAGTACATCTATTGAAATTTCTTCCAGTATCAGGGTGGATGTACTTCATCTCGCAGTTTGTTGTAAGTACTAATCCAGTGCTTTCGTTTGTATGCAATTAGGTAGTTCCTAACTACTCTTTGCCATTTCCTGTGGTAAAACAGCTCTTCCTCATTATCAGTTCGGTGATATTCTCTAATGTGTTGACGTGAGCGCTTTACAAGTGCGAGATATTTGAGGTGGCAATTTTGGTTTGTACGGACATATTATATTTTGTCTTCAGAAATGCTTGCACGTGCGTTTGTTGTTGTTAAGGTGCCAGTAAGATGAGAAGAATATCATAAATTGAATCGGAGAGTAGAAAAAGAAGAACATTCCAAAAATAAAGGATAACATTCCACGATAACAATTTCTCTATAACTAAATATCAATCGCATTACGTTTTTGGAATTTTGGGAAATGAAAGGTCTTAACATACGCTACAAATCTCCCATACAGATATTTTTACATAAGCAATGGTATTTCCGGTAAACAGTTTTACTTTTCGTTTTTTAAAAGTAACGTGTTGGGGAATATTCTCCTTTCTCTACTCACTGATTCAATTCATGTTCGTACTCGGTGCAGCAATATCTGCAATATCTCTGTCAATATGCTACCTATATGTGTTCCAGTTTGCTCGATCATATCGTTTGGAATTCGGTTCTAGATTGTGACGGCCCCTAGTCAACGATAGCTTAATTGGTGCATGATCGCTGCCTATAGTGTCAAGAATTTGTATAGTACAGTTACTGACTAGATTAAGGGACGTTACCACTACATAGAGTCTTGTTTGAGTAATTGGTTGCGTATGACTAGGTAAACCATGTATATGTAAATTCAGGTTTTGAGCTACATAGTCAGAGAAATGTTGTTTCTCTTGGTCGCTGCGACTACGACTGTTCATACGGGCCAAGATTATGACATTTTGGAAACTATGTGCTAATATAATGTAATGGAGAAAATCAAATGGGATCGGGTGTCGCGGTCGTATATAAATGGTAGCGATATTGATAACAAGAGATGGGTAATATATTGACAAAAGAAGATGTTCTGGATGATTGGTGAATATCTGTGGATAATATTGACGAAACAATACCTTAGGGGAAAACCCAACTGCGACCCGCACCCTGTGCTCTAGCACCAGGCTCTGATTAGTCATGGCGATATATTTGATAACCTGTTAGACGTATTGTGGTGGTAGGTTTGAGTGCGTTTCACTTAATGCAAATAGATAAATGTGTTCTTCTAGCAGTAGCTGTTCTAGTAGAAGTTTATGTTGTAGAAAGGATCGAATATTAAGAAATAGTATATTGCAAGGATCCCCATATCACAACAGACGCAGGTGTCAGCTCAACACGTGCTGATGATTACAAACAACCTAGCAGATAACAGGCCAACCCGGAAGACACCGAGGAACACCGAAAGCAGACGAACCTCACGGAAGGACCCGAGGAGGAGAAATAAAAGGAGGACCACCGAGGGACCCAGCATCAGTCGACCAACTGATCGCCTAACCTTTACCTTCCTATGTCCCTGTGGACTAGGAGCACCTTTTCCTTATCCTATGTCGCACTGGACTAGGGATCCCATCTTAAACTTATAATCCGATTCTAACCTACAACCTGCCAAAGTGTTCTGGAAACTGCCATGAGTGGAAGGGGCACCCGGCAAAACATTTAATATTCCTTCACTTGGTCATTGAGGAAGAGACATTGAATTAGAGACACTTGTATTTATTATATTCTATTTTGTAATAAAACTTGGTGAAGGGGAAAAGACATCCGGTCTATCATTTGACTCTACCAAACATTACACTCATAACTACTATAATGAAAAATACGAGTGCCATGGTTTTATACGGTTGTTTGAAGGAGTGCGATTTGAAAATGGATGTCAAGTTTATAATTCTCATTTTACAAACTCTTGCCCTAATCAACCTAAATCTGGCTATTGCGGTGAACAGCCTAACACTAGCATATTGTCTGAAGTAGGTAGCGTGGAGATTGATATTAAAGAATGATTTGGCTGTGTGACTAATAGTGCGAAGGATATGATCACGTACGAACTTCTTTATCTGTAAATTCTGATAGAACGCCACGAATTACCACAGACAGAATGGTATTTTCTTCGAAGATGGAGGTTGTTTGATCCTAGTATCCGTTTTTTTAGTAAGTTCGGCATTTTTCCCGAAGATCTTGTAAGATGCCTTGTTTCTCAAGTAGGTGCCAAAATTGGGATCATTTGACTTGATGATATAGCCATTTCTAGTTTCAACTATTTGCTTAACATTGACACGTGGGACGTATTTAATGATCTGGAGAAAGATCATCTTCGGATTCGTGTATTTGGTGTCAAAATCCGTAAGGAGAAAATTATAAACCGGGTCTAGACTTCTGCCGAGAATTGCGGTTGATGATTCTGAAGAAGGTGATTCCGTGTCCATAAAGATGTTGGCAGGTATTGGTTGAAAGTTAGTTGAGTGGGATCCACTGCGAAATCGCTTTGCAAACTAGGTAGAATCACTGGATGGATGTTTATCTCTAGATGTATTCGCTACCGGTTGACTTCCTCATGAGAAGTGTCGAGTGCGGCTGGAAGGTCCAATGGCAACAGTTTGTGCACGCGAAGTGTTTGCGTTTGTAAGAATTGAAGCTGGTAATCCTCTATGTCTACCAAGAACTGATAGTCCATTAGTGTTGCCAATATGCGCCATCGTAAGGAAGTTACCTAGGATCGAAGCCCAAATGAAGACGAATGTGAAAGAAAAGATAACGAAGTTCAAAAAACAAGTTTACCCTCTGAAAGTGAAAACTTCCGTCAACTCTCTAAGTGTTGTATATGTGCTTTGCTCACAAATGTTATGGTAACAGCTGGTCCTAGCTAGCACATTAACTGACACAAGAGATGTTAGGCTTCTTGATTCAGTATACGTGAAATCCGTAGTTTTTTAAGGCTAGCCGGTAACTAGGATCCTCTCAGAGGGCAACACCCTTCTCTAGGTATAGGATGTGGCAGGATAGTTTAGGTTCTTAGAAACAATGGTTGGGCTGAGTGATTTTATTTATTGATCCTTTATTATTATTATCGTAAACCAGGACATTGTGATCTTTGCCACCATAATCATAACGTTTGAAAATGTATTTCCCATTCGTTATACAGATATTAATTGAAATCTGTAGAAATGAATGTAAAATAAATCTTTTGTTATGCATAGTAATTCACATGACTGGTATTTTTTATTTGTATTCGCATAGAAGGGTTTTTGTAGTAGTTTTGCATTTTAAGATTTTTTATATGTTAATTTTAACAATCTTCGCTGTTCACTTTTAGTAGTATTAAATTTGCAAATTATCTGCAAAGTTCAACACCGGGTAGCGCAGATAACGACATCCTTACTCTCAGACGGAAATACTTACTGTTTATTATTAGGACTAGTAGTTCTGCCCATAGTATACGGTCCCTGTAGTAGATCAAAATCGTGGCTAATCATGACATTTAACATTTACATGTATTTATTTTTTCTTTTGAGTTTGTTTACTCCAAACTCCACACCATATTCTTCATGCAATTATTTAAGGACTTTGCTATACAAGCAAGTAATACGTGATAATTATTAGAGTAACTGTTCATTATTAGAATTTAGCGCGACACGCAGACTTAGACGTTTGTTCTATTAGAATTGTCGTTTATAAACAGGATTATCATGTGTGATGCAACAAAGATGAATCTACATCAAGTTTTAAATTAAAGTGTGTTGAAGCACTAAAATAAGTGAAAGATTCTTGCTTATGTACGAATGAAAGAAAATAAAGAAAAAAGGAAGGTTGACTTAAGTATAAAATAAATTTACCAACGTTTTTAGTATACATAACTACATGCCTATATATATATATATATTTGCAAAATAGGTCAAATATAAAACAGGAAAATGTAGAGGATCTATTTATTTACAAAAACAATGTTCCTGTGCATAAATTTAGTATCTTTCATAATAAGTCTTTATAGGCACATTATGTACGCTAATTTTTAAAGAATGAACTATTAAAATTACATTATATACCAGTATTTTTGTAACTATAGCCACGTGTGATTTCTAAGATGACGCTAAGATTCAGATTATTTTTTTTAAAGTCTTAAAAGATATTTTAATCTTAATGAAGAGGAATTCTAAGAGAAATTGTTACAGATAGCTGTCAACTATTTAGATAGCTCTCGAAGCTCTAACGTCTTTTTACTCTTTCTCTCCAGTGCCATTTCGCAACAAAGCAAGACCCACAAAGTGTCTTTGGTATCAAGATCATGGCTGGATCCATCAATTCGATATATATATATATATATATATATATATATATATATATATATACAGGGTGTTAATGAACTATACCGACAAACTTTAAGAGGGGATTCCTCACATCAAAATAAAAGAAAAAGTTCACGTACACCTATGGCGAAAAGTGCATAATTTCAGAGCTAGGGCTGTCCAAAATCGTGAAAAAGCCAAATTTCAAGAGGCACCATTTCGAATTCGAGACTGTGGATGGTGGTCCTTATCAGCGTAAATTAAGTCACGCATACGCAATCCAAAAATGCATATTTCGTTAATGTTAAATGGGTGTATACAGATTATTCCCTGCAAGGTGAACTTCCCAGACATGCCATCAACCGAATTTTGAGATACGCTCTGACTTTATGATTGGTCCAAAGTAGGCAAACGATAAGCCCTGATAGCAGTGAATATGGAATCCTTTGGCGCCATGTCGGAAGGTTAAGGATCGTCAGCAGCACGGTCTCTCGTACTCGGGAAAACGCATGGTGCGATGTTTTCTTTCACACTTATAAGTGAAGAAACCGTAAAATACCCCGTGACGAAATACATTTTACCACACGTTATTCCGAACACACACACATACAAACAAACAAAAAAAATAAACATGGAGCTGCCGGTTTCTAACACTTCCGCCTTCTCTCCGAAGTATTGGATGTAAAATGTCAAGGTTTACCTCTTGCCTACTTTGGACCCTTCTTGAAATCAGGGTATATCTGAAAACTCTATTGAAAACATATCTGAGAATTGCACCCTCTAGGGAATACCCTCCAAACCTATTGACAATTAATGAAATATGCACTTTTGGATTGTGTATGCGTGGCTTCTTTTACGCTGATAATAACCACCAGCCACAGTTTCTGGAATTCAAAATATTTCCTATTGGAATTTTGTTTTTTCGTGATTTTAAACAGCCCTAGCTCTGAAACTGCACTTTTCGCCACTTTCCATATGAACTTTTTCTCTTATTTTGATGTGAGGAATCACCTCTTACAGTTTGTCGGTATAGTTCATTAACACCTTGTATATATATTATAGCAGTATTTGTATTAGAGTTGTATAGTGTGTGTACAATGGGCTAAGCTAATATTGTATTGTATGTTTGAACTTATGTTTAAAATACAGTATTAAATTGTGCTAACCTATTCAACGGATACGGCCCAAGTAGAGATAGATGGAATCGGGCTTCAAAAGATTCGGAGATCTGAATGTAAAACTCAAGGACCTAAATCTGTACTTAATCGAGTTTCTTGGGCTTTATTACGCGTTCTAACGTAACGACGCTAGATTCGAGGGCTCCATCAGAACAACCTTCGTTATATCAAACCAGTGAGATACTCATCTGAGCTTTCACGATAGAACATAAAGTTCTCTGTTGTTTAGTTAGATATTTGGGATTTAATATTCAAAATTACGCATGCAACCTGCATATTTTTAAATGAAGTATTGTTTGTGTGCAATATAAAAAGTGGCGAAAATCTTGAAATGGTTAAAATGTTTATTTCCAGAGTGTAACGAATTTGTTCTTTCGTGAAACTTCTCTTCACTCCCAAATAAAACTAATTTACAGTTGACTAAATATATTTAAAATGCAACTTTCACGAGAACGGATCTAATAATTTTGTTTATTATTCATAACGCAATTTTGTTTTATAATATCCCGCATTCGTTTCTCTAGAAAAACTAGAGAGGATTATTTACTGATGAGGTTAAAAACAGCCCTAACGATCTTGTTTGTAACACATTATCAATAATTCTACACTTATGCCAATTATGTCTCAACATTACGAAAGGAGCAAGTTTAATGATGTGAATTTGTTCCTGAATTTGAACTTATTGTGAAATGGTTTCTTGTAATTGCCAAATGTACGTGGTTAGTTCCTTGTGATCGTCAAGTGTAAAATTTGTACCTGTAATGGTAAAGCATACCGGTAAGTCTTTGTTATATTTTAAAACCTTCTGTACTTTGGGAATATATACATAATACGAAACATACATGGAATACTGAACAATAATTGTATTTTGAATATATTTTTTGAGGACCAACATTCATAAGTAAACAATACTCAGAAATTTTATCTGAAATCTATTTCTGTGGAAAAATATCAGTAATACTTATAATGAGATTTAAACACACCTTGGTCGTGAAAGCATTAAAATATAATACATTTATTATCAATCTGTATTTTCAGTAATGCACACTATCGGACACGCCTTTAATTTCTACCACATTTCTACTCAAACATCAGATGATTTGACGTGCTTATTCAGGAACTTTCATCATTCGTAAGTATTAATATGATAGTTATCTTAGTCTTGCCAGCTCTTTACGCTTCGTATCAAATTACTTTTTAAACAATCATAGCGAAATCCTGCAATATTTGAAGATGTTTTGCTTAATAGTATGTAAGATTGACAAAGGAAACTTTACACATAATATGTCTTTTCAAATTCTGACTTCATTTTATCAAGAAACAGTTCCGATCACAAAAAAATATATTCATATGAACTACAGTTAATGATATTTAAGGTTTCCTTCTTCACAACCATAAATATATCTAACTATAATATTGATTAAAGGAATGAGAAACGACCAACGTAAGGAAGAAAATACAACAGTTTATTATTGTTGGTACTTGGTTATTTTGGCGTTTCCTTAGATGCAATTTCCAAGTTTAAGATTAAATCAACGTCACTTATATATAGTAGATTTCATTTACCTTGTGAAAGTAAGAAAAAATGATTTTGATGAGGATGGACTGTCGCTCTTTCATTATAACATAGTTTTGGATCGTCCTTAGCATAAAACTGAGTTTGGGAAGTGGTACGTGGAGGATCGAGCTATCTCAGATCTTCACGAATATGAAAGTGAAAGGAAGTGATCGTTATCAGAAAATGAGGGATAGCATTAGCGTAATTTTGTGCATATTTTAGAATATTCGTGTAGCTGCGTCGCACGTATCCTAGGAATAACATGATTGATTCGAGCTATGCCTACGAGTATATGGTGTTGCGTCCGTGTGAGGATGTTGATAAAATGGTTGCATGCTTCCTGACTCAGTGTGTATACATTGGCTGCATGGTTGTAGATGTTAGTTCCAGTGGAAAGCTGAAGTTCATGAGTTTTCAGAGTGCAGTGGATGATCTGAAGACAGTTTGTGGGTTTCTAAGCGGCTGGATGTGTTCTTTGAATCGAAGTTTCTTGTCCAAATAGATTCCTTGATAGGTGATACATGGTTGAAGTAAACGAGGGTACTAGCATGCAGTGTGATATGGATTGGTGCATGACAAGGTTTTCATGTGAAGTATGTAAGTTTACTCTCAGCACATAATTTTATTTATCAATTGGCAAAGTACATTATCATTTAATTTACTCTCTTTAGCAGGAAGAAAAGGATATTTAGGTATAGTTGCTTTGCAGTTACGTATTGTATCATTTTATGGTATAGTGACTAATATGAAGTTAACATGTTGGCAGTCGCTGGAAGATTTTCCTTCATGTAGCTCTATAGGCGGGAGTTAATACTGTAGGGATTAAATTTCTCTGGTTGTCTCAGTGACTTTTCCTTTTTTCTTTTTTGTTTTGTTGTATTTTTTAGACTTTATGTTAACTCTTTCTTCTCTTTCAATTTTCTTACCGTGTTTTATAGATGCATTCTTTTCTGAGGTTTTCTTTCGTTGTGGTTAATTATTATTGTATATGGATTTGGCCTCTAGAGACTCTAAGAATATGGAGTTACTTGTTGAATATCTTATTAATTGCTAAATACATATTTCTCTTGATTCATGATCTCTCTTCCATATTGAAAATTGTTAAACATTTACAAATGCTGGCATTACCGTATACAATTTCAGCAATATAATTAGCAACTAAAGCTATTTTAATCGATTACTTTAGACGGGCTTGAAAATTTATGATTTTAGTTTAAATGACAAGAGAAAAATGTTTTACTTCATGAACTTTAAGACATTAAGATTTTCAAATAAGACTTTAACAGTTTATTTAATAAGCTATTATTTCCTTTGCTCTTGTATTAAAGAACGAATCGTTTAAGATGTTAGTCTATTTCTCGGATTCTGATTTGATATCATAGAAAATTGTTTTACTTATTACGATCAGTATGCACTGAGGAGAAGCACCAGCACCACACGTGATATTGACTGTTCTAAAGTCTACACGTAATATTAGTATTCATTTCCCATGTTGCTGTTTGTTTTAAAACTCTGAAACTCTCAAAATGTATGAGGAAAGTTGGAAATAAAAACGAGGAGTAAAATGTCGTACACACAATTGATTTACGAGTAGAAATCGAATTGATGCACTATTGGGTGTTCAATTTTTCTTCAGTGAAGTCACTATCAGCATTCAGCTACAGAAAATGTAGCTAACAATGTGAAGAAAAGAATCTAACTTACCGCGAGTTCCGAACTAGTCCAAGTTACTGACGTTTCAAAAAAATTTACAAAATATGTTGGTCTCTGATATACCGGTACTGTATTTTCTTGCATTTTCTTATTTCTGGTATGTTTCATTATTTTTTTTTTACCTTTTATCGGGGTTAAAATTATAGTCGGATACCATAGTTCATTACTGTACTTCTAACTTAAATTGGTGAATTGATTGGTGAAGGATTGAGTCATAGTGAGAACTCAAGGTAACAATTTGAACTATACGGTTGTATCAAATGAAGGAGGAAACTAATTCGACATGATCATTTGAGGATATAAGAAATATGAATAATATAAATGTATACAATAATCGAAGAAACTACGTAGGAAGAGGAAGATACAGGTACACTCTTTTCTTAGCATGTAGATATAGAAGGCTATTTCGCGCGTACAATATATACTATTCGTTTATTTGTCAATAGAAAACGTTGTAATTTGTATACTCCACTAATGTATATGGGTATCACATGGAGACAGTTTTTGCAATAAAACCTTTTTAGAAGCAGAAACAATCAAAACAAAAATGTTCTACTTTTCAGTACTTTTAAAAAGTTAGAGATGATGAATATAAACACGTCAGGTGCATTGGAAATGATTATAATCGCTAATAACTCATTCTCTTACTGATCTTCAAAAGTAAAGATTAGAATTAACACGTTGGCCGCCATGTGCATAATTCTGATGCACAAATAGTGGGGTGCTAAATACCCCGAGATATGGCTTGGCGGCTAACGTGTTAATCAATATGTTCTACTTTCTTATATACAACCAACTGTAAACAATAGCTATCTATCCAGAAAAGATTTTAAAATTTAGATTTGAGTACACAAACTGAAAAGAAAATAATAAAAATAAATGACAAACATATATCTAGGTAGATATTGACAATTACAATGCAGTACATGATATGATTAAAGATGACCTTCTAGACTATTCTTGCTACAGCCCGATACAATCATTTCACATTGAAATGTGCGCCAATCTGAATTAATTATGTTGATTTAACAATGAAAGGTGATTAAAAAAAACAATCATAGCAGTATACCAGTTAAAGTTTATTTTTTTAAAATCTTCAAAACATATAGTTTTGTAAGGCTTCGCTAAGGTAGTCTGTTAAATTTATCATAAAGTCTGTTTTCAAATTTTAAGGTGATTTAAAAAAAACAATCATACCAGTAGACCAGTTAAAGTTTTTTTTTAAAAAATCTTCAAAACATGTAGTTTTGTAAGGCTTCGCTAAGATAATCTGTTAAATTTATCATAGAGTTTGTTTTCAAATTTTGCAATAGAATACATGACAAAGGAGAGTTTGGCAATGATGTTGTCAATTACAAATGTAATTTAATAGAGACAGTAAAGACAATTTCTTTATTAATCGAAATCAGATAAAGAAGAACGTACCTACAAGTAATGGAAAATGGAATATACTTTTTCTGTTTAACGTACCACCTTAAGCACTTTAAGTTAAAGGAGACGAATGAATAATGAAAGTGAATTGTGCTCTCTCACTGGAAATCGAATCCCGGAACCAATGCACCAGAAGCACATGCGCTAACCGCTGGATTTGATTTGATTTGGTTTTAAGTTTAACGTCTCTTTCAGTAGCGAGGCTATGTGAGACGTGGATCGACAGATTAACATGGGATACGAATCACATGAGTCACCGCAGGAAATCAACCTGTGTCTGGTGCGTACACTAACGTAACCACTGAGCCAGCGAGGAAAGCCATAAAGGAAAAGGGATCACATTTATTCACCTTGTAGTTGATATGAATCTAAACTTAAAACTAACATAATGGTATTAAATTTGAGAATCTGAGAAGTACCTATGTGGGCTAAAACTAAACGTTGGAAAAAGAAACAACTAAAAAATATGATTCGAACTAAGCTGCTTGTTTGGAGTTTTGAAGCATGTGAGAAGAAATCACTAGTTTTTGGTACCAAGAAAGTTATTAGTGATGGCAAGAAGTGCGAACATAAAATAAAAGCGCGAATATGAATGACAAAGGACCATTTAAAGAAGAAGTAGAAGAAGATATATTTTCTGGATCTTTGAATAAGCCATGAAAAACAGATTCATCAAATGTTTAGTATGAAGTATTGTATGGTGAAGTAACAGCGACGAGAAACGATTAAAGGCGAGAAGAATGGGTAAAATTGAAGCATAAGGAAATGCTATGAATAGTAAGAGAGGAAAAACCAATATTCGGTATACACTAACAAAAACAATTCGAATTTGCGGGGAATTCTTGGATAAAATGCTTTCTGATGGAAACACCATGCCACGACTTGAGTTTAGTGTTTAAAGATGTTACTCGAACCTCCTAACCGGTGAAACAGAAGTATTTAATATGGAACACACTTCGGCCATAATTGTTGCTTTCATTTATGGTACATATATTGTTTCCTACGATGCAGTCTTCCAAGACAATGCCCAAATAACTAGAGCCAGACCTGTTTAACCTTGGCTTGGGGAACACCAGAATGAAGTTCAACATCTCCTCTAGCCCGCTCAATTCCTCGAGCTGAACATTAGTGAACAACTATGGTCAGTTTTAGAGAAGCGAATCTACATGAACAAGGTCGACTATTTCTCTAGAAACGATTCGGAGTTATACAATATGCATGGATTTCGCGATTAAACCAGATCCTCTACAGCTAAAGTTAGTCCAACTCTTCGAAAATGTCAATTGTTTCAATAATGCTGTACTATGTTCATGTGTTTTTATTACTTTCGTAACTATATACGAATATAGTAACAGACACACGTGCAAACGCGTATGTATTTGTTAATATGGTATATACAGGTGTTCTACGATTATACAGTGTATCCAGTTAATACGGGTGTTCCGGGAATAAACTGACAAAGCAAATAGAGAAACAAATGTCTGCGACTTTGAAATGAAAATGAAATGAAATCTTTGAGTTTTACGTCCCACGCTTATGCCGGTTAGGCTAAAGGAGTCGGTGATAATGAGTAATGAATGAAATGGTGGAATGAAGAAAGTGGGAGGAAACGGGAGAACCCCAAGAAAACCCACGCACACGATGTTTGTCCACCACAAACTTTACTTGGCTGGGGCTGGGTAACCCGAAACCCCAAGCGCGCGACTTTGATTGTAAAATTCAAATTACGAAGATAGGGTCAATTTAAGGTAATTAGTGGAATTGGTCGCAGAGTGGCTACCTTAAATTGGTTCCATCACCGTAATTAGGCGTTTCTCACCGAAGTCGCAGATAAAACTTTTCTTCCCTTCAGTTCCTGAACAATTATGCAGAGTTTGTTGATTTATTTCTGGAACACTTTATATTATATATACATATGATATTCCAAAAGTGGCCCCCACAGACTACAGAGCGCTATTATACAGGTCAAAATAAAGGGAAAATGCTATGTCGGATGCCTCCTTCAGCCACTATGACGAATCAAAAATTTCACTATGAGGCAATGTCCTAGACTAAACTTGAAGCCATTAGCATTATTCTACGAATTCATCAAACAGCTGCATCGGTTGTTACGCTACTAAGTAGTGCTAATGTGAACGTCCATCGATTTTAATTTTCATCTGGAAATAATCGCTGTAACTGTCTGATGTGTTGATATATTTACGGTTGGTATATTTATGCTGTGGTTCTTTATCTACGACATTGCCATATAATACAATTCGCGTCTCTAGAGGAAAATCCGAAAGGACACTATTATATATATTTTTTACTTTATTTTCACTTGTAAAATGGTGCTCTGTAGTTTGTGGGTGCCATTTTTAGAACACCCAATATCTATCTATATGCGTGTGTGTGTGCGTATGTGAATGTATGTTTGTATGCTTGTGTGACTGATATAATACACATACGACTTTCCTCTTGATCTATTTCTTTATTTTGCACATTTGTTTTCTAAAAAAAAAAAAAAATCTTGTGTTTTTATTGTTGATAGTAACCATGATTTTGTTTCAAAAATAGCACACATGAGATTCCCAAATTCCATTACTGGTGCTGGCAAACGATCACAGGAGTCACAGGCATCATCCTCGTGATTTTAACAGCGTTTATATACATCTTTGCCTTACCATTTGCCAGGACACGTCTGTATAATTGGTTTTGGTTTGCCCACAACATGTACCCACTGTTGTATTTGTTCATGATCTTGCATGGAGCTGGGAGGCTTATACAGGTAATTAATAATATCACACTGATAACGATCTTTTTGTGTCTGCACGTTCATTACAGACGAACATTGCTCTATGTTACGCTTTATAGGATTAGACTGTGTAATTGTTGATTTACATTTAAGCTGTGTCACTCTCACACACGAGAAAAAAGTTTCCGAGGATTATATTTATTATGGTTAATAATTAACTGGAATTGATATAACATTCATGGAACTACAGGATGTGATAGCAGACAGTTCTAGTAATAGGGAGCAAGAAACGGATGTAAGTGTTTGTACAACACACAAAGCTCTTTAAAGTTCAATTCAAACTATACTCCTTGTTAAACAAAAGTTTGTTCTCTTGTAAGTTTGTGGTAATTCTTTCTGTATATTAGTTCCGATCAGCAATATTATTAATTCTCTCGTTGGTCAAATCAGATATAATAATTTTGCAAGTATATGCTACTTCTGTATACCGAGTGTTCCACTCCCACCCAAACCGATTTTTCGTTCTTAAGTCATTCTCTAATTAAAATATTGAAATGAAATTTTCAACAGATTTACCTTATTTTATGCGAAGTGTAACGACATCATAACATGTGTTAGAAGTGGCCATCAATTGCGTCTAAGTAAATTTGAACTCGACGCTTCACATTTCCAAAAGTTGCTGCTAGTAGTCCGCTGTCACTAGTTTTACTAACATATTTCTTCGCTGGTATCTAAGTGGTGGACTTACTGGGTGCATGTCTACTTCCAAATTCAGGAACACTTGTTGACATTCCTTTTTCGAGTCTATTTTTAGGATGAACAATGAAGACACGTTGTTCAACTATGTAGTAATGCATTTTTTTTCGCAATTTCCTGTACAGTTATATTTTCACCATACACGTAAGTAACAATCACTTCCTTCCGACACCACACTGAGAACTGAGTTAGAAAAAGCAGAATACAAGAAACAGATGCATGGTGGATCATGAGTAAAAGAAACACTTCCTAGGTATACCAGAACCGAAGGGAACTAACTAGCAACTACTTGGCAGACACATCACCCCACAATTTGATACAGTGGACCATCGATTTACGAACCTCTCAATTCGTAAATGAATCGGGTTACAAGCAAGTTACGTGATCAAACTTCCTTCGGTTTTTAGGGTAGACACTGACGTACACACATTTGTGTACCTACAATTCCACTCACACAGTAATACTAATGCACTTTTGCCTAAATATATCTGTCAGAATGCTGTGATGATAAAATACATTTTGTTCTTTTTTTGTTTTTCTAGCTTTCATACTTTTTGTTGAATTTACTGTTACTTATTTGTCTTTAAAAGGAATATTGCTATTTTCATTCTATATTCATTATCACATAAAACAGTTAAAATGTTATAAAAAATTATACAAAACTTATAACAAGAATGTATATACGTCAATTTCAATGGGAAAAATAATTTCGTTTCACAGACACCGTTATGGAACGGATTAAGTTCATAACACGAGGATCCACTTTATTTCTAACTGAATTGAGAAACTCTCTCCTAGTGGTCCTAAATTGACCTAAAATTTCCTTAATAGGAAAAAAGCAACAAAATAGCAAATAGGAAACTGAGCCTTTTTTGAATCAAATTCTGGAATCCAAGGAAATAGTCGTGTTGAATTACAGTCCAAATTTAGGGGACCTGCCTCCCTTTTGTTGAAAGCAGAACGGCACTGGAGAAGGCAAGGGGGCGGGTGGCTCCCCCAACTGCCCCCAGACAAGTTACATAAAACTATAATTTTCGGTATACAAATATATATATATATATATATATATATATATATATATATATATATGTTCTCCAAAAATGTTCTCTGATCCTCCATTTGCCCTCTTCATAAGAAATTTAGCGTCGTCGCTTATTAAGAAGAATCAATAAGCTTCAATTCTATTTAATTTCTTTTAAAGTCTTCCTTTTATGAAATATTGGGAAACGACCATCTCATATCTCTCATCCCCCCACTATAGTAAGAACTTACAGCATTGAAGAAGTGGCCATATTGTAGAAGTTACAACATGTGCTCCCTATGAAGCCACTTTGTGGTAATAGTTGTTTTATGCTCATTAATACTGGAAGAATTAGTCAAGTAAGTGCAAGTGTCATGAATTACTGTGTATTTTGTGTATGTGTGTTCGTTTTACTATGTCTCCTAGCAAATGAAGTGAAGAAAAAAGTTCTTTAATAATATTGAAAAGTATGAACCTTATTTTATTTTTATGGACCAATATATTTGTCACATTTCCTTATTATATATTTTTATAATCCATATTTTTATAATCACGCGTACACTGAGAAAAAAAAGTTTCGTTCTGACTGGTTGGAGAGAATAGTTATATTGAGACATTGTAGGATTTTTCCTAAAAAACCGCTATACATCATTCGTTGTCCGTATCCCACACTTGTAAGGGATGGACCTCACATCATGCAGCGGCAGTATACAAACTTTTGCCAGAATGTTGTTGGTGCAGACGGTAGACGTATGAAAAAGACCTTTGGTCAAAGAATGCATTTGTACCACTGTAGCATACAAAAAAAGTGAAATATCCGGACAGATTGACAGGGAACGAGACATCGTGATTGGAGAGGAAAAACGAAGACAACACTCATAATTCATGGAACCACAGATACAATGTCCTTCACGGGAGTGGGCTATAGTCCTGCTATGTGTTCAGGTTAACGTTTAGATGGTAGTCTATTCCCTATAGGCGTGGATACTTACATGTCTCCAGCTGACTCAACGTTCGCTGCATAATGGATTCTACTGTCTACTTGGTTCCGAACTTACTGGATTAACGTTAAGCCATTTCAGATTGCAGAAGTGTAGAAAGCGCAGAAAGACCACTATTTACAAAGTAGACTGATGTGGTAAACCGGAACGTCTGGGAGCACTAGGCACTGGTGTTATATATTGTAGTTTCACCATTCATTTCAATATCGGCATTTATTTCTTATTATCTTCTTAGCCTAAACTTATAATCGCACGACGTAAAAAGTAAAACAATATCAATACCACCTATTCTATTCTTCGGTGTTGGAGCGTTACTTCTGAGCTGGAAGATACTAGGTTTGTTCAGACTTTGTTTATCGGTAGGCATTTTCATAAAGCTCTCAACGTTTCTTTTCTTTCATTTTCATTAAATTTGGCTTCATCATTTCAATTATTGTTTCTTTCCATATCCTTAAAATGTAAGATTTCATTTTCTTCCTTACGTCAAACGTCTCTACCCAGAAGAACAATAGGAAAGTCAATTATTTAAAAAGCAAATCAAGAGCTTCACTAGAGCAAAATAGAATGATTTAAAATACAATTCTCGCAGTACATGCTTGAGAAGTTGAGAATTTCGTTCCCAATATTCCTGTTGATAACGGATTGTAGTTACAAGTCAGTACTTTTTAATACAAGCTTACTCAAGTTTATGTAATCACTCTAATGGAATAGTTTTAACCACGGTAGGTTTAATAAACGTGGAATTGGTTAATGTAATTTAAGTAATATTGAGAACAAAAATTTTCATTAATGAAAAGTGTTCAGTTTCATTGGTTTCCAGGAGATTTGTGTAATGTGTGAGAACGTAATAGGAAATAAAAGCATCTGTTAATGTAAAACAAAACATATTTTACTCTCCGTTCCCTCTTACTTTTAAACAGCAATAAACAAAACTATTTGTAACTTTCCCATATTTAAAAATAGTATTGGTTAGTGCTGTTTCACTCCCACACTTATATACAAAACGGAAAATTGTACACGTCACAGGTTTGTTAACGACTATGAGCCATGTGTAGAGCACTTAGCAGAAAACTGGCAGCGATTTGTTAAACAATATTTTTTTTTAATTTTCTTTAACAATTCCTGAACAACCAATGGCTGTACTGATCAATGCATTTAACAGAAGTACTAAATCAATAGTACGTAAAATTTTTCTTGCTTTTTCCTTTTATTGGGAGACAACCATCTTTTCAACTTGAAATCAGAATATTAGCCTACATAATTGAATTGGCGCTAAAAAGGAGTCTGTAATCGCGTATGTTTACATACAATACTTCTATTATTTCATTATCTATCTATCTATCTATCTATCTATCTATCTATCTATCTATCTATCTATCTATCTATCTATCTATCTATCTATCTATCTATCTATCTATCTATGATGTCTTTTCGTAAGGTTATTTTATAGTAAAGTTGTACTATTAGCGATAACTATTTTTCTGCTTCAGTAATTCACTAGAAAATCAGCGTGCTGTAGTTATAGTGGCATTGTTTAAAGTCGTTTAGAAGTAAGACGGGACAGATAATAGTGACAGCATATACTAGAGTGTTTGAAAGTTCTTCAATAATATAGCATCCATTAAACTTTGTCCTTGTATTTTTCATTTTCTAAAGGTGGAGATGAGTCAATCTTACTTTCAGTCATTCATACAGTTTTGGCCAGAAAATAAGCAATACGTTAAAATTTAAGAATGGAAAATTAATAAAAAGAGAGATACAGAACTGAAGTAGTTCCCTTAAAATCTGAAAGGGAGAGAGTAAAATCAAATTATATAGATTAAGAGAAAAATAGTTATTTTATTCAATGGATAAAAATGTGACTAATGTTTACGTATATACGACATATTGTTTGGCCATTATTTATTTTAAGTTTACGTTTTTAGAAACGTTAATATTCGGATGTTCAACTTGAATTTCGTATTATTTACTTTATATAGTGATCCAATATATAAAAATACAGAGTTATTTTTGTTAGAGGTAGTTTCTTAATTATTATGATATATTCTGCTGTAGATTTTAAAACTATTCTATGCTATGGGAAGTTTTGTAGAACATTCCACCTGTCAACAGAAAGAATAAGAGTGGGATTTTTAAAATATGGTTTCAGCATCACAAGAATAAATACCAGCTCCGATCTCTCTATTGAAGTAGAGGTAGATTTAACAAATTATTCTTCTTAGTCTCCCTCCTTTCCCACTTTAAGGGGATGACGATTCTGATAAATTTCCATAAAGCTCTGTCCTGGAAGTCTTCCTCTTTTAGACTATTCTCCTAAAGTCATTCTTAACCATTGTATAAGGCCCACGTTGGGGGCGAAATTGTATACGGTGCACGATGGGGCGCCAAATTGTATAAGGCCCACATTGGAGGCCAAATTGTATACGGTGCGGGGCTCCTCGATGCAAGGTTCCAAATGCTGTAAGGTACGGAGGCCATGTAGAGAGAAGAAGGAGGCGAACCTGTGATGGTGGGGTGAAGAGAGAGAGAGTGGTGGCATGCAATACAGCTGCAGCTACAGTATCGAAACAACTCAATAGAGAGATGTTCCCCACTCTAATTTGCATATACCGTAAGGTCGAGTTCTCTCTCTCCCTTTGACAGAAGTCTTACTTCACACCGGGGAAGACTATCTGTCATCGTGGGTCCCATGAACTATCAACACGAAATTTTTGCGGTAGAAACTGAAAAGGAATGTTGAGACTCTTTAATTTTTCACAATTTAGATAGATAGAAAATTTGAACTATTCCTATGTAGATCTATGCTGCATTTATGAATCTAAAGAAAGTTCCGGTTATGGGATCTACATAGGTCTCATAGTTCATGTGGCCTACCTTGATCATATGTTCTCGAAATGACTCATGAACTACGAAGTTAGTAGCGGGCTCATGTTAACATGAGACTGAGTCTAGTTGCACCAACAGAATACTTATTAAAAGGAATACTATTAGCAGTAAGTTGCCCTGAAACCGCCGAACGACGTCCACATGAAAAACAGAGATTACAAGTCATTTATTACACTTTTGTTACTCACCACTCAGCTTGTGACCATCAAGGTTACCAGCAAAGGATTCTATAACGAGAAAAATCCAGTGTTGTGAATTTTGAATTTTTAATATAACTTCTCCATAAATAAAAAAAACTTTGTACACTACTCACAAAAGCACTGTACACTTTAAAAAATGATTATTATTCTTCGCAGTAGCTACTGTGTAATTAATAGACAGTTTTAAGTCCACGCGTGTATTAGTGAAGTGATTCTCTTCTGTAATGTCCTAGGTGATGCGGGATCTTCATAAAGTTTCTTCAGTAAAGGTGACTTGGGTTCATCACACGTTACTGAGACGTATGTTAAGTGGTTCAAAAGTCCCACAACTCAAGATGTAACGGTCTTAACAAAAAAAAATACTGTTCATGGAGTGTAACTCCGTGTTACAGGTTTAAACAAAAGAAGAGTGTGTCCATGGTATATCTTCGCACACTACAGTCCGAGTACATTTTCACATTGATAGCCGAACGTGGTGCCTATCAACACCCCTATCTATCTCTCGGTAATATAAAAAACAAACAAAACAAAGGTGATAAATTAATAGACTCACACTCCCGATGGGGTCATATATAAATGCTACTCCCCCTCTCTTTCCAACTAAATAGATATATACCTTTTAGCTAAGTTTTCACTTGCCACGCAGTTTGATTTGACTAAAACATGGAGCCACACGACAGGCTCCAGATTACGACGTCAAGTGCCTCGTGGCTTCTCTGTCAGTTGTAGATATCAGGCCCGCAGGAACTCACTTTTAGTCTGTGGTCTGCTTTATGGGCTAACGGTTCCCTGACTGACAGTAATTTCGGTTTTGTCTAAGTAGGTCACCACTTTATACACTTATATAATGTTTATACAAATACTTGGGTGAGTTCTAATTAGCGCTCCTTATACTTTGATCTTTTACAAATAATTTGATATATAACACCAGACCTGCCATGCACAGGAAGACATCAAAAACAAAGAAAATAAAACATATTAAAAAATACACATTCCCCCATTCCATCGAGCACACACGTGACAGATAGTGTCATCTATAAACAAACAATGGCAAGCGAGGGTGTAAACACAATACAGAATTTAACCTATTTACACTCACCCCTGCTTATTTAACATGTATTAAGAAAAATTAAACATTATACTAACAACAAAACACAATTTACATGATTATTGTACTATAATAGATAACTGTCATTACTTTGTGTAGGGGTAACAGACCTTTTTTCTTCCTAGTCCATCTGCAGCTGAGGGCTGTCATCCATTTTTGCAGACGGAAGCTGCTCAACGGGTTCAAGAAACTGCCTGTAAATAGTACTTATCAAGCGTACTATTAAAGTACGTTATACTTTCGGAGATGGGACATACCGTAATAAATAAACATAATTTGTATTCGGTTGCATCCAAAAACCTTTAAATTTTAAATATATTCAAATTTTCATAAAGCCAACTCAAATTTTTAAAATCATATTCATACGCCAGTGGCTGGCGCTAGGTCCGTCCTCGGGTTGGCGAGGTGAGACGGGGTAGGTGCTAGAAAACGTCATCAACTCGGTTTTTGACACAGTATTGTTTCCAAGAAAACAGCACCAACGTGCGACTTGAGTACAAAAGAGATGTTATCGTCTGCACGGCGCTAGGTCTGAGAGTAGCAAACCCGTCTCTCATAAGCTAGGCATGGACATACAATAATAGTTTACTACACAAGCTATATCTGAGTAGTCCAATCTCTGGGCTCGAATATTGTAGTTAGCTGGAAACAGTTGTACTCTCTCTGCTGCAGTACTTGTGTGTTTCGCTGGAGGCTACGAGTTCAGTGAACTGTCAGTTGAACATTTTCAAAACGTCTTCAGAGAAAAAAACGCAATGTTTGAAACTCTTCCAGCCACTTCTCCATGAAATAACTATATATTCTATACAGATAATATGAATAATGTTGGCTTTTATCTTTAAATTAACATGACAGAGATATTCAAATTATTTAATATAATATACAATTGATTAAAGATTTACATAAAATTTCCATTTTGATATGCAAAAACTCTGATATCTCATTTGCATATCAAATTTTAAATGAAGTGCACACTAGGTCTATACAGCATATAATCTGTTTTCTTGTTGTGCTCTCTTTCCTTGTCTTCCCATCCACTTCCATTGCCATCACTCTTCTGACTACATAGAAGTTGTTCTTCTCATTAGATCGCCATACCGTTGCAGCCTTCTTCCTTGGATCTTAGTACATATCTACAAGTTTGGTTGTTGTTTCCTTTACTCTCATTCCTCTCTTGGTCTCTTCTTGTTATTCCACACTCCAGCGCAGCAGCTCCGTACATGTTTGCTGGCTTAACCACTATTTTGTATATTATTATTATTAGTTTAGTTCTTCCGTGATTCTGCGGTCGCACATGATGTCAGATACTTTCTTTCTATTCCTCCATCTTTCTTGCATTCTGTGTTATTTTCACATCCAAATCATCATTCTTGGAACAGAGGAGCCTCGATATATATATATATATATATATATTAAATAATCTCCTCAATAGTTCTTCTTGCAGCCTAACTTCCGTATTACCTTCTCCATTGAACTGAGATGTTACATTTTCTTTGTAATAATTTTTAGGCCTTTATCTCCGCAAGACGCCCGGAACTATACTTTCCTTTTAACTTCTATCCTATTTATGTTGCATAGTAAAATATCATACACTAGGGCAGCCCTGCCCACGGCGAGCAGATTGTGGAAACTCTCCTCGTGAACGCTCACGAGCATTCTACGGGCAAATACCATTGTTCGTGCTTCGTGGATCTTCGGATTTCGTCGTTAGAGGAGCGCAAGTGTTGTCAACCTTGGCGGTAATCACTAGCTTACCAAAAAAAAAGTATGTATGGTAACTGATTGCTATTTAGTGTAAAGTGTTTTTTTACAATGTGGTAACCGTTAACTATAGACAATACAAACTTGTAACAGCAATCAAATGATAAACTATGTACGTTCCTTTTCTTCTTTTTTCTTTCCTTTTGTTAAACAAGGATGTGGGTTTGTTATATCCGAGTGTGGGTTTGTTATATTATGTTGTTTCGCTTTTTAGGAAAAGAGATAATCTGTTGATACGAAAAAAACTCTAGCACTTATTTGTAATTATCTAAGTATTATCTCCAGAAAATTAGCTTATGCATGTATGTGTGTACGAATAGGCTTAGCAAGGGGTTGGTTGTAGAGATTAGAAGCCACTATTACACTATCAATAGGAAGAATAGTATTTCTTACTCCACTTTTAAAGTTACTTTGATCGCAAAGAATCAAACAAAATATTAAGAGAGACAAAGAGATTTTCCATTTTTAAGAGTGACCCTTAGTGACTGCAATTAGTTTTTTTTAACAAGGAGTGTCTTTTTAATAAGGAAAAATGTATTGTCCCTGGCTGGTTGCTTGCCGGTGGCTTGTTAAAAGTGAAAAAGAAAGTTAAATTATTTCAACGACTGAAGCTACACGCTTGTCTTTCTTCGATAGTTACTGACTGATTTTGAAAGTCACAATGTTGTAGGCCTACTGTAATAGCGTAGGCCTACTGTAATAGCGTAGGTCTACTGTAATAGCGTAAATTCGGAAGGAAACGTTCCAACTGAATGATACGAACAATTATTCCCAATGTCTTGAACATGAAACGTGGGTTGCACGGATAACGCTTAAAGTAGGCTGGACTGCACTGGAATTTCCTTCCGGCAAATTAGTGTTTGGTCGGAACTCAGTTCTTCTGTGTAATTGTCTCAACAACATTATAACATTTCTTTTAGATAATAATAACTAACTAACTCTATGGCCTATGGAACCCGAAGGTTCAATGCCGCCTTTACAAAATATTTCCACTAACTTCTGTCCTTAGCCAACTGGATCCAGTTTCTACTCTGTACTCTTATTTCTGCAAGATCCATCTTAATATTGTCTTCCCATCTACGCCTAGGTCTTCCTAGTGGTCTTCTTCCAATTGGGTTTTCAGTTAAAATTATGAAAGCGTTTCTAATTTCTTCCATTCTGGCTACATGGCCTGCCCACCTGAGCCTTCTACACTTAATAACCCTAATAATGTTAGGTGAGCGGTATAAACTATGCAATTCCTAGTTATGATTTTCCTCCAATCCCCATTTTCATCCCTCTTTGGTCCGAATAATAATAATAATAATAATAATAATAATAATAATAATAATAATAATAATACGCATTATTATTATTATTATTATTATTATTATTATTATTATTATTATTATTATTATTATTATTATTTTCAACCTCCCGTCGTTCTCCTATCAATCTAGCAACTAAAGGCGTTTACAACTTAGCAAACGTGAAACGAGTGACAAGTTACAGACCGAGTGCTAATGTAATACAACGTCACGAATTGTGTAAGCAAGCTAAAAAGGTCTGAAACAATTCGTTTCCGATTTTTGCAGTCGTTTTTACGTCTGTAAGATGACATGTTTAATATTAGTTTCTTTCTTTCTTTCTTTCTTGTTCATTTGTTAGTTACTTCAACGCTAACTGTAACCTCTATCATGCGTCTTCCTCGACCAAAAAACGTACCAATTTTATTTCCTGCAGTGTTTTCGCGTCACTGCTTTCGAAATGAGGAGGGGGAGAGCACACCTGCACATTTCACGCTTGCGTCTGCTCAATGCTTATCATCGTGCGAATTTCTGGCCAGGCTTGGCCATAGGTTTTTTGCCATCATGTGTGGTTGGCAACACTTATCGGATGCAGTGGAAGAAGCGAAGCTAGCAGAACCTGTGCTCACCTGTTTTTATCTTCGCTCGTGCTCGCTCACGCTTTGGCTCCGGGAGCCAATTCATGAACAGGCCTGCACTAGGGCATATTAATCATACACTAGGGAATTTCATCCTTCAGATCTTGAGCTGTAATATCTCTGACAACCTTGAATAGGTATTGGCTTAAGGGTCAGCCCTGGTGTAATACAACCTAATACACTCTTCACTACTGTCTCTGCAGGTTCTGCTTGAGGGTAGTAGGCAGTAGACATGTAGTGCTTAAGTCCTAAGGCCTGGATCTCTCTCTTCCACTGATTACTACAGAAATGAGAACCATGGTCCGTCAATATAATTTCGGCCTGCGGACACAGTTTGAGAAACTATTTCAACATCTGTAAGGCCGTGTGAGTGGTTGCGCGACGACATGCAAAAAGACCAACTAATTTAGAGAAAACGTCAACAAAGACAAGGATGTATTGGACACCACCAATACCTCTCACTAGTGGTCCACAAAAATCAGCTGCTATGAACACACCAGGCTTCTCGGGAATAATTGATTTTATTGGCCCACACATATAGGTGTGTGGGGCAGTGGCTTTCTGACAGATGACACAGGACCCGCAGTATTTTCTTATCTGTTCTCTCATTTTGGGCCAAGTGTATGTTTCGGTAAGCTGTTATCAGCTTCGAAGCGGATAGGTGCCCACTTTCATCGTGGTGGTACTGCAGAAGTGGTCGAACCAAAACTTCTGGGATACAAATCTTTACATCATCCTTATCTTTCTTACATAACTTAGCACTAAACAAAATATACTCATGATGTTGACTTTTGATCTTTTTTGAAGTTTCGGCACTCTGTGTCGCCTTCTTCAGAGGACCGTAAAAGGGATGTGACGAAAGCAGTCTGGCAACACTGCAATTAACTTCCGGAGTTCACACGGAACTTCTACTAGCAATGACATTAATGTCTCGCGTAAAACAGGTTTACTATCAAAATCTGTCACGTTACTAGTCTGAGCTGGATAGCGTGAATGAAAATCCGCTTTATTGTCGCGTGAGCGAACAAATTCAAATGAAAAATCCAAATTCGCGAGCCGTAATGCCCAACGTGTAATACGCTGATTTGTCAGTCGACAATACAAAATGAATTTCAATGATTGATGATCACTGCGTACTTTAAATTTCCTTTCTATTAAGTAATTTTTGAATTTAGCGACCTCCTCTACTAAACTCAGAAGTTCCTTCTCTGTTATAGAATACGCCTTCTAGGCACTATTGAAAACTTTTGAAGACATCCCAATGATCCTGTCGTCGCCATTGTCGTCTATCTAATATAAGATACTATTACAGCTCCTATCACTTGCATCCACTTCTAAAATGAACTCTTTATCTGGAAGTGGCTTCTTTAGAACGATTTCTTCTTGGAAAATCTCCTTTATTTTGTCTAAGACATCATCATGCACTGTTTCCCATTTAAACTTAGTGTTTTTCTTTAGAAGATCAAACAGTGGAATAAGTACCTCAGAATAATGATTACTGAAGTGGCGATAATGTTGGAGGAAACCTATCAACTGTCGAACTTCTTTCACCGTCTTCGGAGGTCTAAAGTTTACTACTTTTCTATCTTTTCCCTGTCTTTTCTGATTCCTTCAGCAGACAATTCAAAACCTAAAAGTTTAACATGTGTGCGTGCAAAAACACATTTCTTCAATCTTAGCGTTATTCCGCCAGTTTCTAGCTTAGTGAAAACTTGGTCTAGATGATCTAAATGTTGTTGAAAATTGTACGAGGCTACCGCCAGGTCGTCGACGTACGTTTGACAAAAGCTCTTTACATCATCTCCAAGTACCAAATCAAGTGCCCTTATACATGAAGACAGAGACGTCTTCGTACCAAATGATAACCTGACGAAGCAATACGAAATGCCTTCGTGCACGAATCCAAGATACTTCTAAAATTCCTGTTTACACGTACTTGGTTAAAAAAAAACTACTGCATCGAAAACTGAGAAAATATTTTTGTTGCTCAACTCTTTTAGAACATCAATAGCGGGAATTGGTTGGTCCGTTTCTCCACAAGAGATCCGGGAAAGGGGAAACCATCGATACATAGGCGTATCTTCCCATTCTTCTTCTGTACAACTACCAGTGAATTGCTATATGGCGTGGCAGACTTTTTCACGATTCCCCACGCAAGCCAACGATGAATTTCATTCCGGACCTGATTCTGGTAACAATGAGCAAGCGGGAACATTTTCGCACGAACTGGTTTTGTGTCGGTTAGATGTATCTGATGTTCATAACTTTTAATGCATCCGGGTTTCTCATCGAACAGCTGTTTATGTCTTATGAGGAGGGAGGTGAGTTCTGCTTGTGAAAATCAGTGAGATCAGTGTAGCCATCTACGTGTTCTTTAATATCACGCTCAGTCGCGCGTGTTTGAATACTTTTCCACTCTTCTGGGGAAAACACGGTTCTGGCCAACTCCGCGGGTGTCGGGTATCCTATAACCTTCGACCTTACAGGTGGGTTGCTCTCAACTAGCCTATTCTTCCCTAACACTGTACCCCTCTCAGGAGTGCCAACTCGTCTACCTCTTACAAGTGAATAACCGTTATGTTGATCTCCGCCTTCGAGATCGTCAAAACTAAAAATCTCCTCAATATGTCTGAGCACTAGATCTTCATTTGATATTTCGACGTCTTTGAAACTCACATCTACTTCTACCGGCTTCTTCAAACTGAACACCGCTCTCCCATAGTCTAATACAGCATCAGTCTCAGCAAAGAACTGAGAACCAAGAATCAACTTTCTATTTAACCCTTGCACTACTAGCGACACAGTTTCAAACTGTTTTCCGGCTATAACTACTTGCAATAAAATCTGACCAATAATCTTAGCAACATTACTTCCGAATGCTGATTTTACCTTCATAATATTCGTTCTAAGGAATGCAGGTCTAGGGTTACAATCCTGTACCGTTTGTCACAATTCACTAGTGTTAGCGTTGATACTCGATCCAGAGTCCAAAAGACCAAGTACCGGTTGAGCGAACACGATAACTTCAATTTCCGGCAAATTTATCACGTTATTTCTAACTACTAGGTCATCACTAGTATCCAGTAAATTATCAAAAATGGCATTCGCTTGATCATACTCAGCTCGATTCAACTGTATTACATTTCCATTCCTTAACCCTTATTCTAATTTCTCATTACTTGTACCAAAATTGACTAAATTTTCCTTAAAGTGTTGTTTCTCAATAATTTCCAGGCACTGATGACAACTGTCACTAGCATTTACATCTACTTCTTTGACCAATGTCTCTTTTTCATCTGTTTCATTACTCGAAATTTCCAGCACACATTCAGTAATATAATTCGACCTCATTGTAGTGTAATCGCTATTCTGAGATTCCACGCTAATGGGATTCCAAATGTGTGCCGAATGTCCTCAGTTACGAGATGCATTCGGGACACGACCACTGTTGTGAGACTGTACTTGTCTCGAAGTACTCGCCCCAGTCTCGTCTCGTGAATCGTACACTTCGAGAACCTGTATTTGTTCATCGATGCGGTGTCTCGTCTGGTGGTTAGGCCGATTCCTATTTCATCTGTTGCTATCGCTAGCACCTCTGTTCGAACTAGTTCCACTGCCCTTGAACCGATTCTGTCGGGATTCATTACGAGGATTATTACTAGGCTCGCTGTTCTCGTTTGACCGTTCTAGCCTGCCCCTACTATTTCTAGTATACGGCCCCTGCTGTGCTCTGTTACGTCTCGAATTACGTTTGAAGTTCCCCCTGCTGATTGATTGTTTTCTGCTATTTCAATCATATTTATGTGGCGTCGCTGCTGGTGGTTACCGTTCTCCCTGTGCGTCAATTGAACTTCGTTTACTAACGCGAGCAGCTCCGAGATGCTTTGTGGCTTTGCACTAATTAAACATCTACAGATCCACTGAGGGAGCGGTCTCGGTAGTAATTTCAACAAATTTTGTTCGGACAAGGGAGGGTCCAGAACAGCATTTCGTTGCAACTGGGTGAGAAGGTACTCACTCGGCTGTCTGTAAATTCGGGGGTCATAATGACTCATTAACAGCGTTGCACGCAGGGATGCTAGACGATCGGAGCTTAAGTAATTGTTCTTTAATTTCTCAATGAAACTAGCGTAATCTGTTATCTTATGTTGCATGACCTTATACCAGAGAAGGCTGATGCCCCTTAATGAGCGAGTTAGGAAGCTAACTCTGAGCTCAGGTGCTACACCGGTCAATTCAAAATAATTATCTAGGTCAATTAAATAATTATGGGTAGCTGTCTCGTCTTCGTTACCATTGTATGTCGGCAACTTTAGGTCTTTGTGCATGAATGAGCTCATTGCAGTGGCGAGTTGGGCTGCTTCGCCACTACTTTGAACTGTGTGGACGTTTGCGTGTCCTCCCACACGTGATGTTGACGGCAAAGGTTCCCTACTGTTGCTCGACAACAGTACAGGCGGGGCTAACAAATAGCTCGTGCTGGGACCACTTTCGACTATTACTCTCTCCTCAGTTTGTTGTGTCTCGTTCTCGCTTGAACGAGACGACAACCCGTCTCGTGCAGTTAGTAGCGTCTCCATCTCGAGTCGTGTACTCTGCTTCACTTTTTGAATCTCACGGGACATTTCGTCTCGGAGGTTCTTAATTTTGTCTCCCAGTTGTGCTGTGGTTTGAGATCTCAGTGCAAATTCGCTTTGCACTGTCTGAAGTTCAGCTCTGATTTCGGCCTGACTGTCTACGATGTTTTCTACACATCTATCTACTCTCTCCATTCTCACGTTCATGCGCTCTACTGCATGGTCAACTTCTGTTTGTTTGGTGGACAGGTCGCCTATCCTATCACCTAGGTCCTTGGATCGATTCTCCACGTCGTGGATCTGAACTGCCAGTGAACTTTGAGCATATTTCACTGACTGCTCAACTCTTCGTATCTCGCTACTACAGTAGGCAATAGAGACTTCATTAGACTGAACCCTATCACTAACCTGCTCTAATGAAGCCTGTATCCGCTAATTTGTACACACTAGCTGTGTCTGCAGCTCCATATGGGAAGTGTCAAGTCTTCTATTCACTGAAGCAATTGAATCGTTCAATTGTTCTAATTTCTTATTGTTTTCTTCTACGAACGAATCTATTTTCGCAGTAAACGATTTCTCGAGTTTTCCATTAGCTGACTTCATTTTCGCCGAAATAGATTCCAGAAAACCGTTTAAAAGCCTGGATAAGTCTACAACCGTGACAAATTGAGCTCTGGACTGCCCACTTCCGGTCTCAGCAACTCGACTTCCGGTATGTACCGCTACGCTTTTTCTGCCTGTTTCATCAGCTGTGTTTTCCTGGACAGGTTGGCCACAATGTCCATCAGCTGGGTCACTTTTATCCTTCTCAGTGACGTCACCGGAACGTAAGTGACTGTCACCGGTTCCTAGACCTGCAACATTTTCTGTTTCCCTGTCAACGCCTGTTACGCTATGCAAATTATCTAATTCATTTACGTTCTGTGTCATATTGACGGTAACATTTTCACTAATTACTTGCGCTTCCAATTCAATACGCTGAGCGTACTCATCTAACCTAAATTCTTCTTCCGTCTTGCGCGTCTGAGCTCTCGTTATCGGCATTTAAACAAAATCACTAAAAACACAAATTCTAATTGCCTAATGTTACTAAAGCACAAAATCTTCCCCCCTAATCCAATGCAATTACACAAGGAACAATTTATAATCATAATAAACAAACACACTTTCAAAAAAATTAGACTATTCAACAAGGTTCTTGGATACTAAGGGAACTGAATTTCAAAACCTTCACGCGGCATAAGAAGGAAAACAATGAAAATTTACTGCTCTACCCTTGTACTTCTGCTGGTGTATCAAGGTAGGTACCCTTTCGGCTTACGCTATAAGCGTATGCTTAGCCCCTAAAGAATGGGTGTCAAATTGTATAAGGCCCACGTTGGGGGCGAAATTGGATTCGGTGCACGATGGAGCGCCAGATTTTATAAGGCCCACGTTGGGGGCCAAATTGTATACGGTGCGGGGCTCCTCGATACAAGGCTCCAAATGCTGAAAGGTACGGAGGCCATGTAGAGAGAAGAAGGAGGCGAACCTGTGATGGTGGGGTGAAGAGAGAGAGTGATGGCATGCAATACAGCTGCAGCTACAGTATCAAAACAACTCAATAGAGAGATGTTCCCCACTCTAATTTGCATATACCGTAAGGTCGAGTTCTCTCTCTCTCTTTGACAGCAGTCTTACTTCACACCGGGGAAGACTATCTGTCATCGTGGGTCCCATGAACTATCAACACGAAATTTTTGCGGTAGAAACTGAAAAAAAATGTTGAGACTCTTTAATTTATCACAATTTAGATAGATAGAAAATTTGAACTATTCCTATGTAGATCTATGCTGCATTTATGAATCTAAAGAAAGTTCCGGTTATGGGATCTACATAGGTTTCATAGTTCATGTGGCCTACCTTGATCATATGTTCTCGAAATGACACACGAACTACGAAGTTAGTAGCGGGCTCATGTTAACATGAGACTGAGTCTAGTTGCACCAACAGAATACTTATTAAAAGGAATACTATTAGCAGTAAGTTACCCTGAAACCGCCGAACGACGTGCACATGAAAAACAGAGATTACAAGTCATTTATTACACTTTTGTTACTCACCACTCAGCTTGTGACCATCAAGGTTACCAGCAAAGGATTCCATAACGAGAAAAATCCGAAGTGTTGTGAATTTTGAATTTTTAATATAACTTCTCCATAAATAAAAAACTTTATACACTTCTCACAAAAGCACTGTACACTTTAAAAAATGATTATTATTCTTGCGCAGTAGCTACTGTGTAATTAATAGACAGTTTTAAGTCCACGCGTGTATTAGTGAAGTGATTCTCTTCTGTAATGTCCTAGGTGATGCGGGATCTTCATAGTTGAATGTCGTCTCATGTCCGCATGCACACTTCCCTTGCATGCATGGCGCCCTTCTTCCCAATCAGGACGGTTTCTCGATGTTCAGACCTGAAGATAAAACCAGTCCAGCAGTTCTTCACATTATTATATCTCTCTTAATATGCAGAGAGTAATTGGAGCAGTTTCTACAGTAAAGGTGACATGGGTTCGTCACACGTTACTGAGACGTATGTTAAGTGGTTCAAAAGTCCTACAACTCAAGATGTGCCGGTCTTAACAAAAAAAAAAAAAAAAAAAAATACTGTTCGTGGAGTGTAACTCCGTATTATAGGTTTAAACAAAAGAAAAGTGTGTCCATGGTATATCTTCGCACACTACAGTCCGAGTACATTTTCACATTGATAGTCGAACGTGGTGCCTATCAACACCCCTATCTATCTGTCGGTAATATAAAAAACAAACAAAACAAAAGTTGATAAATTAATAGACTCACACTCCCGATGGGGTCATATATAAATGATACTCCCCTCTCTTTCTAACTAAATAGATATATACTTTTTAGCTAAGTTTTCACTAGCCAAACAGTTTGATTCACTAAAACATGGAGCGACACGACGGGCTCCAGATTACGACGTCAAGTGCCTCGTGGCTTCTCTGTCAGTTGTAGATATTAGGCCCGCAGGAACTACGAAAAGGTAGACTCACTTTTAGTCTGTGGTCTGCTTTATGGGCCAACGGTTCCCTGACTGACAGTAATTTCGGTTTTGTCTAAGTAGGTCACCACTTTATACACTTATATAATGTTTATACAAATACTTGGGTGAGTTCTAATTAGCTCTCCGTATACTTTGATCTTTTACAAATAGTTTGATATATAACACCAGATCTGCCATGCACAGGAAGACATCAAAAACATGAAGAAAATAAAACATATTAAAAAATACACATTCCCCCATTCCATCGAGCACACACGTGACAGATAGTGTCATCTATAAACAAACAATGGCTAGCGAGGGTGTAAACACAATACAGAATTTAACCTATTTAAACTCACCCCTGCTTATTTAACATGTATTAAGAAAAATTAAACATTATACTAACAACAAAACACAATTTACATGATTATTGGTCTCTCTTGGTCTCTTCTTGTTATTCCACACTGCAGCGCAGCAGCTCCGTACATGTTTGCTGGCTTAACCACTATTTTGTAAATTATTATTATTAGTTTAGTTCTTCCGTGATTCTGCGGTCGCACATGATGCCAGATACTTTCTTTCTATTCCTCCCTCCTTCTTGCATTCTGTGTGTTATTTTCACACTCAAATCATCATTCTTGGAACAGAGGAGCCTCCATATATATATATATATATATATATATATATATATATATATATATATATTAATTAATTTCTTAAATCGTTCTTCTTGTAGCCTACCTTCTGTATTTCCTTATATTTTCTTTGTACTAATTTTTAGGCCTTTATCTCCCCAAGACACTCTGAACTATACTTTTCTTTTACCTTCTATCCTATTTATGTTACATAGTACAATATCATACACAAGGGCATAGTAATCATACCCTAGGGAATTTCATCCTTCAGATCTTGAGCTGTAATATCTCTGACAACCTTGAATAGGTACTGGCTTAAGGGTCAGCCCTGATGTAATACAACCCTAATACAGATTTGGCTTGTTGTTCCCACACTATTTCCTACTGGGTTTTAGCTCCTGTATACATACCTTGAATTATGCTTACGTATGTCTCTGGTACTATCTTCTTCTCATACATCTCCATACTTCCTGACCATATCCAATCGTTTTTGTTTTCCTTGTCCTGTTCCGTACTTTGTCTTACACTTACATTAGTATAAAAACTGCATCTGTTACACTTTTTCCTGGCATAAATCCAATTATTTTTCTTATTGATGTTTCCTCCCGTAATCTCCCTTCTGGTATTTTCTCCCAAATCTTCGTTGTAGAGTAATTTGGGGGAAAGTGAACATAGTAAGCATGAAAGTGAAAGAAATCTTACACAAAAATGGTAGCACGGCTGGTTGACAGTTATGTATGAATAGGACAGACCTTCTGCATTCTGAAAACACAAGTATGATTCATATTGTGCCTAAAATAACGTGCACAGAAAGAAATGAATCATATAATATAAATAACAAGATATAGTCTGCTATATAATGAGTATACAGCTAACGAAGAACACCTACATGATGTAAAGGTAGATAAACTATTGTTGAAGAAATGCTTAAGAAGCAAATAGACATACCAACCCGAGATCGTGTCCAAAGTACCATCTCATGGGCATTGAGTTGTTTGACCTTACAAGAAAGAGCACAATATTTGATTTCCCAATAGGTCTTGAACTCAGGTTTATCCTATACGAGACTGTGCTTTCGAGGTCAGACAAGAAATAGTTAGATGTATATATACACATCTAACTCCATATATTCCATATATATACAACAGGAAATGATTAATAGGACTATTCACATCTCAAAATATGTTAGTCATTTCACCCCACCTCGAAGTCTTTTTTTCAAAACGTGTTTTGTTTCTTTATGTTCGCAATATATTGAGGTACATCTATATACATGCGTACCTAATAATCGTCTCATACTGTTGTGGAAGTATTGGGTACAACACGATTACTTAAGGAAAGAATTACCTTAGTTTATTACTGTTCCATATTACAATAGCAACAAAAAGGCTACAAATCTACTCACCTTTTCTGCTGTCTGTGCTCGCTGCATTCAATAGCTCTCTTTTTAGTCTGTACACTACCTTCTTCGAAAGTCCCAGACTCAATACTGCACACACAGGGGCTTTGCAAGTTTAGCGCCGATCATGCTTTGTTGCCACATGACAGTAACCTTAACTCTATTCACTTCACCTCTATGGTTACTTCCCCTCGAATTACTCTATATGGCGTTAGTTTGAATCCTCTGTAGTTTAGACAATTATGTACATTTCCCTTCTCCTTAAAAATAGATACAGTTGCATTATCACGCCATTAACTTAACATTTTTCCCTGTTCATAGGTTCTCTGCATTAGATTCAGTCCAATATCTATACCTTCTAGCCCCAAATCTCTCCATGCTTCTATGGCATGATTTCTGAACCTCACTTTTCTCGTCTTTATTTTCTTTAACGTTTTCTCTACATCTTCGTGGCTTATTTTTTATTTTCTTCAAGATTTGGAATTTCATCACTGAAAGCTTTCTTTCTTTATTTAAAAGCTTTTCGAAATAACCGTTCCATATCTCTTTGATCCTGTCTTCATTAGTAAATACAAATTCTAACTTAGTTATTTGCCTAATATGAGGAATATCCTTTATTGCCTTTTCTATAATGTTTGCTAGTCTGTATAGCTTCCTTACTTCACCTGTGTACGAAATTCCGATTTCAATAATGGGTTCCCTTAGAGCAATAACGATAAATGATAGCAAGAAATGGATTTTTATGTGGAATCAATGTCTTCAATAATAGATGCGATTTCCGACCTTATCCCTTTATTGAATCCGAAAGTGTTAGATATAACCATTAGATTTAACCGTTACTGGTTTCAATAATGGATCTCTGTATAATTTGGAAGTCTACCATAAATTCACAATATGAACTGCAATTCATTTGTTTAAACCTAATGTGAACTTAAAGCTTAAAGAAAGATATATCTAACATATTAAGCATAAAGTATCTAACATATAAAGTAAGTTATTTGTGGGAATTTAAAAGTAACCTATATGTATATAACAGATTGTATAACTAGTTTTAGTACATACTTTAACCTTCTTTGGAATTGCATGGCTAATTTGCTGTATATTTTCACTTAGGAACCATTCTTCCATTATTTCTTCTTGGGTCCTTGTATTCTTTTCGCTTTGGATCGTCTCGTAACGACAAGCAGAAACAAGATAGAGATCCCGGTGATTAAGGCAGAACTACTTCCATCAAGTAAGAATATTTTATTTACACATAGAGAGTCGCCGCGAGGACCTAGAACACGTATAAATATATGTGAGGTATTTACAGAGATCAGGATATACAGATATTTATTTTTATAAATTTGATCTATAACCATTTAAATCGTTAAGGAAAAGATTCAATTGCAGTAGTAGTAGTAGTAATAACTAGAGCAGAAATCAACTATCAGTTTAAGGAAATTATAATCCAAATCATGTTTTACAAGTTTTCTGTCATAAACAATCTTTCATGATAGCCAGGCCTTTGCCTGGGAACAGTCCTTGTCCTACAATGCTCTATTTTTAATTGTGTTTTAACATATTAATTACATTTTTAATGTTGTCTGTCAAGTACAAACTTCTGTACCTCTGTTTAACCTTTAATCACACCTTCTATCTGTACCTCTGTTTAACCTTTAATCACACCTTCTATCCCATTCCTAAGAGTACATTTTTTACTAATAAAATCATAATAAGATTCTTATCCTACTTTTAATACATTATTACTCGGCTTTTACACTTTCCAAGAATCCAGTGTAAATCAGGGGAATGTTCAAATTTCGGGAAATAAAGAGGAGAATGAAAATGCTATATCATCATATTCTGCATGTGTTTCATAACCTCTGTATGCAACAATATTGAATAAGATGATATACACGATTGGATAAATAAAGTAATCTGTGTTTTAGAGTTTTAAAATTACCTTCCATCTTCATACAATAGTTCAGCATGAACTGCTAGCATTATCATGTTGCTACTTGAAAGATAGACTGATCAGAGGCTAAATGTAAATAGAACAATGGAATTGAAAAACAATCATGTTGGTCGCGCACTAAAACCGCACAGAGTGCGACCGTTACAATGCATCATCTTACAATTAGTATGAAGCAATAAGCCATGGTTAATTTCGTTGTCATGAGCAGTTCTCTTATTTCTGTGGTGACATTTTGCTTTTGCCGTAGAAATTGTCTTGATGCAGTAAACAGCGGAAAATTAAAATTCTACAAAAGTAAAGAAGAGGTTTCTAATAGACTTTGAATATAGGACAACTGAAGGAATCATAATTGTAAAAGCGGGATAATATCGTATATCCAGTTATTTTGTCTAATTTTTGTAACATTTTTATTCCACATACATTCTAAACACGATATACGTATAATATAATATAACTTAAGCACCTTAGTAATACTTTAAATTTTGGTTATTTAACATGAGTCAATTAAATGTTCCTTTTATATTAACTATAACAACAAATTTTATAAACTAATGTCTTTCTTTGATTCAGTCATTTCGTCACATCGAAATTTCCTAGACTTACTTGGCGAACTTTATTGCTATAAGTTTCTTTTTAATATAATTTGAAATATTTGCTTTTACAGATGTCACTTACCTGGAATTCAAGAAACCCTCAAACTTTGAATACAAGTCAGGACAATGGCTTCGTATTGCATGCACCGCCATCAATTCCAGTGAATATCATCCATTTACGTTGTCTTCGGCTCCCTACGAGGAAAATCTAACTGTACATATCAGAGCAGTTGGCCCATGGACACGAAATATTAGAAAGCTCTATGATCCAACTCTTCTAAGAAGTAAGACACTCCCAAAGGTTTGTAAGAAACTAAACTATTTTTGGTGAAACTACTGTACCTGTTTCCACTTCATTCAATTTTTAAAGATACTGGTTATTATTATTATTATTATTATTATTATTATTATTATTATTATTAGTAGTAGTAGTAGTAGTAGTAGTAGTAGTAGTAGTAGTAGTATGCTTACGTAAACCTAATAATAAAAGCGCCTTTTTGGATGCTTTTGATCTGAGACTTGTCGGTATTGGAGCAACATTAGTGGAAAACTACTTGATTGCAGACATCTTAGGTTATATCGTTATACAGGGTGGGGCAAATAAAAGTGGTCCGGAGGGCAGTTTCAGGGAACAAAGAAATACAGCAAAGGAAAGGAAATAGCTTGCTAACCTACTTATACCAGATGTTGAAAGTGAACAACATTCATCTCTTGAATGACCACATGAATGAAAATGATCACAATTTCAGGTGTTCGGGCACGTTTCGTAATGATTTTTGCCTTGTTCAAAACAGATCCTGTCTGACTTCGTTTTCTGACTAATCGTTGCGTTGCTAGCACTTTGACACCATGAAATTCATGAGCAAACAACTGACCACATTCTTTCCACGAGTTTGTTTTCACGTAAGTTTCAACAACGAATACCTTCTGCTGCATTTTGATTACCATCTTCCTCTGTGCACTGCTCAACTCCCACTGTAACAGCCCGCACTAAGTGAACCTGTAGTGCGCTTACACGTGGTGTGGTTCCATGCATATATTCACGACCAATTGTAGCCACTCGTCCGGGCCATTTTTATTTGCCCAATCCTGTACAACTACCTACTTTTAATATTGAAAAATGGTTTTGAAGTGTTTGAGTAAAAAATACAGCTTTGTTCTCTAACACAAGATATTATTGACACAGCTCTCCAAAATTCGTATAAGAAATACATAAAAGAAGCTGAAAGAAAGTGAACAGTTTACGTTTGTAATTGTATGACCACTGCAACTACATCTGGTAGAATTGATCATATAGTAGGCTTCTTCCATTTCTTGATATGGTAAAATACATTTATACCTGTATCGCTTTTATCTTCTTGTATTGTCAACAATTAGTTACAATTATTAGTAGTCTTGTATTTCAATAATTACGAATTCGTACACTTAGCAACCCTTGTCTCAGTTTTTAAAACAATCCTTTGTGGGCAAATGACGAAATAGGTAAAAAAGGAAAAGGCATGATTGACAAAACGTGAATACGGTATACAAAACCAAATGAGCTATGTGTCGGACACACAATGTAATTCAAGTTATTTTCCCGGTTAGGAGGAGTATTATTTGAAGTGTTTTGAGTCTGTTTTTAATCCCGCACCATAAAAAGTTAAGTACTATATACATTGTTATCTTGCTTCAAGTGTCTGTGGAGAATGCATAGTTCTTTTAACTTCGTAAATGAAATGAAACAAAACTTGTGCGTTGAACATAGAACATAAATATTAGAATACACTTAGCATCTTGTAGATATTATAGACTCTATTTAAATTTAACTAATGTTTTAATAAGATCAATGTAGAAGTGTTGTAGCGATAACTATTAAATTACACTGGATAGTAATCGTTCATTATGTTTGGAAATGAATATTAAATGAATATGATACTTAAATAGCAAATGTAAACTTAATACATATGAAAACAAAGAGAAATAGTTCCTGCCCATATTTTCTAAATATTGACGTTATGCTCGGAGTAGGGAGCGGATGATCATGAGAGCACATGGCTTAAATATAGCACCACTGCTTTTATAGGCTATGAGTCATTGCTGCCGATTGAAGACTAGCGTATTTCAGTCTATAAAGTCAATGAACTAATCACATATTAATTATTGAAAGGTATATGGACGAGCATATGCCTTTCCAGATGGGTTTGAATTACTTCTTTTTTACAATCATCATCAGCTTATTATTATTATTACTATTAATTTTAAAATATTTTGATTGTTCCTAGATTCATATAGATGGTCCATTTGGAGAAGGGCACCAGGATTGGTACCAATTTGAAGTAGCCGTGCTTGTTGGTGGAGGAATCGGTGTCACTCCCTTTGCATCCATTCTAAAGGATATTGTATTTCGAGCAAACATCAAGAACTTGTATGCTTGTAGAAAGGTAACTAACAATTATATAATTGCTATACACGTAAAATGTTTATTGACTTTTATACTTTTGAACATCCTGCCAGTAAATGAAGTTTACGATTAGATATTTGAAACAGACATGCCAATTGAAATGAGGGAACATTTAAATGTTGCCTTATTAAGATGATGGTCCTAAAAGGGAAATTTTCGTATAGGATTTTGATCTAGTTACAGTGGCATACCTAGATTTATTTATCAGGAAAATTCAATCAATGTATAAATTCATTCCTCTGTTTCAGGTGTATTTTCTGTGGGTGACTAAAACGCAGAAACATTTCGAGTGGCTAGTAGATATTATCAGAGATCTGGAAAACATTGACAATAACAAAACTGTTTCAGTGCACATTTTTGTCACACAGTTCTACCAGAAGTTTGATCTTAGGACTATTTTGTTGGTAAGTGCCTCATCTTAGCTTTCACACGCACAAATGTGTGAGTGTATATGTAGGTTCCAGAATAACTGCGGAATGCCTGAAGTAATTTTATCCAAACTTGCTACACATATGACTCTACAATATATAAATAGCAAAAAATACTGTGGGGGTAAGGCAACCCCTGCTTGCTGACATTTGAAAACTAATATTAAAATAGGTATATGGACAAAATCTTACGGCCGAAAATTCGCCGCATAAAATCCCGAGGGCCAAATTCCTGTATGGCAAAAACCTCGCTCGCCTTCCTAAACCTCACGGGTCAAAATTTCGCCTGTCCAAAATCTCGCCATGACAATACCTAGGTATATACAAGAGCTTCTGGGATCAAAGTAAGAATAAATAAAAATGACTGCCACTTAGAACACAATCACTTTCAACAGTGATTGCAGATCTGGTATTGTGTACACAATACTCAACTATATACTGTATCATTTTTAACAATGTTGGTTCAATATTGGCTATTTTATACAAGTTTGTTGAATTGTGTGTGAACAATCTTTACTTGACCTTAACATTCTACACTGAAGAAATCGCTATGGCGAAATTTTGTATGGCAACGGTTTAGCCAGGGGAGGTATTAAATAGCGAGATTGTGGTCCATGAGGTTGTGGCTGTGAGATTTCCATCGCGAGGTTTTGTATCCAAACTGTTAAAATAAGCCTACCACAGCAAGTCCTTACATAGCGATGTAGAAGACATTAGCTAAGTAAAGTAAGTAAAGTGTTTTCTCCATTGCGCGGCACTCCATGAAGCTCAAAAGCTGTCTGTGAAAGTAAAGAACCACGCTTTCTTGACTTCAGCCTTCTCCTATGGTCTAATGACTAGTGAGCTGACCTTTAGTGCACTGGGTACCAGATTCAATACCCGGTAGAAGTGCCTTGATACTTTATCGCATTACGATAGTTCGGATTTCACCTTAAACTGTAGACCCATTCCCACATAACTTCAGTACTGAAAAAGAACGCTAAACTCCACCCCTCAAAAAAAAAAAAAAAAAAAAAAAAATCTTGCTCCAGGATATAAGGAAGCGATGTGGTGAGTGAGCACCAGGCTCTGGCCTCTTTACTTCCCCAGGTTGCCCAAGAAATCCACTTTAAATATGCTGAGTGAAACTCAGAGCCACATTCAAAGCAGGGTAAAATGAGAAAGATTTTCCTGTCCCTATCGGGGCTAACCTGGGCCGCTCAGATGGTAGGTTTACGCTTTACCGACTACAGAAGTCATTAGCTACAAATTAATAAGCCTAGGTAAACTGTTATATTCGATTCGTATGTATGTGATGATGTGTCCGAGCTACTTCAGTGCCTCGGCCGTCAAGTCAGCCTAGACATAGGAAATTGCTTAGTTTGCTGTGGTTTCAATTCAAAGAACATTACCAGAATATGGTTTTGTGGACCAAATATAAATAATAAAAATGTGTCATGCTATATATAATCGAATATTGTTCTTTCATTATTCCTAGAAATATTTTTATGATGTTCTATCAAACATGTATTCTTAGGTGAAGCAATATTTCACAAATTGATGTACAATTTGAATAAAGTATTCATATTTTGATAAATAATACATAATGAAACTAATGATTAGATCTTTTTCAAGGAATTTACGATCGTGCCACTAGTAAAAAGTATCCACGTAAATTTGTAATTGCTCTTTTTATACTAATTTGAGGATTGTGAATCCAGTGGAACTTTTCTCAAACATATCAATCCATGGAGTCACGAAAAAGATTACCTCAAACTTGAGATACTTACATCACAAATTTGAGATAACTTTCCTAGGCACCAGATGGACTCGTATGTTCAAAAATAATGCT
Source organism: Thermobia domestica (assembly GCF_964235325.1). Taxonomy (NCBI): domain Eukaryota; kingdom Metazoa; phylum Arthropoda; class Insecta; order Zygentoma; family Lepismatidae; genus Thermobia; species Thermobia domestica. The sequence continues at coordinate 108,966,625 of NC_137465.1, read as the reverse complement.
GTTGGATTCAGGATCCCCAAATTACTATAAAAATTGCAATTAGAAATGTATTCATGCGTGGGTATTTTTACTATTGGCATACACTGTACCTTAAAGATCGTTAGTTCTTAGGATGAAATTATAAGTGAAATTAGAATTTACTCAAATGAATTTCGAAACTAACATAAATGTTCTCCATCAATAGATTGATTTAGTCATTGTCTGATACGATAATGACTAAATTTGATAATCATTAAATTAATCTAATAGTCATTAGACTAAATTATCTGATAGTCGTGAAATGAATTGAAATGTTTCAGTTTTACGTCCCATGGTGTGCCGGATAGGTTAAAGGAGACCGTGATGATGAGAATTGAGTGAAATGGTGAAATGGAGAAACGGAAGAACCCCAAGGAAACCCATGCACATGGTGTTTGTCCACCACAAAGTTCACTTGGCATGAGCTGGGATCGAATCAGGGAGAAGGGACCCCAGGCACCAGAGGTGAACGCTCTACCATTGAGCCACCGTGACTCTATCTGATACTCGTGTTCAATGTGTTTGCTGACAATGTATAATTGTGTATTTGTTTCATTATTATAAATCCACAATCTTATTGGTTTTTACTTGATAATATATTATTTGGTATAAGATTTAAAGTAAGTTTAATTCCCATAATCAAAATATTGTTCGAGTGTGATCTAATGGTTAGTGGTTAACAAGTGTATTTGTATTTCTTTCCATCTGAATAGTATATTTGTGAGAGGCACTTTCAACGTGTACGTGATCGCTCGTTGTTTACTGGTCTTAAGGCGGTGACACACTTTGGTCGACCGGACTTCAATCAGTTCTTGGCATCTCTTCAACATGTACACTCAAAGGTAAGCTCATTAGCTCAAGTATTGATAGGACAGAAGAAGTCTATTCTTTTAAATTTTGGGTTTAGTAGTGATTTATGTTGGTATAATTGGGACCTTAATGACAAGGAAATATTAAAGGGAAAAAGCATGATAATTTCGTAGGTTTTTAAGAAGGAGAATATGCCGTCTGGAGAATAACTTGATAAACGATTTTGTGGCTCTCCTGTAAAATTTGTAAAATTCTGGTTATCAAGTTCTTCTCCTGACTCCTTCAATTGTAATCTATATGATGTTACTGTATCTAACGATAACAAGAAATGTTAACGTCCTTCAATATGCTCATTCCCACTTTCCTAAATTTTGGTAAATATCGAAAAAGATAGTTAGATTAATTACGATTGATTAAATGAATCCCAAAGTAAGGTCTGGGAAAGAAAATTCTTGTCCGCGAGATTTCATTTCCAGAATGGCCTGAAACAAGGAGATGTGTTGTAGCCATTATTATTGCACTTTGTCCTGCAGTACGCTATAAGAAAAATCATTGTTAGCAACCAGGGCCTAGAGCTGAATGGTATTCACCAGGTAATGGCGTATGCTGAAGATGTGAATTTAATAGGAGATGATAGAAAAACAACAGAAAAAATGCAGAGGCCTTATTAAACGCTTGAAGGGAGGTGAATTTAGAAGTAAACGCAGATGAAACTAAATACATTTAAGTTCGTCGGGATCCTAATACTGCAAATTATGGACGAATTAAAATACCAAATAATACTTTCGATAAAGTGTATTCAAATATCTAGGATCAATATTAAGAGACCAAACCCATATTCACGAAGAAATTAAATGTTGATTAAAAGCGGGGAATCCGTGTTATTATTCAGTTCAAAATCTTTTGTCATCGTCACGAATTCTGTTGAGAAATTTGAAGCTTAAAGTATGTAAAACGATAATTATGCCTGTTGTTCTGTATAGTTGCAAAACATGGTAGCTTTGTCAGAAGAAAGAACGTAAACTAAAAGTATTTGAGAACAAGATCCTGAGACCAATATTCGGACGCACGAGGAGCGGGACTGGGAAATGGCGGAAACTTCATAACGAGGAACTGACAACATTGTTTAACAAACATTGTTAGAATCATGGAATCTAGGAGGCTCAGGTGGGCAGCCCATGTGTCCAGAATGGAATAAAGGGGGCCGCGGTGGCTCAGTGGTAGAGCTTTTACCTCTGGGGCTTTGGGCCCGGGGTTCAAACCTTGCTCCCGCCAAGTGAACTTTGTGGTGGACAAACACCGTGTGCGTGGGTTTTTTCAGGGTTCTCCCGTTTCCTCCCACTTTCTTCATTCCACCATTTCATTCATCTCTCATCATCATCGTCTCTTTTAGCCTAACCGACATAATCGTGGGACGTAAAACTCAAAAATTTCATTTTTTCGGAGTGAAAGAAAGTAGGAACACTTTGAACGTTGTAACTGGAAGTGCAATCGGAAAACGACCATTAGGAAGACGTAGGCGGAGATAAAAGGACAATATTAAGGTGGATCTCGCAGAAATAGGAATACAAAGTAGAAAGTAGATCCATTTGGCTAAGCATAGAAGTCAGTGGAGAGCTTTTGTGAACGCAGCATTGAACCTCCAGGGGTTCCATAGGGCATAGGGGCGACCGGCCGAGTGAATACCTTAAAGTCAATGAAAACTATCAAAAATGTAGAAATTGAGCTAAGTAGTAAATACTGTCAAATAAAATAATAACTATTTTCTACCCTTTTCTTACAAGTTATTAAGTCATAATGGATGGGAATCAAAATTTGTATACTGTACGAAAGGTCTTGAAAGCAGCTATTAATTCATGTTGCAGATAATGTCTAGTTCACTTTTTAAATTGCTGATGTTTTTCATTGTCTTTAAATTGTTTACTAAATTTAGAAACGTACGGGTAAACTTAGGGAAGAGGCATAATAGTTAAAGTGAGTAAATTATACAGTTGTTGATGTGTACATTCTTTATTTGGTAACGGATAACACTAGAAGAGAAATTCATGCTTCCGAGATAAAAATAGACTTTTCTCAAAGAATTTGATATGCTAAACACGAACATGTCAAATAAAAAAGCTGCTTCTTGCATAATGCTGCAAAATTAGGTTTCAAAACAATAAAGAAGAAAACCACAACTAAATAAATACAAATTTTTTGCGGCAGCCGAGTTGACGTTAGGTATAAATCAATTGAGTTGAGTTTAACGTCCCGTTCAGCAGCGAGGCTATATGAGACGTGGACCTACTGATTAACGTGGAATCCGAACCACATGAGCTCCCGCCCGGAATCGAACCCGGACTTCGCACGCCAAAGGCGCGTACGCTAACCGCTTAGCCACGGAGGAGCTCTGACGTTAGGTATAAATCAATAAGCAAATGATGTGCTACTGCCAAATCTCTGTTGGAAAAGCTGTTTTTAGCAGTTGAATATTGTAACATATTTACAAGGTTCTAATCTGAATAACAACATAAAACATGTTGTTTGAATATGAGTAAAAAATCGAAATTGGCAACATTGCTGTAAGAGTATTGGTCAATGTAAAATTAGTGCTAAAGTTAAAACGTTAACTCAGCTACCACGCACGATAACACAATTAGAAGTTAAGTGATTCTTGGATACCTCCACTACAGCAACTGACTCACCACGTTATAAGCTTCGTTTGTTAGAAGTTAAAATAATTAAATTATTTGTTGATATATTTCTTTATTTACAGGTAAAGAAGATTGGTGTGTTCAGCTGTGGACCACCACCCATGACACAAACTGTAGACAGAGCATGTATCAAACTGAACAAACATACCAGTAATGGCCCTCTGTTTCAGCATCACTTCAAAAACTTCTAATCAACAAGAAAAAGAACACTCGCATGCTGTCTTTGACATTTGATAATAATAACTCAATATTAGGGAATACGGACTTTTACATTATAGTTGACATTTTCTCTATAGTTAATATATATTTCACAATGATTGACATTAATAATTTGAGCCAGAGGAAAAATTAAGCGCGCGTATTGAAAATACTTGTTAAAGCAAGTGAAAATGCTTGTATTCGCCCACTGAACTAAACTTCACGCGTTTTTTTTCTGCCAGCTGAGGAAAACAATGAAGTTAGTGCCGATCACATTATGAAGAAAATCAAACCGAAGTATGACTTCCAGTTTAATATTAGCAGTATTATATTATTTGATAATGTAATGTAATATTTAGTATAAAAGGATTTCCTGGCCACCCTGTACAGCATCGAAAACTAAATATACACTATGCATGAGTACAACAACACGTAACAACTTACTCTTACATCTCTTACACTAGTTCTTGAAAATTGTTCCCATAAATATTCAGACCAATCTATATGCGTTTTCGTTGGTTCTTGAAGACTTTTACAAGTTTTTTTTTTTTTTTTAATATTTTATTTTATTCTATTTTATTTTTTGTGGAGTGTAACTTGTAAATTTGGAATTAGCAGTTTGAAGTCTGTTGAGCATGTGAGTGTTTTCTTGATAGACGAATTATTCTTATTATTTTATATAATCCTATGGACTTCGGAGAATGACGTAGCCACAAGAACTTAGCTGTGATTCAATCTCCGGAAACCTCTTGTAGTAACTTCATGGACTTCCTGGCTGTATGCGCGGTAGCACCAAGACTCAATCTGAACCGCTCAAAGGAGATGAAGGCTAAATACACAATGAACAAAGAAGAATTAGACACCCATTATCGCCTGACTGACACACGGAAGCAAACTACACGCAGCAAAGGATTACAAAGTCTGAAGAAAATACTACTCATAGCGCATAGAGTACAATAGCTCTCGCACACTCAGAATAAGACTGTCGTAACTTAAAATAGGCTTTAACTTGCTATCAATTTTAATGTGAAATAATTTAAATTTGAATGTAATTAAGAACATTTGTTCTACAATATTTAACATTATGCGTATTTAAATAATGTTACAATCTCACCCCCCAAATACAGTAAAAAATATCAAGTTAGTTTAGATTTTTTGGACTTACCTGTAGAATTCAAATTTTAGAGATACGACAATCTTGTTCTGTGGTGCAATATAATCGAGTATATATAGGTGTAAAGTTGCTTTTTGAATGTATTATTTACTGTTGATGTATAAATGGATGTACTTTAAACAAATCACACAAAATAAGTTAAATAAACTGTTTAATACACCAAAGGTCCAATGATTGTGTTACTACCAAAGAAATATTTTTGAGCTTCAAAAACATTTCTTAAGACTACTTAAAATGACGTTAAATATTTTTACAAATTATATGATTTTAATAGCATTACTAAAAAGGAACCCATTCAAATGTGAAATTAACTTGCATTTTAAGCTTTAATGCAAATAATAGCATATGGATATTTATTATTATCTTTTCGAAAAACTAAAAATACGGTTCAGTATGACACAGATAATGTGTATTTGGTGAATATCTAACTTGGTTTATGACATTTGTTGACTTTTTGATCGGAAATTCACTAACGAAGATTATCAAGGTGCAAAATCCTTGATGCAAGATGCACGATGCCTTCTTATTTCTATATGGTTACGGCTAGCGTACGTATCTTCGGAACATAAGACCCAAGTTCGATTTCCGGCGGGAGCTTTGTGGTTTGGATCCAATGTTAAACTGTAGGTCCATTATCATATAGCTTGAAGTATCTAAACTCCATTTCAACCAACCAAAATCCAAGAATTTTTCTTCCATAAACTTGGCCTTTTCCGGCTAATATTCTCTCTGAAAGACTTCATAGCATCCAAATAATATTGTTTATTAAATTTACCAAGTAAACAACCACAACAACCAAAAGAAAATAGTCTAGAGCTTCCTCGTGACTAAACGGTTAGCATACGTATCTTTTGCGTGAAAAATCTGGATTCAATTCCCGACGGTAGTTCATGTGGATTGGATACCATGTTAAGCTGTAAGTACACGTCTCATATAATCTCACTGCTGAAAGGAACGCTAAGCTGATAATCAACTGAAAATAGTCAACATGACTTTGAATTTTGATCGACTTTGACGTTTTTTTTTTAAACTTTGGCTTGTTATTGAAGTGCCATTCAAAAAATCGTTCGGTTATTTGAATATCAAGCTCATAAGCACACGTCTCGTCACCTGTTATGATGCATTTGGTGAGTTAGTTGCGTCTGAATTGGTTCATTCAAGCACGTCCTGATCAACTTGTTTGCAGAGCTCGATTTGAAGAAAATTAATCTTTTGTGACGCCTTTCGTACCCAAAAATCGACTAAAATAGCACAAACGGACTCGTGAGACATGTGCAGAGTATGAACCATTTCTCTTAAGCTTGAATTACGCACTTTGTCAGTGTTTTCGTTAGCCGAAGGCATTGAAATTCGATCGGAAGAAAACAAGTCTTCAAGCATTTTTCTGCCTTCTTTGGATGCTTTTCATCACTCACATGCTCATGTTTTCGATAAAGATGAATCATCGTAGTCTTTCTCAAATGTTTTCAATGACTGAGCACAAGAAATTTTGTTGGAACACAAAATTTGAGGCAAACTCCTTGTTCGATATTTTTATCCATTTTAAACGTCACAAAGCACTCTTAAGCAAGTAGCATCATTTCAGATTTTACCAGTGGGGGGCATTGAACAAGACTGTCCAACGAAGTAAGAGTTCAACGTTTTTTGTTATTATATTAGTATTTGTACAATTTATTAAAAAATGTGTGCTTCTGAAACTTGGGTTGGGGAGAGAGGTCAATTGCCCCTGCCCTCCCCAAATAACGCCCCTGCTGTTGAGGTCAATTAACGTAACTCAACAGCTATAAATAAACAAACTGGTCAACACATCGCGACAATTATGTACATTGGTACTAAGCTTCAGTAAAATATATTTCCTTGCTATAACTTTTATGAAGTACTTTTTTAATGAGCAATTCCTGGTACTTATTTAATAGAATATAGAAATGCTCTTGTTACCGTAGACAAAATGAACATTGGTGTAGTTTAACTCAATAACAAGTACTTGGAATAAAGAAAGTGAAGCTGCCGGGGTGGTTAAAAACTTTGTCATAGGAGAGAAACATGTTTCCCTTAATTTAATTTTTATTTATTAATATATATTTATTTATTAATATATTTTTATAATTAATATATATATATATATCTTCCTCTAAGAGAAGTTGAATAAAAAGTACAATGTTTTTGATAATGTTCCAATCTGAGTAATATTGTAATGTCCGTGTTAGTAAATTTTTATGACCTTATTAATATAAATTAACATTACAGGGTGGGCCATAAGTCCCTTACCACCCCTTGTAAAATCTGTGTTCGTGGAAAATAGTGAACAACCACCATAGTAGGCCGAGGGGGAAATCCGATTGTGATGGTGATCAAGATGGCGGCCATCTTGAAAGCCGCCATCTTGAATTCACGTCAAGATTTTTACCATAAATGAGAATATGGTCATGCGGCACATCATTTTAGGCTAGAATTTAAAGACAAACACAATGGCAAAATCGGTGTGTTGATATCTTAATGTGTTCAAAAGTTGCAGGCATTTCAAATTGCTAATTTTACCGTACTGGTTCTGTTGTTGCAGGTGAATAATTATGCCGCTAACGACAGCAGAGAGGAAGGAGTTGATCAGGGCATGGGGAGGAAGGAGTGCAAGGGCTGTAGCAGCTGAATTGAATGCCAGGCACCCAGATCGACATCCTGTGTGTCCCATGCTAGTGTCGCCCAACTCTTCCAGAAGTTCATGGATACTGGTTCCATAGCAGATAGACCCAGGTGTGGAAGACCCACGACCGAAACAGATGACGCCACATCAGTAGCAGTGCTGACATAATTTGCTACATCACCATACCGGAGTACCCTTCGTCTGTCCATGGAATGTGGTGTCAGTTATACATCCATCAGACGTATCTTACAGAAAAGCAAGTGGCATTCGTACAAATTGCAACTTCAACATCATCTATCTGAAGATGACTCTGATCGTCGTGTGGAATTTTGCGACTGGGTCCTTGCACAGTTGCAAACGGATCCCACATTCCACACACAAATTTTATTTTCCGATGAGGCCAATTTTTATGTCACTGAGGAAGTGAATCAGCAAAGCTGTCGCTATTGGTCCCCGACAAAGCCTCAATGGGTTGACCCTTGCAAAATGGTAGGTACAAGCTAATTAATGGTGTGGTGTGGTCTATGGGGCACCAAATTAATTGGTCCAATCATCATTCCTGGTACCCTCACTGCTGAACGGTATTTGGATATGTTGTGGGATCTCATCCTCCCTTCCATATTGTCCGAGGACGGCACATTTCCACACTTTTTTCAGCAGGATAGTGCCCCTCCGCATTACGGATTACAGGTCCGTACCTATCTGGATGAACAAGTTCCTGGACGTTGGATTGGGCGCCGTGGTCTCGTTGAATGGCCAGCACGATCACCAGACCTGCGGCCCTTAGATTTTTATCTGTGGGGTCACCTGAAGGCAAAGGTATACGCCGAAAAGATCCGGGATCTTGAACACCTGGAAGAACGGATATTTGCAGCCTGTGCCAATATTTCACCAGAAACTTTTTTGAGGGTCATGGGCAATTGGGTTGAACGACTTACCTTGTGCATAACTCGGGATGGGGGCCACGTAAAGCATGTGCTCCGCCATGCGTGACAGGTAAAATTAGCAATTTGAAATGCCTGTAACTTTTGAATAAATTAAGATATCAACAAACCGATTTCGCCGTTGTGTTTGGCTTTAAATTCTAGCCTAAAATGATGTGCCGCATGATCATGTTCCCATTTAAAAATCTTGACGTGAATTCAAGATGGCGGCTTTCAAGATGGTCGCCATCTTGGTCACCGTCACAATCCGACTTCCCCCTCGGTCTACTATGTTACTATATGGTGGTTGTTCACTATTTTCCACGAATACGGATTTTACAAGGGGGGTAAGGGACTTATGGCCCAACCTGTATATATTTCTGCTACATATTTACTTCTATTAATTCTTTTAGGTAGTATTTTGATTTGGCTTTATGAAAGGTCGGAAGTTATTTTGGTCAATATAATAATCTTACTGCAGTTTTTGCACATTACTGTCACGGTCAATTTTTACACTTCTGGTTATAAAAACCTAAACTACCTTCCAGAGACTAAGTCCAAAATTTGAACCTACATCTTTACGTCCCTCGGATCTGTGCTTACAGGGAAATTTATTAGTCTCTGGAAGGCAGTCTAGACTTTTGTGTTCCGAAGTGCACAAGACCTGACATATTGTAACTAATCAGTGTAGCTGATAGAGCCCAGTATTGCCAACTTGTACATCTATCCCTTAAATGTGGAAACATTCGTAGTTTACATACTTTTGGAAGGACTTATAGGGCGTAAATTGACATCTTTTTGTCATTGTGGAAAACCTCTAAGCTTGCAACGATTGGCTCCTTCTGTTTAATATTCTAATTTAATTAGGAGAAACTTATGATATGATATGGTGAGAATTCACTTTTCGTTTCGGCATAACGAACAGTACAACTTCTTAGGTTCCATTATGAAATTAATTGAAATTTATGTGTAAATTTTTGCGTAAAATGAGTAAGTGATCGGGAGCCACAGTGGGAAAGTTTCTAGTAAAACGAAAGTATTTAATTACATAATTACTTTTATTTTTCCGACTTAGCGCCCTGTGATTTTCAAAAGCAAAATCTGTACAAAACGACGATTTATTTTGCATGGTTGATATCAGCATAGTAGATAATCATGGTTGATATCATGATTTAGTAGATGAGTCCAAGGGTGTTCAGAAGAAGAATTCAAAAGCTGTTTGCATAAAGAACAACAGGTATAAAACATTGCTATTTTTCATGTGCGTTCTGATGCTAAACACACTCAAGCTCAAAATGTGCATACAATGAGACGAGTGTTATCTATAACAGGGCTCAAAATTTCCGGTCGCCAATGGGAACTAGAAATTTAGAGCTTTCTACCATTGTTTAGTAGGAATGGTTTCTGCCTAAACTCACAGGGCTGTACAGTTTCTGTTTAGCAGGAAAATAATTGCCACTGAGTGATAGAAAACACTGAATGTGAAGTCTTCAAAATTTTTATTTTCTTCTTTGACGTTGAATCAGGTAGTGAAAAAGATTTACAGTGAAAACTTCATTACAAGATTCCCAAATTTGCTTCCAATTGTCACATTTTGTGCAGTTTCACCTCTGAGTACTGCTTCATGTGAGAGAAGCTTCAGCAGTCTTAACAAAATTAAGGCTGCCTACAGGAATTCACTGAAGACTGACACACTGGATGATTTGTTGACAATTTCCATCAATGGCCCTTCACTTAAGGACTTTGATCTGAAAACTGCAATCGACAACTGGTACTTCAGTGCAGAGAGAGCGAGCGAAAGTCTTCGAGTAAGATATTTTTTAACATGTACATGAATTGTTCAATTCAGAACTGATTACCCTGAATCTACTTGCTTGATTTTGAAATTCTATGCCCTGATGTAATCTCTTTCTTTGTCAAACCAAAGGCTTCTGGAAGGGCTCTTATAATTTGTACATGAGAGATACTGGTGACCATCATTTTTGGATTGACGAATGCGTCTGACTTTGAAATTTTTCGCCCTGATCTATAAGATATTTGTTAATACTTATAGATAACACTCGTTCCGTTTTTGTCGTCCCAATCCCTTATTTTCGGATCAACAGACTATGATCAACCTAGATAACTTTTTTTTTTAATCTTTATGGAAAAGCATTTGAGAAATAACGGAGTTGGTAAAGGCTTAGGACGTTAGACTGCTGTACGTGTTCCTTCTTTGATTATTGGTTGGGATCTGTTTCCATAAACATTTAGAATATAAATATAGTATTGTAGATCTAATGAGGCACTCATTTTAGATATGTGTAATATTTGTGTAATTTTTCCACAACACCGTGTTTGTGGTTTTTTCGGTGTACTCCCGTTTCCTCCCACTTTCCCATTCCACCAATTCTTCCATCATCATTCATTTCCTTTAATCATCATCTCCCTTAGCCTAACAGGTATAACATGGGACGTTAAACTCAAAGATTTCACTTCATTTCATCTTGAGTGGCCAGTAAAATTAATCATCTTTGAACCATCTTTTCCCTTAGAGTACATATGTTAATGGAAATGATGATAAAAGCCCAACTTGTAAGAAATGATAAATATGTTTTAAAAAATTCCAACGCCCAGTTGCTTTCCCGTGATTATTAGATAAACAATATTTATTCGAAAGTGGAAGAAAAAAATATGGATATTGTCCTATCCTGTCCAGACCAGTAGAAGCGGATTTTTTTGTTAAAATGCCCAAACAGATGTCAGCTTACAGTATGTTTCATAAGGAGTTTATATACCAAGTCTCATCTGCCTCACTTGAGGGACTCGTGAGATACTTTATGTCTGGCATAAAGAGTGAATCTCTGCCTATTTTAAAAATTCTAAATATTCTGTAGTATCTTCCCTACAGTCACCTAGTATTTTGCCAAGCCAATGGTAGAGCTCCCTCGTGGCAATATTGTTAGCATATGCACCTTTGGTACGGGAAATCTGGCCTCGATTTCCTTTGGGAGCTCATGTAGTCCCGATCCCACGCTGAGCTATAGGTCCACGTCTCATATAGCCTCAGCGCTAATAGGGACGCTAAACTCAACCAACCAAAAATCTAATCCAACCAACCAAACCAGCGTTGTTGATTTGTGTAGGAAAGAAACAAACATTTTTAGCTTTATGCAGTGAGTCCTAAAATGCGGACGTAGCCTATGATATTGTTTATGCAAAAGGTTCCTAAAATACATAGATACTGATAATGTATTCAGTAAACAAACGAAGATAATAAACTAGAAGAAATACTGAGCAACTCATGTCTGCAATAATTCTGCTTAATAGCATTCCCGTGCAACCTTGTTAAAATTTAAGAATTGAGTCACAAAGCTGAGCGGCACTGTGTCTTCTGAAGGGAGATAAGGTTTACGACTGTGCCAAATAATGCAAGAGAACGATATCCATGTCCCGCCTTTACGTTTCGTATTTTTCATCCTTGGGGACTTCATAGAGGGATGATGAGAACGGAACGTTACAGTCAGTGTGAGTAGATTTGTTTCCCGCCAGAGTGACGAATGGCCTGTAGAGGACGCGGGAAAATTTGTTAAGATTAAGTAAGAAAAGTTGGTTGTGACAGAACTCTCTGTTCTTTCTTTTCGTTTCGCCGTTTGTGAACCTGAGTTGATGCAATGTGTCACACCCTTTTCTAATCCGGAAGAAAATTATGCCCTTCACAACAGACAGGATGAACAATTTCAGTTGTTACGACTCAACACTCACAGGAGAAGAAACGGATAAAACACCAGCTAAATTAGGTGAATAGATACATGAATAAGTGCAATGCATAGTGTTGTGCGCGGAATAAATGGGCATGTGCTAGTGGGCTATAGGAAAGTTATGATGCAGGACCTTTCCCAAGCTCTGTATTACGTACTTGAAACCACATTCTTGAAATAAAATACATGGAAATAACATTTTGAATATTCTCACTTGTTTTAAGAGGAAAATACACTTAGAAAGTTTTATAAATAAAAGAACTTTAATAAGTAAAAATTAGTTTCAAACATCGAAATAATTATAAAACTTTTTATTTAAAAAGTCTTAACTTACTTCACATAAGTATAACTCCTCATTTAAAATGTCACAAACAACAGATACAATATAATTCCAGAACTTTCAGTACAATCTCTTTGCTTTTACAAAACCATAATCACGCTAAAGAATGTACGGTTACTGTAAGCATGTTACTTTAGCCTAATTAATCCAGCAACTGTTGTAATGTTTCATACAGAGGTTAATTCAGTTATATTGAGCCCAATTCAATGTGCAACTGTACCACGCATGCGCAACCTTGCCGTGGGATAGTCACGAGGCAAACAATAGTATTTCGTTCGTCACGCAGTAGAACAGTGTGATCGAACGTAGTCTGACACCACTGAAACTGAACGGATTCTGAGAGAGATTGATAGGGTCCTTTTCCGACGCTAATTTTCACGTAAGTCGTGCTACTGTGAATCGTATTATACGGAAATATGAGGTACAGAGGCCTGGGCTTACCATACCGACGTGAACAGCTAGAAACCGGCCTCCCGTGAATAGGACCCATCAGCTATTGTGTGTGTTCAGCTTGTGGCGACGTCGGAAATGCCCGACACACAGCCTGCGATGACCAGCAAATGCCGCACATAGCAGGTGACAATCAACTACACCAGATCGCAAAATTTCCGGTCGCCAGGTCGCTACTGGGGACTAGAAATTTAGAACTGGTGATCAGTGTTCAGTAGTAATGGTTTCAGCCTAAACTCACAGGGTTGCGCAGTTTCTGTTTCGCACGAAAATAATTATCCCTGATTGAGAGAAAACATGGAATGTGAAATCTTCACAACGGACATGGAAAGTGAAGTCTTCATAACATTGTAATTCGCCCCTCCTTTCGCACCTTCAATCGAAATGATTTGCCTCCTGTAGCAGGGGCGGACTGGCCCACCCTGCTACCCTGCAAATGCAGGGTGGGCCCCCTCCACCAATTTTAAAAAGATGTGCTCAATTAAACCTACCAGCATCAAAAATTTGGCAGGCTAACTCCCGCAAACATGTGTTTTGCATAAAAAAGACGAAAAGTTAAACTTTCATGAACAGACCTTATTCTTCTTCACGTTTATCGACTTGAAAAGGTTCCGTCTATAAGACAATCAGGCCCTAAAACATTGCGGGGTTTGTGATACAGCAGCTGTTAAAAACGAGCACGTTAACTACTACTTTTTTAAATATAAGAAACACAATAGATTTCAGGCTGTTATTGGATTTGGATACCATTGCATACTCCGGTCCTTTTATAAGCCGGCGAGTGGCGATGTTTTAAAGAAACAGTAGTTTCATAGATATTGTTATTGTGGAAAGTGGAGGTGGAGCCGGAACGCTTTTGAACTGCATTGTCCTCAGACCTTGCTTCGAAGAAATAAATCGGATCAGGCTTCGTTTTTTTTTTTCAGTGCGGTAAAGCGAAAAGAAATTAGTCGCCACTATCAACGATTGTTTTATACAAACCTCAAACAATTACTATGAAGCTGCTGACCTCGGCTCGTGTTTTATTTGTATATTACTTCGAAGAGCAAATCCGATAGCAGCAATTCAATTATTGAAACACCAGTTACGTGTCGTTTGTCGTGGAAGACAGATGTGGTTATGTCAGTATGGATGGTAGGAGTGATTGTAAGATTACTGTAAATAAAAAATATAAAAGTGGTGCTAAAAAGCGAGAACACAAACGAAGATGTGATTTACAAAAAGCTGCATCTGACCCAAAACAACGTAGACTATTTGAATCTGTGAAGCCCCAAGAAACAAATGAGCGTGATGCGACTCATTCGAGTACTGCAGGACAGTTGCCAGGTATTTTTTTCTGTCTAAGGTGTTTATAAATTATAATGTATACACCACGTCTTTGGATGATTTCAGTCAATTGTAGCTTATCTTTTATGGCTATTTTTACTTGAAATTACACTACTTTAACAGGCGAACACGAAATTAACTGAACTGTTTGCTGCCGTGTAGTGCTTTCAAACGGGTCAGATCAGGCTTTCATGGGTCAGGGGTCGAGTCAAGCCTGCTTGAGACACGGTTCGGGTCAGGTCACCTACGCTAGGGTCAGGCTGCTCTAGCCACGGGTCGGCTCGGGTCAATTTTCTTATGCGCCGTTTCGGCTAAATCCTTTTCGGGTCGAGTTGAACGTCGACCCGATCCGATTCATGATCCGAATAGGTTTTAGCCGAAACGACGCATAAGAAAGTTGACCCGACCCGACCTGTGACCCAAGGAGGTTCGACTCGAGCCCTGACCCGATGAAGCCTGACCTGACCCGTTTGAGAGCACTAGCTGCCGGCACTGGGCTCAGTAAGCGTTGGTGTAACTTCTAAAAGTGCTGAACACTTATGCTGTCAGTGAAATCAGTGTGTATATCGTGTAAATGTTAGCTTCCCTTTAGTTATTTAAAGTTAATTTAAAATAAAAGTGTAGTAAAATGTAAAAATTATTTGTGATGTGCAAAGTAGGCATTTCATATAAAAAGAGATGTTGGGGCCAGCCGAAGAATGGGCGGACTACACTAGACGATAGACGATATCTAATCTTTCTGCGACATGAAGATATGATATTATGACTTACTTATGTCAAGGAAAATCTTGCGTTTCGAAATCTATCGCAACTTTACCTCCAATCGCATTTTTTGTGTTGCATTGAGGCCACAAAGTTACAGCTTTTTCAAGTTTCCAACACTGACGCCATGTCTGTTGGACTGGGTCTTTACAAACAGATTGAGGATGAGCTTAAGCTGAAACTGTCAACGTCGCATATTGTAGACTGTTCTTTTGATGGTGCAGCTAACATGAGTGGCCAGTATAACGGTGTCCAAGCACAGCTCAAAAAACTTAATCCGAATGTTCAATATGTGCATTGTCTCGCGCATATTCTAAATTTAGTAATGATAAATGCAACAGTATGTTGCAAAGTCGCAAAAGACTTTCTTGGGTTACTTCAAATGACAGTTACTTTCATCTGCGATTCATATAAAAGAATGCAAGTGTGGATTAAGTACAATGAAGAAAACCCAAGTGGTAGACAGCTACTTCGCCGATGTCAAAATAAATCTGACAAGGTGGTGGAGTAAAGGTCGAGCTCTAAAGAGTATCTTTGATGATTTTTCGACATCTTTGCAAGATCGGAAGAGGTTCATGACGCTGCTTCAATGTCTACTCACTATTGCAAGTATGAGTGATTTTCAAGCCGAAGTCACATTTAAAGCCAAGTGTTTGGTTCAGAATTGGTGTAAATTTGAAAACATTCTTGTGGCTTTTGTTTTCAGCCAATTTTTTGACCTATGTACACCTACTTTGCAGTATTTGCAAAAATCTGGTTTGGATTATCTAACGGCTACAAAAACGATTTGTACGTTATAATCAGACTTAAAGCAAAAACGGAACGTGTTTTGTTCTATTGAGACTAAAGCTACGGAGTTTGCAAAGGACTTGAAAAGACAATTGAAGGATGCAGGATACGATGTTGGAGTTGAAACTTCTCTCCTTGCAAAGAGAATACTAGTAGCAACTCTTCAAGCAGACGAGCTTTCCCATGATGAGGCAAGAATTTTAGATTCTCCATCAAAAGTGTTTCAGATAAACGTTTTCAATGTTATTTTCGATACAGCAATTGAGCAATTACATTCTCGGTTTATCTGCAATGACAGTCTCATGAAGGACATTGCATGGCTGGATCCTACGCGTTTCAATGAGATACGTACTTTAGAAGAACTATCTGATTCAGCTCTCAATACTCTACCACATTATTGCAAAGTGGAAAGAGAACAAATTCAAGAGGGACTGCTCCAATTTGCTCGTCATTATAGGGACTACAATCCACCAATATGTAAAAAGCAGGATATTTTAAGGAATGAGCATGGCAGCGAGCAATATGCTCATAGTAGTGAAAAAGAGGAAAATGAAGAAGAGTAAGATAATGAAACTGAGAGTGAGGAGGAAGATGAATGGAAATGCAAACCTGCAAGACAGTGTAAAGTGTGTCTAGTTTGTGCACTGCACCTACTTCACGAATTAAATCTTTATGGTCCATTATATCCATCGTTGTATAAAGCATATAAGTATGTTATAACTCATCGTGTACCCAAGTATCATATGAAAGAATTTTCTCCATTATGAAAGTGATCAAAAATCGTTTGCGTTCATCGCTTGGACAAGATTTGTTGAGACTTTATTCTTTTATACATAGAAAGATCATATACGTTTGATTACGACAAAGTGATTGACGATCTTGTGTTTAGCTCCAAAGAATTAGGTAGATATTTGAAATTGTGAGTGTAACTGGGGCATAATGAAGATATCAATATTAGGATAAATTTCTGGCATTAATATTAATATTATATTATACGTGTATTAGGTTACAGTATGCAATCAGTAGAAAATTTCAACCAATTTGATGTTAGAACTGATTTATGATGAAATAAACTTACATTATTTCTGTCAGTACTTTAATTATTTAGTGTTTCAAAGTTGACTTGAGATTAGTTTTTACTTATTGCACATGTATATATTTTGGGTTTTCTAAATCTAGACATTCATTTGTTTAAATAAATGGTTTAAATTCATTACATAAAAAAACAATAGCACTATATAAATAACTGAAAGCACCAATTCCGGTATTGTGTGTGTTTACAATAAAAAATGATAATGCCAATTACACACTGTATGAGTTACTATTAAAATGTTCCTACTTCAGATTTTTGGTAATTAATATTTTGCTTTTGTATGAATATATGGGATACTATTTATGGGTTCGAAGATGGACTTTTATGTGTAATACATATGAAGAATGCCAAGTACATTGTTTACATTTTTATACAGTGGGCCCTCATTTCAGTTTAGCAGGGTGGGCCCTATGGTTGCCAGTCCGCCCCTGTCCTGAAGCATCAACGCAAGAGATTGTTTCCCCTGTTTGAAGCTAGAACACCTGGGGAGACAGCCCAGCATTTAGAATAGATCAACCAACCACGTCACTATGTGTCATAAATAAATAACAAAATATGTAAATACATAAAATATTTAAAAAGAATAGATATTTGCATGAGATACTATTACCAATGACCCTTCACTTAAGGACTTTGATCCGAAAACTGCAATCGACAACTGGTACTTCAGCGCACAGAGAAAGCGTTATACAAACGTGAAGTCTTAAGGTAAGATTTTTAACATGTACTGTATATGAGTTATCCAATTCAAAATTGATTATCCTGAATCTAATTGTCTGATTTTGAAATCTTATGCCCTGATGTAATATCTTTCTTTGTCAAACAAAGGCCGGCGGGGGGGCTTTCATAATTTGTACGTGAGAGATATTGGCGACTACCATTTTTGGATTGGCGAGTGCGTCTGACTTCGAAATTTTGCGCCCTGAACTACACCATTCACAGGGATTTACGCCTCACAGTCGTTCACAAAGAGCAGTGTGTACGTCTTGAAACCATGTCACGTGACTGAGTGAAAAAGGAACTGAAGGAGACTATACGAATGTTAACTCGTGGGTGATCAATGGAACTTTGTTGTTGCTCTTTATGAGGCGTGGATTTACCTCACAGACTGAGGTAAACGTCATACCTTTATACGCAGAGATTTTTTTTTTTCGATAGGGTCCATGATTGTTGCCGGTTTCTCGTACAGGGGCAAACTACGTCCCTGAAAGGTGGAATGAAATGTCGAAATCAATGTTGCGTACCGGGAAGGGGATACTTTTTCAAAGAAAATAAGAATCATCAAAATGAAAGAAGATAGGCTGATGAAAATTTAGACCCACAACTCTTCGAACGAAATATTAAAATCCTCTCCAATAAACAACAGGAGATTAAACTTGAACGTCGGAATTTTCCATAAAGGGAAATTATGGAGGCGAGGTTCAGACAGATCTCTTCTGTCTAATTTCTCCACTGAATAGGCTTAATGATGCCAACCTGAAACATTATAAAATCCCAGCTTGAAAACAAAATGTCCCATTTGGCCACTGAATTTCCCACGTTATACTTACTAATTATAAATATGATATAATTCGAAAAATGAAACTTCTGTGTTACAATATTTATAATATCTGACAGTATTTACAATATCTGAATAAATTATCTGTAAATTTTGATCTTCTATCTCTGTAAAACAGTTTATGGATAAACGTTTTCCTTAATCGAAAACAAGTATATTTTGTTATCAGAAATGCAATGTCCTATATCAAGACCTTGTGTCATCATTTTATACTGAGAGTATTGTATACTTCGTTCTCATTATATTTTGTTTGGAAATCTTAAATCTTAAAAACGATTGTTTCTCGTTTGGTATTTACTTTTTCTTTCTTTCATTTGTTTATTTCTTATTTTTTTTACTTCTTATAGATTACAAATTATGATTTTGGCGCTTGGGTTTTGACCACAGCATATTATTAACTCACTTCACAAACGCACTTTTCCGACAGCAAGAAAATGACTTCGAACTTGTCGACCAACATTGATTTCACGCTTTTTGATGATTCAGTATGTCTACTTCTCATGTTTATATATATTGCTTTCTATCCCTTTCAGAAAACTTAAAATTAAAAGATCCCTCGAAACGGAATTTTTCCCACTGGGTGACATTGCTATGTAGGCTATCAGAGACATCACTTGTACCTTCTGTTCTTCACTTGTATCTTCACTTGCACCTTCTGTTCCGTTGAACTTTCTTCTCAAAATCTGTCACTCTTCGTCCTGGTAACACGTGCCTAGCGTAAGAAATGCGTGAAATTATAACAGACGGTCATTTGAGTTTATTGCAAGAATTAATAAAAATACACCAGAAATAGCTAATTTATAGTCCTTCAAAATAATATTAAATAGATTTTTGAAACGCTGTAGATGTGTTATTTATTAATGGTGTTGTAGTTTCGCGAATAATTGCTCTACTGTAAAATACTATCTAATGCTGAGTAGTTGAATGTTAGCATCATTTAGCACACACCTATGTACTTAGCTTCATTAAAATACAACTCAATATTTCAAAGTTTTAAGTTATATCCAGAACGTTTTGCCCTGCACGAATATTCTCGAGATAATAATTGATAGCCGAAACGAAATGCCCGAGATTTCAAATGATTTTATATTAGTGCTCTCAACGGGTCGGGTCGGGTCGGGTTGAAGACCGACCCGACCCGACCCGTGACCCGAATTGACTGACCCGACCCGATGACCCGACCCGATCCGACTGACCCGAACCGTGATCCGATCTGATTGACCTGACCCGATAACCCGACCCGAGCTGACCCGGTTGACCCGACCCGACAACCCGACCTGAATAACCCGACCCGACAACCCGACCCGAGCTGACCCGATTGACCCGACCCGACAACCCGACCCGAGCTGACCCGATTGACCCTACCCGACAACCCGACCCGAGCTGACCCGACTGACCCGACCCGACAACCCGACCCGAACTGATCCGACTGACCCGACCCGACAACCCGACCCGAGTTGACCCGACCCGACCCGTTAGAGAGCACTATGGTCACGACACTGGGTGAACGCCAAAATGCACTCAGATTGGGAAACTAGTTTTAAAAGCATAATTTTAGAAAATAAAGCATAAAGCATAATTTAAAATATATAGCACAATTCTTGGAAAATTCTATTTAATTGTAAGTTTAACATACTGTGTTAATATTTTTTAAAGCCAATATTTACAATGCAAAATCATTGAGAACATAACAATGCAACAATGAAAAGCTTATTTTCATATCTGTAAACTTTTCGGTGTAATCCTTTGATGTGGAGAAAAGAAAGTAAAAGAAGAAAATTTTCCGCCAACAATGAATAGTATGCAAGAACTCCATACTATATTGTTACAGTGACGACGCCAGCTTTAAGTTCTTAGGGGGGCAAAGGAGGGGCAGATACATTTTCGGGGGGCGGCTATTTGCCATACCAAAAATGACATATTTATTACGTTTGACTTATTTTACATTACATTGTGTATTTCGTTGCTGTTTTTATGTTAGATCTATATGATTATAAATTAAACTTCTTTCAAATAAAATTTGTAACTAACAAATAAGTAACGTCTGCACATGAAATATTTTTCAATGAAACTTTTGAAGCCAAAACATAAATTGAATTACTTTCGCGTATGCTACAAGTAACACATTCGTCTATATGCTACGTCTCTCTCTCTCTCTCTCTCTCTCTCTCTCTCTCTCTCTCTCTCTATATATATATATATATATATATATATATATATATATATATATATATATATATATATATATATATATATATATATATATATATATATATATATATATATATATATATGTAGAGAGAGAGAGAGAGAGAGAGAGAGAGAGAGCCAGAGAGAGAATTTACGAGGAGCTGCTGAAAATGTCGTAGTCCAATCCAGAAGGAGTGTAGGTACTAGGTAGAAAAATGAAACCGTAGTTTAGAAAAACATATCTCTGTATGTACAAATATAAATTTTCATATTAATAATGAAATTCTTATTGTTTCTCAGGCCTCTGAAGTGATTATGTGTGCCCAAACAGATAATTTCACGAACATCCAGATCCTTACTGTTATAACATTTTTGTTCCACCAAGGAAAGTCACCGAAGTAAATTAATTAGGAAATCAGTGAAACACCACGGGACTCTCCTCCGTTATATATAGTGGTGAAGAAGTAAGTGGCTTAGTATAAACGTAGCAATTTCTCAACAAATTATGCTTTACATCCAGGATGATTAAAAGCAATGACTCTTCCTGGAATCATGGATGCAATTTGTGACATTATTCTTGAAAATTGCAGCATTTCAGCCAGTGGTGGATATAGCCCGGGGCCGGAGGGCCTAGGCCACCCCAGTTTTTGTGTGACAAAAATAATTTAAGCTATTTATATTTATTATAGTCTGAGGTCTGCACCCCACTTTCTCAGTTTTTACCTTCTCAGCAAAACTTGTGTCAGGGATTCTGGGCATTTCTTTGGAACTCGTCGGTAGCATAATTCAGAATGGCTTGGGTATGCGCAAGTTCTCGGCATAATGGGTTCCCAAAATATATGTCAGGAGAATAAAAGGGTAACGGCATTAAGAGAAGTATTCTTCCAATTTGACCGTAATGCTGATCAATTTCGCTGACGAATAGTAACCATAGATGAACTATGGTTGTACCACTATGATCCTGAATCGGAACAACAGTCAATGGAGTAGTAGCACTCATTTCTCCATCGCCCCAAGAAGTTCAAGACACAGAAGTAGGTTGAGAAACTGTTTGGAACATTCTTCTGGTATAAGTATGGAGTGGTAGACTACCTCCTCAATGGTCAGATATTTAATCCAGAATCTCTACATTACTTACAAAACTGAAAGAAAAATTCAAAGTTCAACGCTGCGGAAAATGAAAAGAATGGAATTCTGTTCCTTCAGGAGAATACACCTGTTCATCAAGCCCCTGCGAACATAACTGACATTGCATAATCTAGGATTTCAATGTCTAGATCATCATTCTTATTCCGCAGATTTAGCTCCGTCTAACTATTACGTGTACTTATTTCCAAAACTTAAATAACACTTGAAAGACGCCATTTTAGATCTGATAGATCTGTTAGTGCTACGAACAGTGGTGCGAGGAAATCTAGATTTTTTTTTAACTTTTCTGCAAAAGCTGGAGCACTGTACAAGGTAGTATATTGACTCTCAGGGGAAGGGAAGAAGAAGTAAAACTTCACCAATCCACGTGCACTCCTTCTGGGTTGAGCTACGAATTTTTCAGCAGTTCCTAGTCAATATGGTAGACGTCACGTCAGTACTTTGAAACAAAATAAGTAAAGGAGCACGCACTAGTATAAACCAATTACTAACTAAAGATCAGCACTCTGACAATACATTTTATTGGGAATCAATTTCATTCCATAATTTTATTATTATCATCTGCAGGAAGGGAAAACACAACTCTTTTTATCTCCTTCAAAAAATTAAGCCCTGGTAGTTGCAAACTAAGCTGTTATAAGCACATCCTCTGAATATTGGAAGCCGAGAATAATGTTTCAGAGAAAAGAAGTTTTAAATAAAACAAAATATGAAACTGAAAACTTCAAACCTGGACAAATACAAACAAGTTACGTAACTGGTTTTACCTTTCTTTTGTTTCCAATCGAAGTTGATCCAATGAGAAGAAAACAAGTCGACCAAATCTACTATTGTTCGCTAGGCACAATTATTAAAAATCATAAGAAAGAAGTATAACTAAAATTTACCTCAAAAGGGGCTAAATTAGAAAACAGAAATATGCGTGCATACCCAGACGCTCAAAGAAGAAAGCTTGAGGATTAATCTGCCACATAGTAAATTCATGGAAAGTAGACTACAATTTGTCAATGAGATTGGTTATAATACTGATATATAATACTACATGAAGAATGTTTAAAGATTGTATGAGTCTGGGGGGGCAGTCTAGGTGGCAGTCAGGGGAGCAGAAGTAGCTACTAGGGGGCGCTCGCCCCCCTTGCTCCCCTCTGGCGTTATCACTGTATTGTTATGTTTACTTTTTGGACTTAAGCACTTTCTGTACTTTTTGGTAGCATCTTTTACTTTCCCTTTCTGTATATATGTACCTGTAAGGCGCACACAAATGATAGAAAAAATTTATTCGAGCAAAGCACATCTCTTTACAATGAATTAAGTAGAAAGTCCATTAAATATGAGAGAAACTAGTTGCAAAAAAATATCAATAAATAGATCAAGATATTTAGAATATTTGATGTATAATAAATATACATTATACACGATTAATGTAAAATAATCATTGAAATTAACAATAAAGCATAATTTAAAAAAAGCATAATTAAACAAGAAATAAAGCATAATGTGGGTTGCTCTAACAATTAAGTTGTATGAAGACGAGAAGAAAACGAAAGCTGATTCCTTAACGAATTTCGTTGATCTTTGTGTCTACAAAAACGCATTCCTAGAAACCTACAAGCTAGGTATCATCTCTGTGATTATATCAGTTTCTAGTGCTACATGTGAAAGGTCATTCTCTTCTTTGAAAAGATTAAAGACTTGTATACGCAAGTCAATGACTCATGATAGGTTGAAAAACTTAGTGTTACTTTATATTGAGAAGAAAATTGCTAAATCGTTAGATCTTTAACAAGTTGTGGATATGTTTGCTGCTGCCCACACGAATAGAAAGATCCTCTTTAAGTAGAGGCATGAACCTATAAGTTATTTTCTTTACCTGTGAAAGTGTATTTGCTTCCACTTAAGTCAACCAGCTACACATATTTTAAACGCCATGATTAAATAACTATTTACTTATATTAGAAATCAATTGCATTAATGAATCCTAGTTGTTTGAGGTACTAAATTCTTATATTTTCCCTTCATTGGCCCCCCTGAAAAAAACTCTAGCTACGCTACTGGACACCATGAACCAGAGATGAATTCTCTACCACTGAGCCACCGCGGCCCTGCTTGGGCTTGGTCGTCCATATCCAATCTCTCTTTTGGCGTTGCTTAAACAACTTCTAGTTTTGTTCTAAATCCAGACTCCATATTGGCGTAGATATTAATATTACAGTCGATTGGTAAAATCAATCTTCCACATTTAAAAATTAAAGTACACACAAGTAGAAAAATAAGCATTTATCATAAAAACACTAGCTGCAAGTGTTCAAAATAGATTTATGGTTTCTATAAAATCAATTGAAAATTGCTATTTTTAATTAGGCAGCTAGTGAAAAACAGCAGCTTTCGATTCCAGCCGAGTTTAAACTCAACCTAAACTCAGTTGACCAAAGTGAACTGACCCGACCCGATAACCCGACTGATCCGACCCGACAACCCGACCCGAGCTGACCCGATTGACCCGACCCGAATAACCCGACCCGAGCTGACCAGATTGACCCGACCCGAATAACTCAACCCGAGTTGACACGATTGACCCGACCCGACAACCCGACCCGAATAACCCGACCCGAGCTGAGCCGACTGACCCGACCCGACAACCCGACCCGATTAGCCTGACCCGACAACCCGACCCGAGCTGACCCGACTAACCCGACCCGATAACCCGACCCGAATTGACCTGACCCGACCCGTTTGAGAGCACTATTTTATATTAAGTGGTTAAGAATATTCCTTTTTTGAAGTCGGTTAATAAATCATAAAAGAATATCTGATTCGAATGATAATCGACCGATTAATTAAAACAATTTAACAATTAATTAGAGTTTTCATTTAAATTTATACTCATCAACTTGGCATGGAAATAAGATGGGCTCATATCAAAACGTTTACTGCACCTTCTACTTGTAATGTGATATTGTGAAGAACGAAATATACGAAATGTCATTCATTCTACGAAATGTACGAAGATTCGTCTAAATTTGTAGCAGAGATTGCTTATGGAATTCGACTGTTCACAATCTGCATCATTATTTGAAATTAACCTATGAATAGCATAAAAGCAAATTATTGCTATTTACAGTGAAACCTCGCTAAAGCGGACAGCCATGGGGAATCAAAAAATGTCCGCTATAGAGAAGTGTCCGCCTTCAAGAGATTTCAGTATTTTGTTATGTAAATTAGTGAGCAAGGTAATATACAAGTAGGAAAAATATTTTGCATGAATCACGTATTTACGAATATTACATGCATTATCCTCTGTCATCCAATACTCTATGTTCGAGGCACAACGTGGAAATAACATGTTATAGTTCTCTGCACTTTACACTTATCAGTACTTCGTTCGTTTTCAGTATGGCGCTATAATTTGTGGGGTAATCGCAGTCCTGAAGTGTCCTTTTTGAGACAATATATTTACCTGAGGGCAAAAAATACTAAACTTGTCTTCTGGTTGGTTAGAGACTCCAACGGGACAGTAGCATAACGTGTCATCCCTAACGGCGGGCAACTGTCAATCACTTTTGTGTCTAAAACAGCTTGGGTGGGAGTGGGATGCAGGCAAAGGACATAAGAGTGTTATTAAGCAGAGACGCTTCCTCTGGGTTGCTGAGCAGACAGTTGAGGAGGCAAAATGTTGTCACAATGCTTCCTTGGTGACACATGTAAGAATTACTAAAAATGTATTTTTACTATACTTTTTAACTTGTTTCTAGAGAAAGTGTCCGTAATACGGAGGTAAATAATACTAATAAAAGACAAGAAAGACTGTCCGTATCCGTACTAGAAAGTGTCCGCTTTAGAGAGGTTTGCCAATAGGTTTTTTCCTATTCCAGTGTTTGGGGATTACAAAATATGTCCGTTAAGGGAGGTGTCCGCTTTATAGAGGTGTCCGTTAGTGGAGGTTTCACTGTATTTAATAACTTCTCACGTAGAAACACGGGACCTTACGCAGAGTAATTCTGACGTATGACGCTAATCATACGTCAAAACGAGTCTGTAAAGGCCCACGAACATTTAAAATTGTGAGAAGACAATGTGAAGATAACCTTTAAGAAAACAGTAGCAGAAGTGATTATTGATTCCGGATCTGTTTTATTCTTTTAATGTATGTGATTTTCACCACTCTTCATATATCCATAGTGAATATAGAGAATCATCTTTACCAGGAACGTTTCCATGCTTCATTTTGGTTCCTAAAAGATAACAAACCACTGACGAATATGTCTGAAATTGCATCAGCCACCGGAGAATATCCAATATTTGATTTTAATTACCTACAACAATGATTCTCAAAGTGGGGTTCGCGAGACGTAACCAGGTGGTCCACGAGGCCTAATAATTGAAATATATTGTAATAAAATGGAACTCACAGCTGTTATGTAAGAAGTATTTCTCATATTAAGAAACTGCAGCTGTGGGCAGTACGAGTACAAAACAATAACTATTCATCGTTTCAAGTGCACAAGAATTTCATTGATTCTTCATGTGAAAAAATCTGCTGGGATGCACAAAACACTTGTCGGACACTTGAAAGCATTAGGTGCAAGTTTTCGAGAATATTTTTCTGTCCTACAACCTGGTAATGATTGAATTGAAAATCCTTTCACTAATGTAGAAATCCATGACATACGAGCTATGAATCTCTCGAGCACAGAACAAGAACAGCTATTGGAACTATCCTGCGATACTTCATGGAAAAACGTTTTCAAAGAAAATGAACTTTTTGGCTTTTGCACTGGGAAAAAAAGGACTAGGATTTCTGCGTGGATACATCGTATTTACGCGGGTGCGCTCCTTCAGTAATGTAATTTCATGTATAAAAGTACAGCAGGTGGGAACACCATGCCAAGTCTGGAGTTCGGCGTCGAACTAGACTCGCTGTGATTGGATAATTTTATTCACATGATTGATTTCGTGTTAAAAACTATTGCTCTCGTAAGGTAGGGAGTCACAGATTTAGAAAAATCCTAGAGGGGACTCGTAGGAAGGTAGTAATAACATTATATACCTAAGTTACCACCGTCGGAATGGGTATGGCGTTAATTTGAAATGGTGGTCCCACAATACAAAATTTTCGCTGGACGGTGGTGTAGATCGTACTACTGATGAAACAACATTACTTAATGTGGTGACGCGCGTAACTTGGTAAAAAACAGCATTTACATGCCGACTGGATTATGCATTTTTCTCCGTGTGGTTTCCTGTGCGCTGTGAGTATCAAGAGTTGTCTAAAAAGACATTGGAACATTTGATACCTTTCTCTGCTACTTATGTGAGTAGACCGTTTCTGCTCTTTGCAGTATTATAACCTTAAAGCAAAATCATTTTAATGTGAAGTGAAATCGGATCTAAGATTGATGATGACAAAACTTATTCCAGATTTTAATGCAATTATGGA
Organism: Thermobia domestica; assembly: GCF_964235325.1. Classification (NCBI taxonomy): domain Eukaryota; kingdom Metazoa; phylum Arthropoda; class Insecta; order Zygentoma; family Lepismatidae; genus Thermobia; species Thermobia domestica. The sequence continues at coordinate 108,939,334 of NC_137465.1, read as the reverse complement.
AAAACACAAAGAATTTTATTCCTCACATTAGTGACTCCCACATTTAAGAACAGTGCTTATCAAGTGGATTTATATTTTTAAAATGATTTTCAGTCTTGAAAGTTACTGTATTTTCAATTGAAATTTCGTTCACTAGGAAGCAATCATGTATCTTTAGAATAAATTGCTTATTGCATTATTTTTCCTGATCTTTTTCTTGTCAGTGGTAATTCTAATTAGTATAATTTTAATATAATGTGGAATTTCAGATAGCATTACAAGGGGGTCCGCAGATCACTTTCCGTATGAACAGGGGGTCCACGTTTCGAAAAATTTGAGAACCACTAACTAACAACAATAAATACAATATGTGCTTAATAGTGATTTTCACATATACAGAACATAAATAAACAAACAGCCATCTTTAGTAGAATAAAAATTATTAGTTATTATCAGCAACAACGGTATACTTTCTAGTCCATACAAATTTGTTTTTCCTCAATATCATCCGGCAGTTATTATTAGCAACAAACGGCATACTTTCTAAACCCTAGGAACTTGTTTCTCCTTAATATCATCTCCGGCAGTTATTATTTGCAACAAATGGCATATTTTCTAGCCCATATACAGGCACGTATGCAGAAATTTATTTCAGGAGCGGTCGAAAGCTATTTGAGGGGTCCGACTTCAGTATTAGGATAAATTATAATAAAAGTTTTAAAAATAACTCCCAAAATTAGGTTAAATTTACAGAAAAGTTCGGATTTCAGAGGGGGTCCGGACCCCCTGAACCCACCCCTAAATGCGTCCTTGTCCATATACATTTGTTTTTCCTCAATATCATCTCCGCAAAGGGCCTAAAGTTTCGAAAAGATTATCAAAAAGAAAAGTTAGTGCTTGAACTCTCAAATTTTAAAGATTAGGTTTATGGACTTCTACAATTATGAAATTATTTATTAACTCCTTGATAATGAAATAATTAAAAGAAAATTACAGCAGTAAATTTAGAGTTCGTGACTGTTGCCTAAAGTTATTTAATTTTGATGAAAAATTGATTTCTTTTACGGTATTAACTTTTGTATTAAAAGCATATGTAAGGTCATTTTGTTTTACTTATTTGTCCCAGAGAGTAAATTTATGTATCCAAATTTGAAATAAAAACATTAGCAGCATTATTTTTGCTAAATTGATCCACTATATGGAGGTGGCTGCAATCGAGCTCCATCCACGCCCTATCCAACCATTCAGGGTGGATTTTAGGTTTAATTTACGCATCAAAGATTGTCCCATTGCTCTAATATAGCCATCTTAGTTATATATTTCGCACAGTTTTCCGGCATTGCTCTAATATAGCCATCTTAGTTATATATTTCGCACAGTTTTCCGGCGAATTCTGACACAAGTTGACATGTCGTTGCACTGTTTGAGTATGACAGAAGAAGTTTATAAATTCAAAAGCCAGGCACTTTTAGTTTGCAAAACTGATAAAATGTTTTCTGTTATCAGTTGTCTGTTTCCATCATTGGAGGGGATGACAACTTACATTTCGTCCAATAAAACAGGTCTATATAGTTCTTGTATATATGATATTGCACAACCGCATCCAATAACGCAAGTAGCACAGCTCTCGGGGCGAAAGGATAATGAATGCATTGGCCTGCCTATTCTCCCGGTTTTACAATCCCATCGAACGCGTCTGTGGAGACATGGGGAGACGTCTTGCAGCACAGCAGTTGTCAACAGCGCTGATGGAATAATGGAACCTGTTACGACAATAATTCATTACTAACTTTGTGAGCAGCATGGGAGACGTTGCAGATCATGCATAGCTGTCCATGGTGATCACTTACTCTTATAAGAACCATTTCACTTCTGTAAGGTAGAGAGGGGCATCATGAGTCTCAGTGTTTTCAGTGTAAGTTATTGCCTCTGTATAAAAGTACCACTTTTATTCTTGTAATCGCGTGTTTTTCTGTTGTTTCTTGTATCAATTATAACACTAGTTTCTATGTATGGTTCAAGTTTCAACGATCTATGCAGCACGGCATATAAAATTTGCTTTCGTTCTTAACTTTCGCACACCAATGTTTTTTTTTTTCCTCAGTGTAACTTAAAAAGTAAGAAACAGTCATATATCAAAACCTGAGAATGTAAGTCAAACGATATTTACAAAATACTTTTAAATGAACTAATAACTACTTTCAGGTTATTTCTTATAGGCGAGTAATGTAGGTGCGCAGTTTATGACGTCACGATTGTTAGGCATTAAAATTTCAGCACTATATGAATTCCAATGATTGGTTTCTACCACTTCTGGTCCGAGTAAAAGATAAATGAACGAGATGGACTCTATCCTTGGAATGAGGAATGAGGAAATCCATTCTCTTTCATAACTCCTAGAAAAATCCTTCTCATTCTCTCTTGCCGTTTTTTTTTTTTCTAATAAGTGTCGACAAATCGATATAGCCCTTCCAGAAGGCCTTCCATACTTATGAATAGCATAATTGAGAACAGGCTTTCTCAAATTATTTCATATATCGACCCCCCACCCCCTTTGATTATGTCCTAGTGCCAGCGAATCCCATATGCAATTTCTAGTTTATCATAAGCTTTTTAGTTATTGCTACTTATCACTTACAGTTGTTTTGTGTGTAGCCTAAATTTTGAATTATATTTTGATGTGTAGTTTTTGCTGTATTTGTATTTTTCTTGTATTTCAAAAGTTTTATATCTCTTTTATTCCACTTGATTTTTAAACGATTCTTTACTACAATAAAAATTCGTTTAACATTCTTTGCTATGTTTGACAGTAACTACGGATATTAAAGTATGTCTATGAAAATAAGAGGTTCATAATCATCATTAAAAATATATTTTTCCTTTATTAGCTCCTTATTACATTTACCTTTTCAACCTCCCTTCGCAACCCTCATGTATCCTTCTCGCGGTCTCCTAGAAGTCCTGACCCCAGAGTGAGAAAACCTGGTTTAGAAGTATAAAAATGAAAAAAAAAAACTAAATTAAATAACATAGGAAATCCTTTTTAACATGTAAAAGTTTAACGAAAACAGAACAAAAATAATTCTTCAAGTGCAAATGGAAAACGAAAATATCCTGCTTTACACATCATAATATTACCAAGTAGGCTAAGGGCACTTTATGATTATTGAAAGTGAATGACTATGAAAGGAAATTATTTAATGTGAATGTAGCAGAAAACAGGACAATCTGGAGGAAATCTACCGTTACGAAGTTGTTTTCTTCAAACTTGTATGACCTGGGATCGAATCAAGGACCCTTCGCACTAGAAGTCAGCACTCAACAAAAACAGAGATCATTATTTTAAAAGTAATGTTGGAAAAGTTCAGTTAAATTTTAAAAGAGGCAAAGAAAAAGAAAGAGAATATGAAGTGAATAAAAAAGAAAAATGGATAGAATCACAATCTTGTTGTAGCACTCGGAAATCAATGTTATTCTTAATTATTATATGATCCATGTTGAGATATAGAAAAAGGAATTCTCTTTGAAATTTGTTTCATTCTTGTCACTAACAATGGGGAAGAAGTGATCTTTGAGTGGGCATTGTTCCAAGTCCTCAATCTGCTCTTTTTCTCTTTCAAATTGTCCGCCAAAGTGAAAGCAAGACAAACTTATGTTGACGGCTTTTTCTAGTTAACCTTTTTCTAACATCATATGTTTTTTGTTCATCTTTGCTGTCAGTGTTCTCGAGATATTGAACAGAGGACAGCACGGACAATAAGTTTTCTAAACAGAAGATAACAATGGCTACGATCGTCTCAAATTTTTTTGGTGGGAAGACTACAAGTAACAGGAGATCACTGCATTTTATCTATTTCTTTCTGCCTTAAACTTCCAAATTATATAAGGCATACTTATGGGAAGTCTTATAACATGGCCATCCTATGGTAGGGATCAGAGCAAAACCAATAAAAGACTTAATACTATTTATTTCTGTGCCATGAACAGCTTAATGTCAAAAATATAGTACTTTATCATTGTTGAAATATAAACATGTGTCGCATAAAATATAGCCTACAATATACAATTCATACAATAGAAAAATGTAAATTAAACAATCATTTATTGTCATAGTATTACAAAATATTTTATAGACTTAAAATGGAGGCATCGTCGAAAACTACTACACATAATGTTCGTCAATATTTAATATTTATGTTTACATGTTGATTAAACTAAAAGTCTCAGATTAGATTAAAATAAATGGTCATATGTCTTGAAGTTACAGAATTAGGATCCAAAGGAATAATTATTGATCCATTTCATATTATACGTTGGTGCCTTTATATCTGTATTATGTAGGGAGTATTCATTGTGAGATCTACTGTCAAGCATTTTCTAAATAGAATCTTTTTCAATAACTTCTCTCCTGTTACTTACTGCCTGTAATCCCCAAAACTGACTCCAATGTTCTCCAATGTTCATAACTACATGAGTAGTAGTCTCTATTTATTGAACGGCATAATAGCTTAATGAAACATTTTTCAACTTATTCTATTTTCTTTGCCAGTGATGTACATATGTTATTCCAAATAACCACACCAAACTCTAGTCTTGATCTTACAAGTATCTTATATGAACTAGCACTTTTGAACTCAGGCCATTGTTTAAATATTGTAACATTCCTCATATGGTTCTACCTATAAACAATCAACATGTGTTTTTATTTATAACCAATACCATGTACATTTTTAATACAAGTTACTATAAGAAGCAGACGACAGGACTCAATACCTCCACTCATTACGTGACGGAAGAACACCAACGTCATCTCTACACAGGAGCAGGAATAAAATTCTGAGGATCACCACAACCGGTATCAGTTTCGACTGGTCAGCTCCTCTCCCTTAGCTTGCAGTGGAGCTCTGATGTTTCCTTACCCACTTAGCTTGCAGCTTAGCTCTGTTGGAAACTTAACCCCTCTCTTGACAACTTCCTAGCCACAAACCACCCAGGTTGCTATGGAGCTTCGTGATTCTTCTTTCCCGCCTAACTTGCTGTGGGGCTTTCGGAACTCCTACCTTTTAAGCTTGCAGTGGAGTATTAAGAATCCTACTTCACCTTATTCAGCTTGCAGTTGGGAACTTATGAAGAGTCCATTGGCTTCCTGAATCTTGGGACACCTACTTACCCTAATTATTAGTGAACTTTATGCTTATTTAGAGGAACAGCATTATACTGTTTAATATCAAGAAGTTTTTATAATAAAACTGGTTGTAGGAGTAAACTATTCTCCGTGTATTTGCTCTATCCTCTGCCTGCTTTAGCAGAATTTTACAATATGAATCATATTATCGTTCTAGTCTCTTGCATTAATATAGGGTTGCCATGCGTCCCGGAAAATCCGAGACCATCACGGAACCGAGATCTGCGTCCCGAAAATACTTAAATGTCCCGGATTTCAGCGAAGAAGAAAGGAAGGGAATATTATAGTTTGCTTTTCTTTCCACAGGATTAGATATATAATTAATCTCTCAACAGAAATAAAGTAAAAATTCAACGAAAGAAGTTCTTTGGGGATAAGAAACGCCGCCAAAACATATTGCCAATGAATTACCGTTCAAAAAAAAAAAAAAAAAAAAAAAGACAAAACGTGTGAAAGGAAAAGATTATACCTTGAATGAGCTAAAACAGACTGTGAAAGCCACGAAACACAAAATATCCTGAGAAATTAAAACAAATGCTTACCAGGGGGAAGAGATAAATCATCTGCTTATGTTTGCTTAACTAGGGAGGAGAAGATCTACTGAAATGGCTAAAAATGTTATTACGTAATACATGTATGATTCTATCTCATGGAACAAAGTAAATTAGTATATAACACTTCTTTTCATTTTAAGCATTTGAAAGATTCTGGTAATTTAGTTGCGTCCCGGATTTTCATTTTTGAAATATGGCAACCCTGCATTAATATGATTGTTTGCATGAAAGCAGGGGAACCTGGTGGAAAGATTTTTAATGTAATCGCAACGTTGTCATCTTGTTACAGTGTCTCTGACATTTGAGCAATCCAGGCATCGGTAATAAGAACAGCCCTCTTTGCTGGAAATCTCTCTACGATAGATTTGAGAACATTACAGAAAAAATCGCCAACCAGTTACTTGTTGAACTTCCCGGATTGCGAGCACCAAATGATAAGATTCCTGTAATTGAGAAGTATTGGATGGGGGAGGAAACTAACCCCTAACCTCTTGCAAGCAAACAAACATTGGAGATAACAACTGTCCCTCCATAGACGGAACAGGTTGTATAGGTAGGAATGTGGGCGAGTATTTAACTGCGGACCTAGTACTGTTGTTATTTTTCACCTGTGTGCGATAATGTGCGGTTTGATAGTAAAGTATAATTAAATCCGGATTGATCGGTATTCAAAATCTGATTTGGAGCAAGGTTTGAGTAAATGGTATCCACAAAATTGAGATGAAATTCGATGTCCTGATCGACAGTGTCTTCTGTTGCGAGAGACTTCTTTGTAGATGGGAAAACACAGATTATTCTGGATGACAAACGAAACCGTTTCTTACATGTTTGAATCCAAATATGTGAAGCTTTAAATCCCTTTAGACTAGTAAGGTTGGCCTGATAAAGTGTCCACCGTCGAATCATTTGTTCGTGAACTGATATCCCTCGTTCTCGTGCTAAAATGAACTGTTGCAAACAGTATTTGGTCACTAAGGCCTACCGCTCACTGGCAACATTTTGTCGGGCAACTATCTTGTTGCTCTGGCTAAATGCATTGAGTCTTATGGGAGTCCGCTCACTGAGGCGACAGCGACAGAAAAGTTGCCGAGGTGTCGCCAAGCAGGGCGACAGCAGGGCAACAGCTCGGCGACGGAACAGTTGCGCAACATCTAAGGCCTACCGCTCACTGGCAACATTTTGTCGGGCAACTATCTTGTTGCTCTGGTTAAATGCAATGAGTCTTATGGGAGTCCGCTCACTGAGGCGACGGTGACAGAAAAGTTGCCGAGGTGTCGCCAAGCAGGGCGACAGCAGGGCAACAGCTCGGCGACGGAACAGTTGCGCAACATCTAAAAATGCATTGAGTCTTATGGGAGTCCGTTCACTGAGGCGACGGCAACAGAAAAGTTGCCGAGGTACCGCCAAGTAGAAAGGTAAAAAATAAATGTTTTCTACAAGTTTTTTCACGTAACAGTTCGTTCCGTGTGTAGCGCGTGAAAAGAAGTGTTCACAATGGAAACTAACACATTCTTTGATTAGTGACTAGCATGTCTAATTAGTGATAAAGACTATGAAAAATTAATTGAGGAAATAGAGAAACGCCCAGCGTTAAAGAAGAAATATATATAAAGAAGAACTATTGAAGGAAGTGTGTTTTGCTGTTGTAAGAAACTAGAATGAGCTTTCCATCCAAGAAAAAAAAACACATATAGGTACACTCATGTCCAAAATTATTGTCTATAAATATGTTTTTGTAGGAATATAATTTGATAACGAACTCGCCCGGTATTTCTTATAATGTTAGTATGTGTATAATCAGCAAAGACATGTATGTGGAAAATTTCATGTCAAAAGAGTAAGAACAATAAAACGAAAATAAAACTTTATTGTCCATTTAGCAACATTTTGTTTTACTCATACTAATTTTCGTATTTATAATTCTTTCCCTATAGAGTTGAGTTGAGTTTAGTTTAGCGTCCCTTTCAGCAGCGAGGCTATATGAGACGCCGATCTACTGATTAACGTGGAATCCGAACCACATGAGCTCCCGCTGGGAACCGAACCCGGGTCTCCCACGCCAAAGGCGCGTACGCTAACCGCTTAGCCACGAGGGAGCTCTCTTTCCCTATAGAATTTACCACAAATATACATTTCCCGATTATACACATAGTATCAGTATTAAAAGTACCCTCCAAAATCATTATCAAATTATATTCTTACAAGAAGACAGTTATAGATATGCAACAATCATTTTGGACATGAGCGTACATTAATCGATAATGACATATCGCTGTCATACTACACACTACTACTTTCATTAATTTCCCACAACTACAAAACTAGAGATAAAATTATCATTATCAATTTTCTTTCCATTTCAAATATAAAAAAGAAAAAACTGTACAATATAAAAGTAGCCGATTTTAAAACGTGAAGAATACGCAGGAAGAACGAAGAAAGCCAATTTTTATTTTATGGCTATACGTAGAACATCTGAGAATACAGTTACGGTACAGTGTTGTCGGATTGTGGCTTTTGTTAGTTTCGTTCTGTTAGTTATTTTCAGTCGTTTTATATTTTCGTTATTCTTGTTATCTTTTGATTCGAATAATTGTCCCTGTTCGTATTAGGTTACATAATGCTGTTATTTTCGTCACTCATTGACGCTCAGGGACGTTATTTAGGGGGGCAGGAGGGTGTAATTGCCTCCCAAGAGTTTGGGAAATATATAGGCCTATATAAATACTCTAATCTATTGTCTATTAATATACTAGTACAAAACGTGAAAGTCTTATGTCGGTAGTGCTCTTGCCCCCCTCAAGCGAAGTTTGAAATGACGCCTCTGTTGACGCTACCTTCCAAAATTTAATAGCATTGGAGTAATTAGGATAATTTGCTGGGGAGCCATGGCCCGTTACTTCTAAAAATTGCAAGAACGTTTTAGAAGACCTTGTTATAATAATGTTATATATGTCGTCTGAGTCCATCCCCCGTCCTCACTGTTAATCTTTTCAAATTATTTAGTTCCGCATTGTTAGTTCCACTCATGACTTTTTTGAACTTATAGGCCTTTAACACGCTCGAAAACCTATGCACGCTAATTCCGAGTGTGAATTGATTTAAAACAGAAAAAACTCATGCAACTGGTAAAGGTGTTCACGATAGGGTACATGTCTAATAGACCTTTCGTACTAATTTGAGGACACTCAATCCACCCAATTTTGAGATTATTTTTCTCGAGACCCGAGAGAGGGACATGTTAAGAAAATAGTTCTATTAGATTGAGCGTCTTGAAATTAGTAGAAAAAAAGGACTTTGAAATTTACCCAAGCAGGTCTTATTTCATTTATTTAAATTTATTTATTTAACTATTGGAATGGGCTATAGTTTTTTTTTTAAATGCCCGAAACCAGCGATTATATGAACTGTTCCGGTTGCCGATTATGTAAAATGTGATATTAAATGCTCGGCAACTTTTCTGTTGCCGTCGCCAGTGAGCGAGGGTATGGCAACAAAACTGTTTTGTCTCCGTGAAGTTGCTGACTGCAGGCGACAGCGACGAGATAGTTGCGCAACTGTTTTGTCGCTAGTAAGCGGTAGGCCTAAAAATGCATTGAGTCTTATGGGAGTCCGCTCACTGAGGCGACGGCGACAGAAAAGTTGCCGAGGTATCCTCCAAATAGAAAGGTAAAAAATAAATGTTTTCTACAAGTTTTTTTTTCACGTAACAGTCCGTTCCGTGTGTAGCGCGTGAAAAGAAGTGTTCGCAATAGGAACTAATACATTCTTTGATTAGTGACTAGCATGTCTTTAGTGATAAAGACTATGAAAAATTAATTGAGGATAGAGAGAAACGCTCAGCGTTAAAGAAGAAATATATATAAAGAAGAAATTATGGAAGGAAGTGTGTTTCGCTGTTATAAGAAACTAGAATGAGCTTTCCAGCCAAGAAAAAGCAACACAGGTAGGCACATTTTTCGATAATGACATATCGCTGTCATACTACACACTACTACTTTCATTAGTTTCCCACAACTAGAAAAAAATACAGATAAAATTATCATTTTCAAGTTTCTTTCCACTTCAAATATGAAAAAGAAAAAAAACTGTACTGCATAAAAATGGCCGATTTTAAAACGTGAAGAATACGCGGGAAGAATGAAGAAAGCCAATTTTTATTTTATTGCTATACATAGAACATTGAGAGTACAGTTGCTGTACAGTGTTGTCGGATTGTGGCTTTTGTTAGTTTCGTTCTGTTAGTTATTTCCAGTCGTTTTATATTTTCGTTTTTCTTGTTATCTTTTGATTCGAATAATTGTTCCCGTTCATATTAGCTTACACAATGCTGTTATTTTTGTCACTCATTGACGTTCAGGGACGTCATTTAGGGGGGGGGCAGGAGGTGCAATTGCTCCCCAAGAGTTTGAGGAATATATATACTTTAATCAATTGTCTACTAATATACTAGTACAAAACGTGAAAGTCTTATATCGGTGGTGCTCTTGGCCCCTCAAGTGAAGTCTGAAATAACGCCCCTGTTGACGCTACCTTCTAAAATTTATTTAAATTTATTTATTTAACCATTGGAATGGGCGGTAGTTTTTTTTTAAATGTCCGAAATCAGCGATTATGCGAACTGTTCCGGTTGCCGATTATGTAAATTGTGATATCAAATGCTCGGCAACTTTTCTGTTGCCGTCGCCAGTGAGCGAGGGTATGGCAACAAAACTGTTTTGTCTCCGTGAAGTTGCTGACTGCAGGCGACAGCGACGAGATAGTTGCGCAACTGTTTTGTCGCCAGTGAGCGGTAGGCCTAACGAATACTTTTCATGCTGTATTCCCCGTTGGTCAACATAGTTTTGACATCTACGTAAATACATGCGACATTTTATTTTCGGAAACCGTGCCCTGACGGTAGAAGACGACCACTGCGGGTGGTTCTTCTACACCTGTAGAATACGTTGTGCATAGTCCAAAGATATAAAAGCATTTGCTGCACCCTGCGATTATTCTGAAACATCCATGTTGTTATAAATTACATCAATGTCGTCAGTATCGAAAGCATCGTCATAGTGTATTTCATCAATAATATTTGTATTTATTTTGTAATAACTTGTTTATTTTGTAATAATTTATGCAAGTTATTACAAAATAAATACAAACACTATTTAAAAAGTAGTTAACAAGGAACATAGACAATATGATAAGTCATCAATTACCAATGAGTTCATTCTTCTAGTCGCTGCCTTAACCTAGATTTTTGGGAAATTCAAATTTTGGTCACACTGTAGTTTCTATGGATGGTAACATTGAAAATTCTTCCGATTCCTATTTTCGGGTGTAGAATAGCACTATTTATTATTGTACTAAGTTACATTTCATTATCTCTTTTCACTTAGGAAAAACCGGCAAAAGAAAAATTGTTAGCTTTTGAAAAATATTTAGTAGTCTACCCCCTTAAGGCTAAAAATGTTCAATTTCCTTGTACTATATTATAGGTTATTGTTGCGTAAGTATTTTTCTTACCTTATGGACGATCTAAGCAGCACAGACATTGTTAAACCCCACTAGTAGACGTTTCATAGAGAAACCACATAAAAAATGCCGCTTCAAAATAGCCTATGATGAATTTTTATCAGGATGCCTTTCATGAAATTAAAGTGCAAAATCCGATATGTGTCACAAAATGGCACATAGCGGGTTTTAAATTCTTGTATCACATAACTAGTATTGAAAAATTGTCATATCATAAATAATAAAATTTAATTCCACATTACGCCTTTTCCAAAGTATGTGCAATATATAAAGCTATAAACTGGTACCAAAACATCAAAAAGTGAAGAAATGCCACATAGGGGGTAGTGCAATGCCGACGACGATATACAAAACTGGATGAAGCAAGTAAATCTAGTCGCACAGGAAAACTTTTCGCTCAATGTTACAACTAGTAGATATAATCCATATTTATGAAAGAGCAGATAAAGCAAGTGACTAGGACCTACATTTATACAGTGTGCAGCAACTGCTTCCATATTTGCATGCTTCTGGACATATTAATTATGGAAAATACGTAGCATTATATCTACACCAAATGAAGGAGTTGAAGGCACAACTTCCCTCTGAAGGATTCGAAAAATTCATCAAACAAAGCTATTTCAGTATAGAGGGTAGTAATAAGTTTTGGAGTGACAAGCAGACTCTAATGAGAGATATCAAGACTAGTGAAGATTTCATTCATGGAAGAGAAATTGGAAACTTGACAATACCTTCCGCAGTCTGCCCCATTGAGTACCAACCTTATACACGCAATATAGAAATTTGCAGGTGTTCCTTTGTTTTAGTTAATATGTTGAATTAAGAAGTTCAAATTAAAGATATGAAAGATATTGAATCTTTTGTTAATTAGCTTTGGCTACACATTCTTATCAAAGGAATACTGTGCTCCAAAAAATATATATAATATCTTCAATTATTTTTGTCACTCAAAAAATTGGAGGACCTAGACCCCCTTGTCCCGGGCTAGATCCACCTCTGCCGTGCTCCTTGCATCTCTAACTACTGGTGTCATAGCAATTGGAAAAGTAAATTGTGACACTGCCTTACAAGAAGGCAAAAGATTTCTCGCTTTAATGGGGGAACCTTACAGTGACTTAGATTCATCACGGGAAAATGGAAGAGTATCATTTACTAGTGGAAAAAATGGACTATTTATTGGAGAAAGGATAACTCAAACCAGCTATTCCATCGGATGATTTGCACCGTTAAAAGCAATGAAGAACTTGCAAATTATCTAAGATATATGTAATCAACTCTTCTACCTGTTTTACGTGATGAAAAGCTAATTTATTTAAAAACATCAGGGTGTCAACAAACACTGTGACTCGAAGAGTAGATAATATTCTAGTAAATATGTATGTTAACTCAATCGTCTGACAAAAATTGACACTCTTTGAGAAAGACGAGTGGTTCTTTTTGGTACTGAATGAGTCAACAGGTGTTTCAGATATTGCTCAGGTGTTTTATTCGAGGGGTAGAAAACAAATTCATTCCACCATTTAAGTTAATGTGCAAGAGTTGTTTCAACAAGGAGAACTTTTGATCATACACTGGGAAAGCTGATGGAAGTAATGAGGAAAAGTAACAATCGATCGATTGCTTATGGTTGCCAGTTCTGAAATTGAGGATCAGTTTTGGGTGGTCCAAAGTAAAATTGAAGAACAAGAATTGCTATTGTAACTGTGATTTTGGAACTCTTAAATAAACATAGCCTAAAACGTGCTTCTCTAATATATGGTTCGACACAACAACCAGCAATACTGGAATCAAACCTGGTGCCTGCGCTACACTTGAAATGAAACAAAGTAATTGTTGCACTTTATTTATTGCTATCATCACATATTTAAACTTGTAATTGCTGTTGTATTCTAATTTTTCACGGGATACCATCTAGCGGATCAGACATCAAGATATTTAAACATTTCAAGTACTATGAGCACAGATAAATCAAACAAAGTATGAAACAGGTGGAAAGAATCCGCATGTGTTCTTAGTTATTAAGGATGCCAAAACAACCATTATGAAGTTTCTCAAAGTCAACTGTCTATTTCTCATCGACAAGATGATTATTAGATGATAGAACTCAATGTCGTATTGCTAGGAGAAATATTTCATCTCACATCCCAGGAACAATTCGCCCTGTAAGATAGATGGATATGGTTCTATATGCACTCAGAATGTGGATGTTCCGTTTAAGTTAGCAGTTTAAGTTAGTTATCGAAAAAATGGAACTTGGGGAAGATATTTGCATTTCCGTTGTTAAGAAATTCCTTAAAGTATTGATCAGAACATTCTTGCACTTCAGACACAAAAAGTAACTTATTATTATTCCTTCAACATCTTCTGGTCTCTAAGAATAACGATGAACTCATATCAAGGGTTACTTTTAAGAAATTTGTTGGTCATCTTTGGTACCTAAGCGAAAATCTGATTGTTCTTTTCTTTTCTTTCGACTCGGGTGTTCATTTTGAGGATAATTAAAATATGGCTAAAGCTCTCTAGTTCCGAACTGGCAAGGACAAACCTCTGAAGTGGATATACAACGGAATTTGTAGAGGGAGCTACGGTATAGGTTCCTCTCTTCCACCTCTCTCTCACCTGTGAACATTTTTCATCGTGCGTTGATGATAAAGTAGAATATTTTATACATCAATACAAACTACATGATTTAGAAGTGATTGGTGATTGGTCTCCTTTCTTTCGCAGTAGAGAATGAAAATCCTTCTTTCTCGGAAATATGGAGCTCTCGCCAAATATGATCAAGCAGTGCACATAACGTTTTGGTAATCAACAAAAGTGGACTGATATAATAAGTGTGATTTTTCGTGTTATTTTCGAACACTCTCTCTATACGTAGATATGAAGGCCTATATTGTATTGATCGATTCTTCTAAATAATACAAAGTGAAGGAAATGAAAACAAACATACTTTAAAGTACTTATTTATTTTTATTTCGGTATAATACAATGATATATCCACATGTGTGTTGTGTTTTGTGTGTATACATATGTTAGGCAATTATAACGTGCTACTATTAATACAATAGCTTCGTTAACGATTTTATCCAATAAGCTACTTTTTGCCATGTTAATAGAAGAGCAATTGGTGGTAATTTTATTTTTAAAGTTTAAGTAACGTTTCACAGCATTGTCTCCATATACTAGAGTATCATAAACAGCGTGGATATTGCTGTTTTATTTTTATTTTTTTAAATAAAAACACACTTGTATAGGGAGAAAATTTTTCATACTGGTTTCTTTTGCATATTTTATTTTCATAAAATATGCTTTCTTCTACAATTAAAGATTATAGATATATATATACGTAGGTATGAATATTTATAATACGTTGATGTTTATTATTATTATTTTGGTATTATTCTCTCTCTTTTTTGTTTGTTCTTATTGTTTAAAATCTGCAATTCACAACAGGGAATGAATGAATGATACGTTTAATGCAGTAAACTGTGGGACAAAGCACAAAAGCAACTGGTGGACAACTTGCTTTAGAATTAATAATAATGAAAAGGAAAACAACGAAAATATCTACGTGATATATATAATGCCAGTCATTGGGATGTGGAACTACACATGATACAACATCATATTTTGTTAGTATTTTACATCTTCTTTTCAACTATATTTACTTTTTCACAGTTTATATATTATTACAAGAAATTAAAAAAGAAAACATTTTCGGTGTGTTTTTATGCAAACAGTGCTTCGTATTTCTTTATCCTTTCTTGTTTTTTAATCTTTATTCACCTCAGTCATAAAGTGTGCCATATGTTATTAATCAAAATTATGAAACAAAGTTTGTCTTTGTGTAATAGTTAAATATGCTTGTCTCTAAAATATAATTTACACACCAAAAGCATGTGAGCTTTCATACTTCCTTGCAAGATACAACTGGGAACAATAGTTGTAAATGTATCATATTCGTTTGCGTTTGTTTATAGTTTCATGTTATTGTATTTTCAATATTTCTTTATCTTTCAGAAAAATATGAAGTGTTATATAGGTATCTGGACATTTCCTTCAATACTCTGTACATAGTCTCTTGGAGCATGTATTCCTCTTGTCCTTATATTTGCTTACTGCTAAACGACATACATAATGTGAATACAGTGACATATAGAATAGTGAAAACTGTTTTGACTCTATCTTAATTAGATGTAGGAATGCTTTTTTCTTGTCAGTCTGGAGATTTTTTTTGAATAATCTGGATTCTTTTTGTTTTCATTTATCTATTAGCCCTAAATATGTATATATTAGGTTACAGAAGTTCTAATTTGTATATACTTAACATTATTCATTCTGAAATGAGCAGAAAGTACTTTCAATTTTAACACAATTAAATTAAGCTGAACTAGATTATGTTAACTGATAAAAAAGTCGATTTTCAAAATAAATTAAAACTTTGGATCATCCTTTACCACTTACGCGTTCTAATTGAGTCGTATTCAATTGGAATCAGGTTCGAAAACATTCAGCTGAGTTTCATTTCTGAATGAGTAACTTTCAAATGGAATATTTTAAACCATGTACTGGAAACTGTCTGTTGGGATTGAAGAATTTAATACGTATTTTTGCATAATGATTTAGAAAACCATTATGAGCTGAGGATTACCAGCTAAGAGCATATACAAATGACATAAATTATCCAGTTTATAAATTTATACCTAAGTGCTTGCCAGTGTGTATGTGTGTTGTATAATCAAGATAATATAATGTAAATAATAACATACTACCTCCGAAACTGTAAGTGCAAAAGATTAAAACAACCCAGTTAATCTTTAATTGTAACAAAAATTTTAAAAAGGGTTCCATTATTAAAATTAGAAAAAGGTACAAGACGTAACAGTAAGATCAAGATTAATCTCTTGTAGTACACAAGTCTATATACAATTATGAATCTTCATTGTGTTTCAATTGTGTGCACTTAAAATATAATATAAATTAAAATTAATTCTTTTACAAGTTACTTCACAAAACAATAAACTATTAAGTAAGGTACCAGTGTTTGAATTATCAACCACATTTGTTTACAGATTAGTTTGAGAAACGTAGAGATTTACGAAACATTTCGAAAATAATGTTTGTTATCGCAAATAATATTTAGAATGTACTTTAAAATTTAATATTTTCTATCAATTTACTGAAGTTTGTAAAATATTAGTGTACTTTGTGAAAGCACTTGAGCAGTGAAATTTAGAGATACATTATTTTTTGCTGATACAATAAATTGATCATATGTGTATGAAACTCCGAAGTTATATTGTTTTGAAATGAACGAAGGGCATGAAAGAACTAATACCTGTAAATGGAAAGTAAAATTCAATGTATAATAATTTGAGAAATAATGTAAAAATATTTCTTGCCCTCTCAGAACAACTGAGGTTTATATTTAGACCAAATAAAGCAGGAAACTTTGAATGGTAGTTGAACATTTTAAAACTTACATAAAAGATAAAGAATACACTTGAATAATTTGCAGAACACTGCTCAGACCGTAAAAGTGATTAAAACAAAATGTATGTACAAATCACCATCTGATTAACTGTCTCGCAAATAAAGGCAACGTATGTTTATAGCGTTGTAATGTCATAACTCATCATATCGGAGTAAAAATACAAATATATTTCTCCCTTCTTAAGACAACCAAAGTGCTATTTAGAACTTGTTACAGCATTTATCTATCTATATATATAATTCTATATTATACTCTATTGTTGAGGTACAAACAAATACCTTACTTTATTATATATATATAATAAAATCTACAATAACTTCACACATACACATACAAACACACGCAGCCAGTTAATCTTAACGTCGTTTGAGTAGAACCGTTTTTCAATTATTGTTGTCAAGAAATTCATATTGTGTAGCTAATAAAGATGAACAATTATTATTAGTATAATTAATGCGTGCATCTAATATTTATTGGCTGGGAGGGCGTGTGGTATAAAGTATTATTTTTTAAGTATTGGTTTTGTTCCCATCTCATATTGATTTTTTTGTTTTGCTCTTCACTTGCGCACTAAATTTGTACAGAAGTCCTACTATACTGATTTTTGTTGTTTTTACAAAGCTGTACAATAAGCTTTTGTTTTTAAAACTCATTGCCTTCATATATTTTGTTTTAATTAAAAAATACTTATGCAATGATTTTTACTTTCTTCCTATCTTTATTTTCATTATAACCTACTCTATGTTTTTTTACGAATTTATTTTGGCCACTAACATTTTTATGTGCCTTTCGTTTACTGTATTTTTCTTATTTCTTTTACCTCTCAGTTAAATTGAGCGTCCTGCCTTTTACGTTTTTTCGTGCATTTATTTAAAATATATGTATATATTGTCCTTTGCCACGCAACACATCTTTTATCATTCAAAATACAATACAAACGATGAATTCAACATAAATTAGAGAGGCAGGTATATAATTTGTTTTCCTTTGGAAATTTTTTGTCCAATTTCATGTTTTGATGGCTTCAGAGAAAAGAAGTAAGGGTTAATGATTAGATGTTGGTGGGGCTCAGTAGTAGAGCTATCTAGCCAAGCTACTCCCGCAGTTTGTGCCATTCTGCGATCTGCCGGCGTGGAGAGTTGCACACCTCATTCCAGTGATGTAAAGCGGATCCTGTGCTTTTTGCACCTCCCAATTCCAATCGTCCAATTACCTGCAAAAAAGACCATAGAATATGAAGTAAATGTATTTCAAAAAACATCAATAAAATAATATAATCTGGAAATAACAAATTTATAATGAAACCATTTTGGTCTATTTGCAGAGAGGTCAGAGATGTGTTTCTGTAAACCTTGCTACCAAATGGACTCGATGCACCCTAAAAATTATATATATATATATATATATATATATATATATATATATATATATATATATATATATATATATATATATATATATATATATATATATATATATATATATATATATATATGTATATATGAAATGCTAATTTTGATTGGTGTAAATTAAAGAAATACTAAAGTAAAACAGCTACGTAATCGGTTTGTCTTATGCAGTGAAGAAAAATCTGCTTTGTCGCTTTCTGCCTCATTTTTTTTTTTGACCAAGTGACAAAAGGGATTTCTCTTCACTAATTAGAACATAAATCAATTGTTCACGGTTGTCAAACTTAGTTTATGTCATTGAAAGGCTTGCTAAGAAAAATAAAAGGTAATTTCGTTTTTGTGCTTGATCGTATTTTTTTAGTGCAGAAATACAGGGGTAGACAAAAAAATCTAAAACCACTTCATACAGGACACGTAAGTTTGGCCCTTCACTGTACAACAGGTGATGCGGTTGCCGATCGTTTTTTGTTTTCAATGTGTCGTGTGGACCTTCCTCTTCCGTCAGCAGTAACCAGTTCAACTGGGGGTGTCGTGGTGTGAAAGTGGTGCGGTAAAATGGACGACTTAACAGACTTCCAAAGAGGCATGATCGTTTGTGCCCGTCTAGTTGGAGCTTCAGTGGCAACAGTGGCGAACATTGTGGGGATATCGAAAGGCACTGTATCAATGTCACGAGGGCATACACAATTCATCGGTAAACGACGTATGCAAAACACAACAGTGGTCGAAAGACAATCCTGTCAGATAGGGACTGGAGGACATTAAAACGGATTGTAACAGCTAGAAAGAAGACCACTGCAATGAAAATTACGTCTGAACTCCATTTTGGCCTACAGAATGCGGTTTCATCGAAAACAGAGCGACAGGAACTTCATAAAATGAAAATTCATGGCAGGGCCGCTATTGCCAAACCCCTGGTCACAGCAATAAATGTGAAGAGGCGTATCGAGTGGTGCAAGGACCACAAGGCATGGACTCATGAGCAGTAGAAACACGTAATGTGGTCCGATGAATCGACCTTCACCTTGTTTCCAACAACCGGTTGTGTGTACGTATGGAGAATACCGTCGCAGGCCTATGATACAAACTGTTTGCTACCAACTGTGAAGCATGGGGGTGGTTCTGTTACAGTATGGGCAGTGATATCTTGGTTTTTGCAGGTCTCATCATAGCCGTGCATGGAATGATGAATGCTAAGGCGATGAGGCCATTTTGGGGGACCAGGTTCTACCTATGGCCCAAATATTTTTCCCTGATGGTGATGGCATCTATCAAGATGATTTTGCAACCTGTCACGCTACAAAAACGGTGAACTCATGGTTTGAGGAGCATGACCAGGAGCTATCGCACCTCCCCTGGGTCCCACAATCACCAGATCTGAACATCATTGAGCCACTGTGGTCTGAGTTAGAAAGGCATGTTCGGTCTCATTACCCCCAACCAGCACTCCTTAAGGAACTGGAGCATGTTTTGGAGGAACAATGGTACAAAATTCCACACAAAACGATTCAGGAGCTGTATACGTCCATTCCACGTCGGATCCAAGCTGTTTTTGGACGCAAAAGGATGCCCCACACCATACTAGGTATGATTTTCACACTTTTGCAAACGTTTTAGATTTTTTGTCCTACTCCTGTATATGGTTTCGCTTTGTGCAAAATGGAGACAATTGCATGTATTTCTCACGTTCTAGAGCGAATTCCAGACATTTTGTGATTTATTTCTGGCACATGTTGATGAAATTCAACAACGAAGCTGTGTTCATTTGCAGCAAGCATTTTAAATATAGCAATATATAGAAATTCAATGTTAATTTTAAAGATTAGCCCGTTTATTGTCCATGTACTTGATGTACTCTGAAAATAGCGCAGAACACATTATATTAGATATGTGCTGACCTGCAGAAGTGCTATTCTCTCCTAACAATAACTTTTTAGCTGGGTTCATTTCCAAATACACAAAATATGACATACAGGTCATATTGATGGGATGATGTTCACAACTTTCGTGAGACCGCAAACGCCAACAAAAAATGGTCCCCCGGGAGACCTTGAATGTCACGTAGTGCGATAAACACTCAACGTGTGTCCAATGCCATGGAACAACGTTCAAAGAAGTCAATTCGGCAATTGAGTCGTCAAATGCATATTCTACGTACCAGTGTGCGGCAAATCCTTAAAAAGGACTTATAACTGTACCCATACAACCTACAGGTAGTGCATATAGTGTTCAACCAAGATAAGGTTTAATGAATCACGTACTGTGATTGGCTAGTCAGCAAAGGTGATGACTTCGTGTAACATCTTATCACGTCCGACGAAGCTTATTTCCAACTCAGCGGTTATACCAATAAACAAAACTGTTGATTATATCGCACATGACATAGAACAGTGACACAACTCAAAATTTTGCGTTCTTGAGTTATTGACACTGCGAGGCGCGCAATACTTTACTCTACCTAGTAAAAAAATTTCACACTTGTAACGTAATTTTTAGCATCTAGAGAGCAGTATGTGTCGGTTTTCCATTTCCTGAACTTTGACTATTGTCCTCGGAGAATAGTGACAGAAGTTAGATGATCTTGTGTGGTTGAGTAGTTCTTCTCTGGTAAAGTGACATTTTTTAACATACAACAGTGCTTGTGCAGCATTCAGTATAGTAAAACGACACTTTTAGGTTTAGGACGTTATTCTCCGAAAAAAGGTGGGTAGAAGCTGTACAAGGTAATTGAATTAATGAATGAAAACTTCCTTGACTTTAAGGATCTTTGTCAAAACTACGGAAATAATTTCTCAAAAACCTACGATGAACAGCAAATAAAATTTGCCGATATTAAGATAGCAAAAGTTGAGAAAGAAACACCGGACGGATTTTTTAAAATCAAAACTTCATACGAACAGGCAGATTACCAAAAAAATGTTGTCACGAAGAATACACGCAAGTTTCGGCAGAGAAGAATGTCGTGCGAACTGGGAAAAACGCATTCAGATAAGTTCAAAATATCGGATCGCAAAAAGTCCGATATAATGGATCTTCTTGCTTCCCAACACATTCCCCCAGCTTAGAAAGATTTCTACACATCGCTTTTCAATTAGTAGTTTCTATTGGACAGCTGATGTAAAGACATTGATATTTGGATCATTATTTTGAAGTTATACCATAATTAAAAGTAATTGTTTTCTTGTAAAACTTCGAAAACTTCGATTTGTGTCACCTTTCCTCCTTGTCATCATTACACACTTTTACAAGGTGTGTCATCAGAATAGTCACACCTTGCAAAAAATGACAATGATAAATAAAAAGAAAAGTGACACAAATCATATTTCTCACCCCTAGGATGACTGCATTTTGTGTACTTAACACTTATTGTTTCCAGTAACAATACCTGTAACTACTTACAAAGTTAGAAGCAATTCATACACTATTTTCTTCGAAATACAATACTCATTGTATAATAATACTAGAGTTTGTTTTTTTGCTCTCCTGAAAAAATACGTTTTTTGAGTTGTGTCACTGTTCTATGTCATGTGCGATATGCTAGACAAGGTCCTCAACAGTTGCATGAAACACCATTGCACAGTGACAAGGTTACTGTGTGGTAAGCAGTGAGTCATGACTGTGTGATAGATTCCTATTTTTTAAGAATGTACATAATGAAACAGTCACAGTCAAAGCTATGTGGTACAACATAATGCTATGAATATTTTTCACTCCTGAAATGAGACAGCTTGGCCTAAGGGACATGTAGATGCAGCAGAATGGTAGCCCATTCATACTGCAGTAGGATCAATGACAACCTTTCGATTACCTTCCAGGACGTCTCAACTACAGATTCGGTTATATCCATTGGCCACCCAGATTCCCCGATCTAACTCCATCGGACAAATTCCTGTGGGTTAGCTAAAGGAGAAGGTATACACCACAAAGAACACTACTATCAATGAACTGAAAGATATCATCCGAAGGGAGTTAGGGAGAAAGTATGTTTTCGTCAAGGTGGTGCTCATCTAAGGGGCGTAATCTTCAAACACTAAACACAGTGCAGAACTCCCGTCCTTTGGTAATGTGTTCCACGTAGTTAGTAATAAATGTTTATGTTCAACATGCTCCACGAATGCATTTTAAATGTGGCCTATCAATATGACTCACCCCGTATTTAGTCTCGAAAAGCCTTACATATGCAGATTTATAAGAAAGGTAAAGACAGAGAAGAAAAGACTCTAAATTTGAAACGATCAAGATTCACTGATTCAATTACTTTAAACTAAAAACGAGTAACAATCACGAAGATATTAAATATTAAGAAGACATCTGTTACGTTGGCATCAACATCAAACAATGATTAATTCCTATTATTCACTAATAAATACGCACTGTTTTTAAAGTGGTATTAGATACTTGTATACCAGTATTACTAAAGGGAAGCTATTAATGTATACTGCTTCTAAAGACTTGTAAGGGAGTCGCTGAGCGATTATGTATTTTATTAATTCAATATTAAAGTTTCATTCTAAAATTCGCCTGACAAAGAAGACAGGACTGGGAACTTTCGATTATGAAGCTACAATACGAAATAAGGTTATATATAGGTCTACCAGCCGCGTGATGCTGTAATCCAGATTTTTGGAGGTAAGATAGTATAATGGGGAGGTAGTCATTGATAATACTATCACCAACAACTCTAGATTCAAATCCTGGTTTGTTTCGGAATCCAATCAAAATCAATCATGCAATAAATTCGTTTTTAGCTGTTATTAAGATACTAATCAAATCGAAAGCGCCTGCAGAAGCCAATAAAAAGAAATTGAAAAAAAAGTTCTCCATATCACTGACGTCAATTTTTTAAAATAGTCATATCTATGTACATTCTCACAGAAGGAGATAATCTGACTATTTTGATTACTAATGATGAAAGATTTACGTATGTTGTACGAATACAAATTTATACAGTGTATGGGTTTGCGCATGTACAAATCTCTCTGTACATTCTTTCCTCCCTCCTTTTAGCATAAACGTGGCATACATTTCAAATTGATGAAACATGTAGTACACTTCAACGAGTTAGATAATGTCGTCGTCGGCAGATGTCTCTAGCGATGCGGCTGATGGACGCGTGTGGCAACACATTGAGAGTACGTGAGTTTTTGCTAAATGCCCTTGGTTTTAATCGTGCTGGTTAATATATCTGGAACCCCATTTTTTAATTTTTTTTTCCCTCTCGTAACAGGGAGGGAGGGAGAATGAACGCTGTGAATCATGCAAATGATGTTTCCATCGTTGTTCTCCGTAACTTTTTTCTGTTTTTTCGGCTTTGAGCTTATTTGGTGCTGACAGAATCTATATGTGTGTGGTACGCTTGCTTTGGTATATTTGGCCACTGTTGTCTAATGATTTCCCGTTATATTTTTTGTAGATTATATGTATACACACATACATATATTAATTTCCAGTTTTTTATGTTACTCTCATTAGCATTATATTGCGTTTTTTTTTAACTTTCTGTGATAACTTTATTACAAAAGTTTCTTATATGGTAAACTGAAACGTGTGTATCAAGTTTCTTGTTTTAACTTTAAACGACTGGTTATTTATAATCAGTGTTTACTGGTACTGGTCTGGTAGTTATAAAAACTTCACTGTTTTCAATATCAGTTTCAATCACACAATGTCAAAAAATATCAACAATATGCCTCAATCTCAGTAATTATTTGGCCCAAGCCTTAGATTTACTGTACATTATAGGGAAAAAAATGGGCTTAATTAAAAACTCTATTTGCTTTAAGAAATATTATTATTTTGGTTTCCTCCAGTGTATGAATTGAATATTTTCCCCAGAGGGGACAAATTTCACCCACAAATGACCCAACCATGACACACACACACACTATATATATATATATATATATATATATATATATATATATATATATATATATATATATATATAGTGTTTGTTTGTATTAGAATATATATTCTAATACAAACGCGGTGGCCCAATGGTAAGCCCTCCCCGCTAGTCTAGTGGGACACTCGCGTGTTAGCTGCCCAAGAGGTAACACGTCTTTCGCTGGTCGTCCGTCCAGTGTCGTATCGTGCGAGAGGCATTGAATGTGCCCAGTGTACTTTGTGTTTGCTTGGAATTTACGCTGACTTGATTCTAATATATTTCAGTTTAGTGGTGACTAGTGAGTTTATTTAGAATTATAAAATGTCTATCAAACGTGTCAATACATTAAAATTAGGATTTCGTGCGATTCCTCACCGTCCGTCCACAATAAAAATCCATGAGTTTATTCAAAATACGTTTAAGTTAAAGGAAGAACAAATACTAAGTATTGAGTTGGATATTTATCGTAAATGTGTGTATATTAAGTTATTGTCTGACTTGTTGTGTGACAAATTGTTAAGAGATCATGGTGATAGTGTTAAATTTCAAGATGATAGTGGTACATACCCAGTGACTTTAGAATTAGCTGATCGACCTTTAACCTATGTGCGAATACATGCTATTCCCACGGAATATAGTGATAATGATGTCACGCGTGCCTTGTCTATCTATGGAGAGTGTAAAGGTATAAAAGACGAAATTTATGACGATACTCATATTTATAAAGTTAGATCTGGACGAAAGATCGTGACTATGTATTTGTTTAAACCTATACCGTCCTTCCTGGATATTCGTAACCAGAAGTTCCTAGTAACTTATTTCGGTCAGGACCGTACTTGTTATTACTGCCAATCTAGAGATCATTTACAAGATCAATGTTTTCAGCGTCAAAAACGGGCCTTTGTTTCAACAACAACCATAGAACATACTGAAAGTGATAAGGAACGCTCTCGGGTTTCGCCAACCCAAGAAATTAATGTGGTTAAACCTGCTAATTTGCCTACTTTAACGTCAGATGTTGACTTTCCAAAGTTAATGACTGAGCTTACTATCCCTGTGATACAGGGCCGTTCTCTAAACACTACTCCGATAGTGCCAAAAGACAGTGTTCCTAGCCGACCATGTTCCGGAGAAATTAAGGAAAACGTTTCTCCCAAGGATATTAGTGATAGTCAGGACAGGACCTCATCTGCAGCCCCTCCAGCTTTACATGGTACTTCTTCACTGGCTGAGTCAGATTTTCAACGGGAACATCAAGTTGTCATTGAACAAGATACAAAGAAGCTTTTGATAGACAGTGATTCCTCCTCCACTAGTGTTGTTGATGGTGATCAGAAGCTAGAGTGCATCTATAGTGCATCGGAAGTTTCCTCTGTAAGTCCCATTTTTCCAGTTCAGTCCAAGGAAAAAGATCATCCTTTCTCCCCTGTGAGTTGTCCTAGTGGGAAAAAAGGATCTGATGCCCGGAATTCCCAGGAAGCCTCCCAAGACAAGAAACGGAAGAAAGCAGGAACGGCTATAGCTCAAGTAAAACAACCTAAGAAGACGGATCAGGGACCCTTAGAAGTATCACCTAGGATCACCCGGTCGTCTGTAGCTAAATTAGTGAGTACGGAATATCTACCTGATACCGCAGTTCCTTCTTCAGGTGAGCCACCAACAGTTTCTACTCCTACCTAAACATTCAGAAACACAGTGCTTGCAGCCAAATAGTGGTGTGGTATTATGAAGTGTGTTGCTAACATTAGACAACTTCCTATAACAATATTTATGTGTACTATCTTAAAACTAGCAACTATAAATATCAACGGAATACAATCGCCAGTCAAACTTGAAGCTCTCAATGACTTTCTACTTAAATCTGAAATAGATGTAGCTTTTATCCAAGAAGTTGGTCCTAAGATTGTAAACGTACATCCATCATATAATGTATATAATAATTGTACATATAATAGCCTTGGTACTGCAATTTTGGTTAAAGAAGGCATCCCGCTTACAAATGTAGAATTACATCCTAATGGTCGAATTATCAAAGGTCAGGTTAATGTCAGAAGAAGAAATTAGTAAAATTGAATGAGTAAAATCTCGTCTATTTAAAAGAAAAATACTTCCTCATGTAAGTCAATAGGCTATTAAAAAAAAGAAAGATAACAATTCAATATCAATAATAATAATAATAATAATAATAATAATAATAATAATAATAATAATAATAATAATAATAATAATAATAATAATAATAATAATAATAATAACACACACACACCTCCTTTCATTAAAGTCTTTTTTCGAAAGCTACCCTGAAACGATGGCGTGTCGTTTGTTGCAACCAAATATCTATGGCGTCCCTCCACTCAGGCCGGTAGCCAGCCCAAAATTGTAGGGGGGTCCGGCTGAAGTTAGGGGGGGCCCGATCCAACCATATTATAGTTCATCACTATATTACAGTTCATTTGGAAGCCTACCGTGAAAATTTTAGAAGGGGCGGCCCCCCTAGACCCTCCTGGATACGGGACAAAGATAGGCACAAGGGATGACATGACGTCATGCGTTCCTCAACCTTTTCAGATCAATTTTTACCGTTGGTTACAACTCGATTTTGATGTTGTTTGGCAATATTTTCATTGCGGATTTATCAAATCTTATTACCGTGAAGATTAGCACATACCTGACGAAATATCTAAGGGTTGCCAGGCACTTATTCATATTGATTCACTGTGAATAAGTGATAAGTATTCTCATCTTCCAGACGAGCGAGATCTCATATAACCTCACTGATGAAAAAGAATATTAAGCTCCAAACAAACAAACACAAAACATTCTAAATTTCACGATATATTCGTAAATTGACATAATTACATTTCCTCTTTTAACGCAGTTCTTAATATTACCTTATTTTATATAAGTTCTATTTTTCCGTTATGTTACGCCATTAAAGAACCGGCTTTTAATATACATAAGGAAATGTACAGATGAATTGAAAACTAGAATCACAATATGTTTACCATTTTCGAAAGTATTACACATAACTTCTTGACTCAAACTGATGTTATGACGTAAATTTCATTCATAAACATCTTTATTGAGTTTTCATAACTTCTAATTTTCTTTGGTGTTGTTTTAACAAAATACAGGCTATAATCAACGCATACTTTCAAATTTTCAGTTTTAATACTCTTAAACTTGGCCTAAATTAAGAAATATTCATATTTAATGTATTTTAGCAGGACAATATGCTTTCAAAATACATAATTAAAAGTAGTGGTTGCTCCAGAGGGAAATCACAAAGTTAAAAAATTAAAGTTTTCTTGCTTCAAAATAAGGGATAAAAGTAATCTAATGGACTTAGAAGATGCAGGCCCGAATGGGAACACTATTGTGGTACTCCCGGTTCCAGAAAAAACAAGTAAAGAAATCGCATTAAGACTATATCATCCTGGTATTTATTGAGGTGTCATATCACTTACTAGGCCTATTTTTTCATCGGAAGTTGGAAACGTAAAGAAATAAAGAAACTACTGCAGAATACTTTAGAAAATATTGTTTTTAATACAAAGTATTTACTCCCTCAAATTCTAGATAGAGGCCAACAGGCTATACGCTCCCTTGTTTATATGTTCATGGATGTACATGTATTACAATATGTTATTGTGAGTATTTCATAAGCCACGAGTAACAGAGCCATCCAACAGTCTGATGATCACTTGGCCGAGGGACCCGCGAGCAGAATGTATTAATTGCATGTATTACTTGCAGAATTTAGTCATAGGAGCCACACTGGTTTCCACAGGGGAACATTATGCTGCTAAGACGGCAATGAGATTACACTCTAGCGCGGGACCCGACTGGGAACAATCGGTCCAATCCGCTGAAGTCCGGCCCTGATACGACAATTAATATAGTAGGGAAGTTTTCTTCTTTTAGTTTGAAGCAATAAAAAGTCTTTTAATTTTTATCCGTGTTACTTCTCTTACAAGCCCCCTCCGATTAAAAGTAAATTTTTAAAAAATTAGAAAATATTTTTCTACTTTTCCTTCTCTATATATATAAAAGTTATTGCTCTGGAGGTATACACTACCAAAATTTCTTAAAAATCTCTAATTTTTAGTGCTTTGATTAGCACATCCCTGTAGGATAGGCCGGAACTCCTGCAAGTATTACTGGAGCCTATGAGACCATTGACATTGCAATACCCTCTGAAGTACTATTATTTCGTTGTGTTACATTCAAACCGATATAAAGTGATCAGAGAAAGTTCCCTTTTACCTTTTGGTTTGCTTTTAGCTTCCGCAGAGGTAGCTGTTTTATTATAAAATGGTTTTAACAAACACTTAGAGTCACTGATATCAGGTCCTGTTACTTCCTTTACCAAACGTTTAGCAGATTTTCGGGAAACGTTTAGCTCTTGTTATTATAAGTTCTGTAATTTCACGAATGTTGAATACCTCTAATGTCTCCCTAAATTTCTGCTTCTAATTTTACTTCTAAAGCTGTTTTCTCACAAAAATATAAATAAATAAAATATTAAAACCTAAGAATCTGTGTGTTAGTTAAAAACAAGAGATATCTATGCGTAATGTGGGTGTTGGACATAAGCTCATCGGTGATTTTTTTTTTTTTTTAATTTTACGAAATCGTTATACTCAGATATATTTTGGCTTTGCTTCTTAGTGCTGCCGTCGTGCTTGCAGACAAACACTCAAACAAGTTTCTTTCTTATTTACTAACACTAAGCATTTTTTTTCTTTGTTCATAAGTTGTTTTGATCTTAGTAAATAAGAAAGAGATTCATTTAATGAGTATTGGTCTGCAAGTGTGATGACAGCCTTAAGACTTGAACTCTGCAACACTCTTAATATTTTATTCTGATGTCTGATAACTCCTATATGACGTTAGGCATATAGCCTATTTTCTATTTAGAAACTAGGCCTAGTCAAAACCCAGATTTAAATATCAGGAGCATTTTATTTCAAATTCCTCAAAGTCCGCCCACGTTTAATACATTAAACCCTGCAACATCTTTATTATTTTATTTTTATATCTGACAACTGATATATAGCATTAATAGCTCTATTTTCTACTGAATTAGGCCTACTGCTAGTCAAAGTCTAGATTTTAATACCTCTTTATTATACCCATCATATACCCGCGAGCCCAATTAAGGCAAATGAGCGTGAGCCCGGGTGAGCGCAAGCCTATTGGAGAGAAGTGAGCGCGAGCCCGAGTGAGTGCGAGCCCAGTTGGGAGAAGTGATCGCGAGCGCTAGTGATCGCAAGTCCAGTTGAGACAAGTGAGCGCGAGCCCGGGTGAGTGCGAGCCCAGTTGGGACAAGTGAGCGCGAGCACGAGTGAGTGTCAGCCCAGTTGGGAGAAGTGATCGTGAGCGCGAGTGAGTGCGAGCCAAGTCGAGAGACATGAGCGCGAGCCTGAGTGAGTGCGAGCTCAGTCGAGAGAGATGAGCGCGAGCCCGAGTGAGTGCGAGCCCAGATAAGATTAGTGAGTGCGAGCGCGAGCCCAGTTGGGAGAAGTGATCGCGAGCGCTAGTGATCGCGAGTCCAGCTGAGACTGGTGAGCGCGAGCGCGAGTGAGTGCGAGCCCAGTCCAGAGAGATGAGCGCGAGCCCGAGTGAGTGTGAGCTCAGCTGAGACAGGTGAGCGCGAGCCCGAGCGAGCCCAGTGGAAAATGGCCACCTTTGCTGTACAGGGATAGTATTGACTCATATATTACAATTATAACAACAGTATTATTATTATTATTATTATTATTATTATTATTATTATTATTATTATTATTATTATTATTATTATTATTATTATTATTATTATTCGTGTGATTAGTAGTAGTAGTTCTAAATTTGAGTTCTTGTGGTTTACGTCCTTGTACAACACTGAGTATATGGGGGAGAGGAGCTAATATTAACGTGAGTTCCAAATCACGACCGAGGCTTGAATGTTGAAGAGTTGATGAGTGCACACATCATCGTGCAAAATCAAATCTTACAGTGGAGGCTGTTCCCCACTACACTACCTTACCTCCAAAAGAGTTTTATTTTAGAATCATACTACTGGTCCCGGCACTACTACTACTACTACTACTATACTTGAAATATCTAGCTAGAATTAGGTCTTCTTCTTCTACTACTACTACTACTAGTAGAAGAATATCTAATTCTAGTTAGATATTTCAAGTATAGTTGTCTGTTCCAATAACCATTCTCTACATTCATAATATTGTATATGACAATTGTATCGTGACATTATGTGAATAATTGAAATGTATTTACTGTTGTTTTATGTTAAATGATGTGGGATATTTCATAATAATTATTTGTCATTATTAATTTAAATGAAAACATACCTCTACTCCCAACAGAAACTGAATAATCATTTCATACAAAAAGAAAAAAAAAATCAAATAGAGTATTACGTTCAAATGTAATCAGTAGAAGACTTTTTTTTTTTTTTTTTTGGAAATTGAATGATGTATCGACTGTTTGTATTATTTCGTACATTAAAACAGTAATTTATGCAAATTTATGCACACATAAACTCATCTTTGCTTTTTAAATTATTCACTTGCACCTCAGTAAAAAAAAATATAAAATAATGGAATGTTAATTACATCATAATGCCGACCTAAAGTAAACAAATATAGAATATGGACAATACAGGTTTATACATGAGTGCACTTGTTTACTGAATACACTGCCCAACATGATTTTTACCTCCGGGAAAGTAATAGGTGATTCTGAATGATTTTGGTGCGTAGAAAACGAAAATGATATCAATGTTTGCACATCACGTCACAGTTTTGAGATATTGCATGAGTTATATTTCGTTCATAAATGTAATTTATTGAAATGAGGAATGTAAAGTAAGCCCAGTAAACCGTCAATAATCGATATGAACAAAAACACCAGAGGTGCAAAAAGTGCAGCCAAGTTCGTCAGCCTGAAAAAGTGTTGAGATGAGGATGGATGAGCCAAGTTCCTTGGCCACTGCATCCGAAAGGAACACTGGAACTTGGCGCGAAGTGTCTAACACATTCGAATACATTAAGATGTCTGTTCCTAGTTTCACGGTCGGGACATTTCAGCCGTAAGGCTAGTGGTGACCCCCAAATCCACCACGCTCCCAAACACCATCCCTAAGGCTCGTTAACATAATTTACTTTGACACTTCGTGGAGGAATATAAGTTTTCCTTGTCTGGGTTTCGAACCACCAATCTTACTGCAGTATACTGTATATGTGCCTTAGCGCCTTAGCAAAGTTGATATTCCTAAGGTTGATGGTGGTCCCAAACCCACCACGCCCACCACCACTATCCCTAAGGTTCCTTAACATACTTTTCCTTGACACCTCGCGCCAAGTTCCAGTGTTCCTTTCAGATGCAGTGGCCAAGGAACTTGGCTCATCCATCCTCATCTCAACACTTTTTGAGGCTGACGAACTTGGCTGTACTTTTTGCACCTCTGGTGTTTTTGTTCATATTTCACTTCTTTTTGTAGTTCACCATGTCAATATCGTATATTGGGATTCTCAATTGTGGCATATTGCTGGATTTAAATTTAAAATTGTACATTTTTAAAGGATTCATAATGTGTCACATACGACATTAGTTCCCAAGGGCTCTCCTACCTGGAATCGAACCCAAGACCCTGCACAAGAAACGCGCACATGCTAGCCACTAGAACAGCGGGGAGTATTTATTCTATTAAATATCTGTCAGAGCGTTATGTCCAAACGAGATTCCAATTCATTTACCCGAACTACAAAATCACGATCGCTAACATCTCATTTTTCATTACCTAAATACGAAGAGTATCAACAGGGCCCAAAACTCTTGATGCTGAATCCTCGCTGCTACATCACTGGACATAGCTGGTGTTTTAATATACCTAGTTGTTCTCTACCTTTTCACATTGCGAAATTACGGAGTTCATTACATGACGCGCATGTTGCGCAGTTTCATACTGCCTCGGGTTTTCCTTCCAATAATATACACCTTTCAAATAGCTTGTAAACTTAATAATATTTGCCACCAACATATCCTAACTGTATATAAAACTA
This sequence comes from Thermobia domestica, assembly GCF_964235325.1. Lineage (NCBI taxonomy): Eukaryota > Metazoa > Arthropoda > Insecta > Zygentoma > Lepismatidae > Thermobia > Thermobia domestica. The sequence goes on along the minus strand of NC_137465.1, from coordinate 108,907,237 downwards.
CATGAACTGACATAAATCAAAGGGGTGCTTCCGGTTGACGTGAAAAGTTGAAATGATAAAGGGAGATGAATAATTTTCCCATGTTATTTAAATGGGTCTTTTTTTTCATATAATCTCATGTTTTAGAAACTTGGAATTGGAATAAAAAATTGAAATTCGGTATGCTTGTACGTTTTCATTAGTATTACCTAAGTAAATCAGTAAAAATAAACAATTCCAACTTTAGAGTGGTTTTATGGGGAACTGAAAAATCTTTCCCATGATACGTATTTACATGGGACACCTTTTACACCCCAAAATTATACGGGACTTCCTGTAGGGCTACAATGATTAAATTTGACATGATTGTAGTTTTTCGAAACTAACCGGCAGAAAAATTGCCAAAAGTGAATATTTTTAATGTTTAGGGAATTTAAGACATTTTGCGTCTGTAAACAATTTAAATTTACGATTAAGTAAGAAATATCTAAATTTACGCAGAGCATAAATAATATCGTATAGTTCTTTTTGCCAGACTGAGCTCTTGGTCTCAGCTTTTGTGAGACGTCTGCTACAATAGGAAACGATTCTTTCTTCGTTTGTTTTGGGGTCGTAACAAGCTAATAACCCTCCCAACTGATGTGAGGATGCATCTGTGTAAAGCCTTATCTCTAGCTTTTCGTCGAAATGGTACAGTGATGGGGCATTCAAAATATCTTCTTTCAACTTCTCAAATAATTCGTCATGCGTCAATGGCCGGGCGTCTTAGGGCTTTAGGTGGTTTGATCAACCTGTGGAGATTGATGTTGGTCGAGGCGTGCAGTTCCCTTTTATCCTGTAGTGTCGGCTTCCTTCGGTGATCCTCGTCCTTCCAACTGTTGGCGATGGTAGGCGACTACTCTTCGGGACTGTCGTCTGTTTGTTTTTATTTACGATTAACACAAGTAGTACACACGTGGTTATTGCATAACGTGTAGACATGCGGAACCTTACACTATTGTTGGTTCCTTCTGCGCGAGAGTAAACAGAATTATAAAAGGCAGCACAAGCACAGGCATTTGTAAGGAAGATAAGAGGCACATTTCGTTACAATATAAGGTATCAATGGTGTAGATATAGCCTGACAAAGGGGAACACTTAATAATGAAATCATCATCAAAAGTTTGGATGGATATTTCCAAGTTCTTTTATAAATATCTTACCTCCGTGAACCCCAAAGTTTTTCAATTCTTCTCTAAGCCATTGTTACGAATGATTCAGTAAGCTAATTTAAAAAGAGAGTTGCACGATTTTATAAGTATGTAAAAACCTTATAGGCGTGGCCATATAACAATCTGTATCGAAACGTTTTATTGTACGTATAATACAGTAGGACCTCGATTATCCTACACAATTTCCGGGCTATTTCTCAGCTCCTATTCAATCGATCTCTTTCAGATTTTGGGGAATATAACTAGATATCCTTAGAAGCATACCTTTCAAATTTGCTGTAAACCGGTTGAATAAGGGCTGAGAAATATCCCGAAAATTGTGTCGAATAATCGTGATTGTACTGTCTATAATCCGAATAATAAATCAGTTCATATCTTTTGAACCTGACGTGACAGGGCATTTTTATGGTGATTTTTGAAATCAGCGTGACCGTTTCCTTAAGAATTACCTATTTTGACCGCGGAGGTATAAAAAAAGACACACACTCTTCTGAAAACACACTCTCCTAAAATTAGGCTAGTTCGTGCTCTACTTATTTTACACAATACAAACTGAAAACTTACATCAACTCAACATCAGTTCAATGCAGAAAAGTCATATGAAAATTTAGATCATGGGACACTAGAATGAAAGATTTTATATAGGTCAGTAGTAAACTACTACTTGATACTGTAATTGAGGGATACATTATATCTCTATCCATGTACTACTTATATTTAACTGAACATTTATTCTCTCTTATTTAATTTTAGCTCACGGTGGCAGTGATGTAGCTTTTAGTTCTGTTGCATAAAGTCCCTGGTTTTATCCCAGCTCGTGCCAAGTGAGCTTTGTGGTGGAAAAAACACAGAACGCGGGGGTTTCTCGGAGTTCTTCCGTTTTTTCATTCCACCATTTCAGTCATTCTCATCATCACTGTCTCCTTTAGCCTACGCGGTATAAAACAAACGTCTGTTTTTTGAATGGACATGTATCACTGAAATTATTAACTGCATTTGAGATTTAAAGAGAGCTGTTCTGTCATGAAAGAAAGACAGTAACATGCTTATATATATATATATATATATATATATATATATATATATATATATATATATATATATATATATATATATATGTGTGTGTGTGTGTGTGTGTGTGTGTGAGTGTGTGTCACAAAAGTAGGTCACGTCGCTAATAAACTGATAATCACACCTTGCTATCCATTTTTCGCATTGTATCACATGCCATTGATTTTACGATAACATATATAAAAATACAAAACATATAAGACGTGTCTCAAAATAATTGGTATCTTCAAAAAAGTCTTAATTGTAATGTAACTCAGTGTGTCTCATGTTCACTCACTTATCCCTTATTATTATTATTATTATTATTATTATTATTATTATTATTATTATTATTATTATTATTATTAATGATAATAATAATAATAATAATCACATATTTGAAACATATCTTTAGGGATGACGGGTTTTGAATATTAATGAGGTGCTTTAATTCACAGTTCACAAGCTGAGGGATCTCGGAAAACGTAATACCATTCAGGCTTGTTGGGGGTTCTGTTTTTTTCGCGGAAAATTCTGAAAATTGACGCTCCTCAAAACACAATTTTACGTATTTTTAAATAAAGTAAAACTTTTCATGTTTTTCTTTCACTGAGAAAAACTAAATCCAGATTTAAGGAGAAAACGAGGATAATATGCTTTCTGTTGGGAACACCATGGCAAAACGATGGTGTCAATTGTTATACTGGGTGAAACACCCTTATTTCCTGTGGTGACGTACGTTAGTGAGAGCCGTGCTTACTGTTTTCATAGGAGTAATTGGCGCCTTTACTTACGTACGTCGCCACAGGAAACAAGGGTGTTTCAACCAGTATTACGATTGACACTACCGTCTTGTCATAGTGTTCCCAACAGAAAGCATATTATCCTCGTTTTTTTCAGTGTTTTCACAGTTTGAAATTTATTTTTGAATGAGAATACGGCGGCGTAATTAGGGATTTTCGAAGGTTCTAACTTTCGACCTTAGTTCACGACACACCATTCTGGATGCCACCCATTTGCAATATTTGAAGAGTGAAAAATTATAACTGTAAATAGCACGGAGTAACACTCGTTCAATTTGTCATATAAAAGAGAATTGTCGCCTCATCAAAAATACAATGAAACGGATTTGCCACTTTTGCTTCTTAGCGCCATAACTCCAGAATTTTACGTGTTTTCATCCCCGGTAAAATCTTTGCCCAAACTTTACATCCTTCTCCTCTCTGCTCTATGAAAATATCGGGCCCAACTATCACTTAAACACAGGGAAAGATTAGAATACATTTTTCTTTCGTTTTCTATTATTCTTTCCTTTTCTCTTTGCTTATTTTTCTCTTTTTTTCTGTAGGCGCTGAGGACCCCCATAACTATTTTGGAAAGTGCTCGAACACCGCAATTCTCCCAGAGTTGGCGTCCCTGTGGATGCCATTTTCTAATTGTAAAATAGTGCGAAATAATGAAAGGAATTCTTTTAAATCTTCCGTTGTACTTTTCTTTGTTTCTCAAATTTATTTGCTTTCTACAGACTGTATGATGTTATAGATCAATGGCTGATAGTTTCGCTTATGTTCGGGGAAAGTACATGAAAAAAAAGAAAATAAAAAGACAACTTCCTATATGGAGAATGAACAATTGGTACAGGATGGAAAAATGAAATGAAATTATTGAGTTTTACGTCCCACGGATATGCCGGCTAGGCTAAAGGAGAGGGTGAAGATGAGTGAAATGAAGAAAGTACGAGGAAACGGGAGAACACCGAAGAAACCCACGCACACGATGTTTGTCCACCACAAAGTTCACTTAGCGTGAGCAGGGTTTGAACCCACGACCCCATGCACCAGAGGTGAATGCTCTACCACGGTGCCACCGCGGCCCCTGGTAAAGGATGGAAGATGAAATATAGGAGAAAATAAATAGTAAATAAAAAGAGTGATATTAGGTTACATACGTAGCTATGAAAACAATTTTTCGTTTGGAATGGTGCATTTACGGAATGGACAAGGAGGCTTAATCCTTTGGAAGACAAATTCTAGACTACAGTAAAAATCGAAGAAGCAGTCATGGATCTATCTCGGGGCCGGGGACCTAGGTCAATCCAGTTCTTTTTGGTGACAAAAATAATTTAAACTATTATTTATATATTTTTGAAAGTTTATAGTAACCTCATGCCTATCATAATCTGGTTTCCAGCTGCTCCTGCAGTTTTTAACTTCTAGATCCGCCACTGGAAGGAAGAATCAGCAATTTGTTTATCTTTAGTGTTTGTAATCCGTCGTACTCCTCCTGCACATTTATATGAAGATATGAATTTAAAATAGGCTCTCAAGCACTATATAAAACACCTTAGTTTAATTAGGTTCACAAAACAATAATCCTAGGTGTACCTAGATTCGATTCAAGTAAAAGTACACGTGATTCATATTTCACTTTAAATTGTAGGTTCTTGTCTTACATAAACTCGGTACTGACAAGAAACGAGAAATTTCGTTCTCTCGTTCGCATCTACTGAACGCCATCTAGGGGGGATATTGGTTCTGAAATTGGAGGAGGGTTACGGAAAGCTGCAGTGGTAGTACTGCGTTTCATAGACTGTAGGTGTTGCTTAGCATAGATTAACACTCGCCCATTTTATATTGGTTGTTCTACTCTAATGTCTTCACCTCGCTATCAAGCAGGTAAGCGGACCAAGAAAGCAGAAAAGTGCAATAACAATAAAGCAACGGAGATTGGATGTCCTCAATCTCTCTTATGAGGTAAACATTCTGTCAGGTTAAGATCTTCGGATGAAGGCCAGTGGTTCATGTTCTGGTATAAATCATTAAAAAAAAACAACAACAACCGAATAGCTGCAATTCGAGGGTCTCGAGTTAGGTGGGTAGTGTCGCCCAGAAGAAAACACGAGATTTTTTTTTTTTTTTTGGCCTCGTCTTGTAAACTTTGTAGAAGTCTCGTCTCATATCAACCCTACAAAAATTCTTTCTTGTCTCGTATTGATTCTTGAAATGATTTTCAGGCCTCGTTTTAAAAATTTATATACAAAATTTATGTCCTGATTTTTTTTTCAAAAATTTCATCTAGCAGTTATCAAAATCTTTTAGCGTCACAAGAGATCTCTAAAAGGGTGTGATATAATAATATTTATTATTGGAATGTATTATGTAATGAGTTGAGTATCTTTAAACGTTCATGGATGCTCTTCAATTTGTTCCTACAATCACTTTATCAATTTATATTTTTGTACTCCACATTTTGTAACAATAAAACAGATTGAAGATCTGACTAGGCTGGACTATTGTTGCTCACGAGACTCGTGAAAGGACCCAGCACAATCCTTATGGAAATTGGATTTCGGTGGAATTGCTTGAAACCCTAATATGTTTCAGATATTGTGATCCTGAGGAAAAGCCTCAATGGGCACGACCACCAAGCACTGACCTTTTAGCCACTTTTTTGAAATCAGCCGAAGATAATGACATTCTGGATTTCCGTGGGAAAGACTGTCCACCAATCACCGACCGTTTGGCTACTTTTTTGAAAAGAGCAGAAGACAAAGATGTTCTGGATACCTGTGAAAATAAATGAAACTGATTTGCTGTAGATGCTGTGATCCTGAGAAAACGTCTCAATGGGCGCAACCATCAACAACTGACTGTTTCTCTACTATGAGACTATTTTTTTCGTGTAATCTACAACATATCACGGTTTCAGTCCTTTCCACCGAAACCCAGAATATAATTACCTTTGTTTCCAAGAACGTGCCCTTGTAGTGGTCAAACGGTCAGTGATTGCTGGTTGCACCCAATGAGACTTTTTCCCAGAATCATAATATTTACAACATATCAAGGTTTCAAGGAGTTCCACCGAAATCCAGAATATTATTATCTTCTCCTATTTTCAAAAATGTGGTCAGGCAGTGACCAAACAGTCCCAGTAGGATTATTTGTGGTTGTGCCCATTACGACTTTTTCTCAGGATCACAATATCTACAACATATCACTGTTTCAAGCAATTACATCAAAATCCAGAATATCATTATATTTGGCTATTATTTTAAAAGTGGCCTTGTAGTGGCCAAACGATCAGTGACCGGTGGTTGTACCCATTAAGATTTTTTTTGTCGGGATCACCACATCTACAACAGCGTTGTATTCAGCGTAAGTCTCCTACAATTGGTTAATAGGTATGTTGACCTACTGTTTTCTGTAAGTTAGGGAAACACTCGAACTTAATTTTTAAACATGTTTTGATTTTTCTATCGTCCTTTTAAGATAGTTGGTTCCGATTAGCAATCCCGTGATTCAAATACCTTCTTTATACTCCAGTTTTCAGAAATAAACAACTACAATAAAACATTCTAAATTAAAACTAACGAGCCTTAAGAGGCTCGTAGTAGTTTAACTCATTATTTTTCTTTCATTTGATTTTTATATTTCATTTTATTCTAATCAATAACATGAATTCAAGCCTCCTTGTGTTCTTTCCTAGGAGATATCATAATTTTGAGGTGAAAGAGTTACTTGCTGACGGCTCATAGATTCGAGCTACGAAGATGAGTTTCCGCCTTATGTCGCTCACGAGTGTTCATTGTTTCGATCATGGATCCTCTCCGTTCATCCCCTGCCCTTCTATTTAGTGGTAAACTAAATCATGAATAATTAAACAATCTTACATAACATATAAATTTCAGTTTGTGCTAATATTACACATGAGATTAGGTTCGGGAAGTTTTCATCTTGAAAAGATGCGGGGAAAGTAAGTTAGTTTCTCGTCCCAAAGAGTATGTTTGTTTTTATTGAAAGCGCTGTCTCGTCTCAAATTTTTTTCTCGTCTTGTCTCGTGGGCAAAACTAGTTTGTACAGTCAGTGACAAAACTTCTTTCCGTTTTGTAAAATGTATTTTGGGAATAACAGTGGTATGGTTGGAGCGTATAGAAAATTACGTTCTTTTTTTTAATGTATAGAAAACTTTACTCAAATTGTTCTTCCATTCTGGACTTATCTACGAAACTAATTTCATCAAATGGAAATAACTTTTGTCGTTGACTGTACCACTATAACTAGTAAACACATATGTACGCACCTCATTCTTAGTGACTCTATCCCAGTCCAGAAGAAGGAATTCGAGACTGACGCTGTCCAGACCCTCCGCAGCTGGAGGGATATCAAACACAAAGGACTCGTTGAAAACTGGGTTCAGAGTTCGTTTCTTCACGTGCGTCTTCTTCTTCGCTATCCTTTGACTGTTGTACAGAAGGTATATCTTCACATACGGATCTGGAAATAAAATTCAGTAAAGTTCAAATTAATATTGACAAAATTAAATCTGAATAACTGTAGTTTTGTAAATTAATCTGATTATGTCAGAAGACTCTCTGTTTACTTTTCGTCGGCAAACGGGTGAAGTAGAGTAGGCCTAACTAGAAAAATCGAGAATTTGAGTTATGACTACCCTTTATCCTTATATAATCTCCTCTACCATCCATAAAACGTTCATAGTTGAATTCCCCAAATTAACGGAAACAAAACCTTTCTGAAAATGGCATTGCTTTGAAATTCAGTATCTAAAAAGTATTTGAAGACAACGTAACCAAGATACAGCTACTCTTCCTATATTAGTTATGTAGTGATTTTTATTGTTGAATGAACAAACTGGGGTAAATTATCCTCTAGGATAAAAGAAAAGAAAAAAACGAAGATTTAACATTTCTATTTACCACGACTTTCGCAAATACATAAAGGCATTTATGAGGAATTGACTAGACAACCATACAGGAACTGATGGTCGTTAAGGAACAACCAGAGCAAATTTACTTCAATAGTCATTTAGATGAAATTCATAGAAATACCACATCACAAAGGAAAGTAGCATTAACGAAGAATCCTAACAAGGGACATCACCCAATTGTCCGGCTCCGATTTCAATGAATTTTTTGTTGCTGATAGAGGACATGTATTCATTACTTGTGATGACAGAAATTTTTGCCATGGTGCAAGTTTTCTATTTTTTAATAATTTTTAAAGGTTGTGATGTGGTTAATAGAGATTAGTACAGAAGTCCCTTACTACCCTTTGTAAACGGAGTGTTAATGAAAGAACAACCATGTACATACGTATAGAGCCTAGGGGGAAGTCGTATGGTACGTATGGCCTTGACGGCAGCCATCTTGAAATACGCCATTTTGAATTAAGGTCAAGTTTTTAAAATAGGAATAGGGCAATATGATACATAATTTCGGGCTAGAATTTAATCAGGAAGACAATGGTGAAGTTAGTTTTAAGATGCGACCATTTGGTGAAAAGTTACAGGTATATTAATTGTTTATACTTACTATGTGCGTAAGTCCCTTACCTCCGCTTCTAACCCGCGTATTAATGATAATAAGTGGATAATGGTTTCGGTAATACATATTATGCCTAGAGGGAAGTAATACGATAAGGGTATCATTGACGACAGCCATTTTGAAATCCGCCATTTTGAATTAATGTGAAGTTTTGAAAACTGAAAACTATAGCATGTGGCACCACATTTTAATAGTAAATTTTCCCCAAAAGCCAATGGTATGCTTATTTTTGTTCTATAGTTAACCATATGAATTTATGACTCTTCTAATGTGCACGAAACGTCCATTATTCGATCTTTCAAATTGGCAACACTCCTAATTTTCATCGCATGTTTTAAGATTCCAACTGGCATTTTGCAATTGTTTCCATGGCTCATGTTTTCTAAATTTATTTCCTTTTTTTAAGAGTTGAGATGTGTCAGTTCATGAATAGTGTTGCGATAAGTATCCAGCAATCTTTCTCAAGTTTGAAGACTTGCCATGTAATTACTAATTTCATAGGCAATGTAATTATTTATTTCCTATACCTGCCCTTCAAAAACTCGTTTACTGACATGAATCATCGCAGAACGAAAGAACTCCAACTTTGCATTCAGACAATACCGGAGACGTAGCTTGTAATGAATAGTAGATGAGATGAGAAATAAGTTGAAAATTCACTTCAAAAAAGGAAACGAAATATGATTGTTGTGTAAATCAATGGTCTTTTGTTTTGTTTTACATTTATTTGTTTATTGTATATTTATTTATTTATTTATTTATTTATTTTCTATGGCAATATTTTAGCTAGTCAGACAAAAAAGTCATTCGCTTTCTAGCGATTGTTGTCGATGGTTCATGTTTGTAAGATTTATAATCAGTATTGGTCGGGAACTCGATTAAGTTATACCTCTTTATAAACAAGTTACCTGTTTTCATATTTTGTTCACGGTATAAACAGTGTGTTGGGAACAGTCATATTATGTCTCTTTGATATTTTCTTTCATTGCTGCTGTTCCTTTAAAGTTATAAAGTCGTATTTATTAAAAAAAATATATACTGTTTGTCGTTTGCGCAACATGTAGGCTACATTTCATGATAATTTTGAGTTCTTGTTACACCAATTTCTTATAATTTCATTTGTATTTCTTTACATCGCATAGGTCCATAGGTACCTCATGTACTCTGGGTTAAAATAAATAATTACACTGCCTAGGAAATTAATAATTACATAGCAAGTCTTCAAAATTCAGAAAGATTGCTGGATGCTTATCCCAACATTATTCATGAACTAACAAATCGCAACTCTTAAAAAAAGAAAATAAATTTAGAAAACATGAGCCATGGAAACAATTGCAAAGTGCCAGTTGGAATCTTAAAACATGCGATGAAAATTAGGAGTGTTGCCAATTTAAAAGATCGAATAATGGATCGAATCGTTAGAAGAGTCATAAATTCATATTGGTTAACTATAGAACAAAAAATAAGCATACCATTGGCTTTTGGGGAAAATTTACTATTAAAATGTGGTGCCACATGCTATAGTTTTCAGTTTTCAAAACTTCACATTAATTCAAAATGGCGGATTTCAAAATGGCTGTCGTCAATGATACCCTTATCGTATTACTTCCCTCTAGGCAAAATATGTATTACCGAAACCATTATCCACTTATTATCATTAATACGCGGGTTAGAAGCGGAGGTAAGGGACTTACGCACATAGTAAGTATAAACAATTAATATACCTGTAACTTTTCACCAAATGGTTGCATCTTAAAACTAACTTCACCATTGTCTTCCTGATTAAATTCTAGCCCGAAATTATGTATCACATTGCTCTATTCCTATTTTAAAAACTTGACCTTAATTCAAAATGGCGTATTTCAAGATGGCTGCCGTCAAGGCCATACGTACCATACGACTTCCCCCTAGGCCCTATACGTATCTACATGGTTGTTCTTTCATTAACACTCCGTTTACAAAGGGTAGTAAGGGACTTCTGTAGTAATCTCTATTAACCACATCACAACTTTTAAAAATTATTAAAAAATAGAAAACTTGCACCATGGCAAAAATTTCTGTCATCACAAGTAATGAATACATGTCCTCTATCAGCAACAAAAATTTCATTGCAATCGGAGTCGGACAATTGGGTGATGTCCCTTGTAAGTATTATATATATATATACTCACAGTCTCCGAGGAAATCATCACAGAAATATTCAGACTGGATGAGTTTATATCAAGGAGATACACCTGTTGTCAGGAAACCTGAATTTCTGAACTATTACAGAAACTTGCCACAATAAAGAATAGAAATGTAAAGTATTTGCAGAAGATCCTCATAGAGTACAAGGAATTACAATTCTCTATTCTTAAGAATTATTACATGCTATTACAAAAAGTTAGTTCATGCTGTAACATTTGCTATTTGCTATTACTTTGTTAAGTAATAGTATGAGTAAAAATAATGTTTCATCATTTTTTTTATTAATGTTAATAATCCCAATGAAAGAATTCAAAATGTAATAGAAACATGATTTTTCTGCCGCATAAAACAATGGAAATCGTAATATAGTTGCTGCTGTTAGTAATTGCAACGTACAGGATTTTTTTTCTGAAAAGTATTTTTCCATAATATTCTTATTTTGTAACATCAATTGATAAATAATGGATATTAAATTCTCTCTAAATTAAAGATGCTAGTGTAATAATAATAATAATAATAATAATAATAATAATAATAATAATAATAATAATAATAATAATAATAATAATAATAATAATAATAATAATAATAATAATAAACAATTCTTATTACAAAAAATGAAGTGTGAAAATAAATCATTTTTACTTCTTGTAAGACTGAAAATTTAATGAGTTTGTTTCAAAGGAAACTATTGATGCGTATTAATGTTTTCTCGCTAAAATTGCGAACATATTGGAGTGTCATTAGTGCATCCTTGAATGCTTAACTCTGTTTCTATATTTTATTTATAATTTCACAAGAGTATAACTTGAACATGTTTCTTTGAAAAGAAAGGGTGATTGGGCATAATTTAGTCAGGAACACTTCTTGAATTCCCTTGTGGCTAAGAAGTTGGCTTAAGCACCTTTGGCGTGTGGGGGATCCAGGTTTGATTCCAGGCGGGAGCTCATGTGGTTTGGATCCCACGTTAAGCTGTAGGTCTACAACTCACATAGATTCGCTGCTAAAAGAGACGCTAAATTAAAATCAAATCAATTAAAGCAACGTTTCTTCCCGCCAAAAACACAATGTGGTCAATAAATGATAGTACGTCCAAAACACTAAAATAATGGCTTTCTTTGTACAAAGTTTCGAAAGTGTATTAAAAATGAAGAGAGTGGCAAGTTATAACGTTAAACGAAAACATTCATAATCGCTTTCCTGTAAAATTGGTAAAATCAAGGTACGCCACTGGCGAACTAAAAGTGAGTGGCAGGGGACCAGGTTTTAAATGTGAGAAAGAACTGGAGAACGTATAATAAACATATATTAAGATTAAAATTTGTTTCGGATATGTTGAACGGTACATACATCGGAACAAACGGACATCCAGTAATAACTCTTCCGGTGTGTAGGGGACATGAAACGTGTAATTCGTTGACATTTTGAATTCGGTTTTCTCACGAGCACCATATTCTCTATTCTCCTATCGTCTCTCGTCAATATGATGTGAACTACAAGGGTCTTTTGAGTGAAAATAGATCCTTAATACTGTACGTTAATGTAAATATGCTTAATAAAATTTGCATTGAATACTACAATGAAATGAAAAGACACAATTATAATAACGCAATAAACCATTCTGTTCATAATACCAATTCAATCACAAATTATTAAATAAATTAAAAATCTTTGTCCATTTCATTTTATCCAAAGTTGGCAAATTTTCGAGAAAGAAACTTTGAGGAAAGATATTAATACCAAAATAGACAAACAGACTACGAAAATTTACTTATTGTGGGAAATAATATTAAAAAGCTGGAATCAATACCTGAACCAGAATCAATTAGTAGCTAGTTAGATTCCAGTTTAATAAAACACTATGAATACTTAGGTCAGGTTAAACAAAATCACATGAAAAATGACAAATGATAACAAGAATATGTGTAAAACTTCCTTCTGTCCATGTTTTGATGGTTTCTTGGAATGTGACTGGAGACTTTCGAAATGTGGGTGTGGAGAAGAATGGAGGGAATTAGCTGGGTCGATCGGAAAACGAATGAGTGGGTATCAGAAATGGTGGGGGAAAAGAATCATTTTAAATATTATTAAGAAGAGGAAGAGAAACTGGTTGGGACATTTTCTAAGAAGGAACTGTATCATGAGGAACGTGCTAGAAGGTATGGTGGAAGGAAAGAGAAGGAACGGGCGAAGAAGACTATAATTAATGGACGATATCAAAACAGAAAAATCGTACGTAAAGACTAAGAGATTAGCGGAATATCGTAGAGCATGGAACATTCTGTTCCAGCAAGTGACCTACCAATTTGTATTGACAAATCTACAGTTACGAAGCGCTTTGTTATTTTTTAAAATTATCAACCGATTTTATCTTAAATACGGAAATTAATGGTCTCCATCCCCTCGAACTCTAAAATTTAACGTACGCTAATGTTACTTCTAGCTCGATTTTTTTTTGTGTGTGTGTTTAAGGACATTTCTGAGATAAGATATTGATCAGATTAGGTACGAAAGAATAAGCTTCTGAAATTTATTTAAAGGTACGAACATAATAAAAACTTGGGTGTGTCAGTTCAAAATCATTATGTTAATTTTTGACTAGCCTGACACCATTTCAACTCCATTACATTTTGGAACAAAGTATCCAAATGGTAATCGTTAAATCAACTACCTGACATGATGAGGAGTCGTTTTAGTTAGGCACGATTTGTGTTGTTTCATATACAGCTGCCCAACAACTACTTTTACAGAAAATCTTGTTTATTAAACGGACGACTCCTATAAGGGATAATAAAGTATGGCATTAATTATTTATAACTGGTTACGAGAAACGAAATATTGTCCCCAAACAAAGAGAATGATAGTGAACATATGGACAACAGATGGCAGCACTTGTACTCATGTAAATGAAATCTCTCAATCAATGTCTCTAATTATGCCCTTTAGTCTAAGGGAGGTGAATGATGATGGAAGAGTCGGTGGAATGAGAATGTGGGAGGAAATGGGAATGCCCAAGAAAACTCACAGACACGATGTTGTTCATAACAAACTTACTTGCCCGGAGATCGAACCAGGGACCCTACGAGCCAGAGGTATGCGCTCTACCACTAAGCCACTGTAATACCCCTTAGTGTCGAATACTACGGTCATTATATGATGTATTTCAAAGAAGTAGCAAAACGAAGTTACAAGGAATTGAAAATTTGACTTTTTCCTAAGTACTTTATTTTGAAAAAATACTTAGGTAAGTATCATATTCAGTTACATAGCTGGATTTCAATAAATGTGAAGATCATAATGCCGTTTATGGCAATTTGATATCTAAAATCATTCCGGAAATATGAAAAAAATGCTTAAATTTGATACAGAAAAAAATTGCTAAAAATGGCGTATTCTGAGAATTAAAAAAAAAAAACTTTTGATTTACTTTGCTTTTATGAGATTACATCAATACCTTTTGGCAGCTATACAATAATAATTGCTCGGAATTACATAATTTTAAGCAGTGTTGTAAAGTTCACCATTATTTATCATATCTCCAGAAAAGGTTTGAGATAACAAGTTGCTGTAAACAGTATTATGATCTCCACCAGGCACGTAGTCAACTGGTGGGTCCGTGGGGTAAGGACCCTCCCCCCATCGGATCCAGAAATGAAAAATATTAAGAAAGGATGAAGCAAAAATAAACGAGAAAAAGATGAATCAGCGTCAAAAATATAAAGCTACAGCAGGCATTTGGTTACTCTTTCTTATGAGGAGCTTTGATTGGAGGAAAAGCGATATTATTGTAACGAAGCATTCGAAATTCCATCTAGCTTCATGCTAATCATATGGACTACAAATGACGATAGATAAACCGGTTCGATCAGATGGACTTTCAGGTAGAACTTAAAAAATGCCCAGAATCACCAATAGTATGAGGCATTTTGAATTTCGCGACAACACTCCCGAAATAGATCTCGTTGCTATCCTTGGCTGCATTAAACGAAGATAAGAAAAACAAGAAGAAAAAAGACAAGTAGAACCGAGTTCGAATGACCTTGGGAGACTATATATCTTTTTCAATACTTTTTTTATATTCTTTTACTCAAGATTCCTTCATAGTTTTTTTTTATTAAAATACCTACTAACATATCCTCATTTTATTGTCCTAACAAACCAATATGGGTATGTTGCCAGTAAAGTAGTTTAGATTGATTGATCCCCTGATGTGTAACCACAGTATTTCATGTCACCCCCTTACGAAATTCTGGCTAAACGAACGAATATATGTTAACAGTAAAGTAGTTTAGAAAAATCGAGCTCCTGGTGTGATAACCACAGTATTTCGTCACGGACCCCCCCCCCCTATTGCGAAATCCTGGCTAAGTGCCTGTCTTCACATCTATTGAAAGCAATCTGGGCAATTGGATGAGGTACTTAGCAGCTTTTAGAAATAAAGTTTTTTTAATATATAAAAAAAACTCAAAGTCCCAATTCCTTGTATTTTTGTTTCTATTCATTCAAAATTCGTCATATTATAATCATGGTATTAGACACTAAAGTAATTTGGATGTGCATTGTCCCATCCATCTTACTTGCGTTGTTACTGCTATACAGACTACAAAAACTGGAATGTTTGTTACCTACAGGACCCTTAGTTTGCAACATTGAATAACAAACAAGTTTTCGTTTAACACGTAGACTTGAAGCATGTAATAACCTGATGTAGTATCATTTGAAAGCAATGTAAGTATGTTGGATACGCAGCAGTATTAACCTGGAGGTACTATATAGTATGCCAAACAATGCTCCTCTGCTTATATTTTATGGTACAAAATTTCAGCGTTTTGTGTCTAGTAGTTTAAAAGTTTTAATGGCGTATCAGTATAAACGGTCCACCCTGTATATAAGATAATCTTCACAATCGCTCTCTGGATAATCTACAGTTTGTATTCTTACGTAGATGCAAGAAATTTCATTCGATTAATTTTAAGAAGATGAGTTCAAACCCTAAGCTTTCCCGACACTACTCTACACTACGTTACTGTACTACACTCTTTTAGAGCGGCCCTACTTATCGATGCACAGCTGGAGCGTGTATTGTAAGCTTTATCTATCTATCAATATATATATATATATATATATATATATATATATATATATATATATATGTGTGTGTGTGTGTGTGTGTGCGGCAATTAGGGGGCAAGAGGGGGCAGTTGCCCCCCCACTTTTCTGAAGTGACCACTTAACTCTTTTAAATTATATCATTCATTTTTCTGTGATAGGCTAGAATCTTCATTATTTGATTTTAAAAGTACCAAAAAAGCTTTATGCTTTCACGTCTTTCTGCGTCGAGATGTAGTGTGATGACGTCATAACTTAAAATATTTTTTGTTATGACTTTTTTTATTACTTTTTGCAGGGCTTACTTTTGCACCTAGAGGATTGAAATTTTGCATACACATTCAGTGCACCCCTTAATATTTTTCACATTCTTTTCAGATTTCTGCGATAAAACAGGGGGGTCCAGAGGGGCAAAAAGGTAAAAAAAAGTTATTTTTTAACAAAGATACCTTTTTATGCGATTTTCCCTCCTCAGATAGATACATGATGGAGACATGTGAGTGGTACCGTTTGAAAGGTTGTTCTGTTCTAAGAAGAATGATGTACGAACCATGATCCTAGTATAAATAGGGATGTCTCAAGGAATTTTTACCTGAGATCCTTTTTTATACGAGTGTAATGGATGCAATAGTTGTCAAGTGGTTCTGGCCACACTGACAGTGTGCATTACGATAGTCTGTGACAGCAGAGCGCATGTGATGTAATGTGTATTCACTGTAAAGTGAATTAGAAATTAATAATAAATACGTTCTCCTGTAATACACTTAAGTGTATTAATTAATGATTATAGCAAACGATACATGGCGCAATCGGTTATCTTTTAACAGTAAGACTGTCATCTAGCCAAAAATGCAGTCAGCTAAAGTCCCGAAGGAACTTTGCCTTACCGGTAATTTGTGTGAGAATTGGAGAAAATTCAAACAAAATTTTGATATTTATATGACTGCCAGCGGCCAAGATTTAAAGCCACCAAAGTTGTCATATTACAGAATGTAGTTGGTGAAATTTACAACACTTTTGAGATAAGTGATGAAGACAAAAAGAAGTACGAGATAGTTGTTCAAACTTTTGAAAGTTACTTCAATCCCCAGAAAAACGTGGTCGTAGAACGTTATGTTTTTAACTCCCGTGTGCAAGATGAAGAAGAATCGTTTGACTCATTCGTTACCGATTTAAAGAAACTTGTTAAGACGTGTGAATTTGGTGACCAAACAGACAGTGTAATAAGAGATCGTATTGTGTTAGGAATACGTGATAAGGTATTACAGGAAAGAATGTTGCGTGCAGGAGAACTGTCACTAGATAAGGCTATTGAAATGGGACGTGCAGCGGAATTGAGCAGACAACAAGCAGATACCATACAGAACAAACAAGTTAGTGAAGTGCGAAGAAAAAATGCAAGTGGGAAAAAGTCATCAGCTCCGCCAGGAAAAGCATGGACAACAGGAGAGGACAAATATAAATGTAAAGAACAAAGTGCAAGGAACCTGCGTTTTCACAATAATGAGTACAAGTGTAAGAAGTGCAACGCAGTACATAAGAAAGCGCAGTGCCCAGCGTTCGGTAAACAGTGCAGAAAATGTCAACAGTTTAATCATTTTGCAGTGGGGTGCAAGGCTAAACAAGTCCAGTGCATACAGGAAGAAGTAGCGGAAACGAAGGACACAAGTGATGTACTGTATTTATCAGAAGTGTCAATATCTCACATTAATGCTGTAATGTCAGCAAGGCAAGAATGGGAAGAAACCATTCAGGTGGAAGATAAACAGATCACATTTAAGTTGGACATAGGTGCAGAAGTCAACGTGCTTCCAATAAGAGAATTTAAACGTATAAATCAACAATTTAAGGTTAGGCCTACCAAAATGTTGTTAGAAGTCTATGGTGGTCATAAAATTAAACCCGTAGGTATTGTAAACTTACATTGTGTGTCAAAAAACGCGGATGAATACTTAGATTTTGTAATAGTTGAAGGTGTAAGTAACGCAGCTAAGCCGTTATTAGGCCTAAGTGCATGCACAAAGTTACATTTAATACAAAGAGTGCCTGTTGATATTGTAGCAACAATGGCCAAGAGTAGTTTTATAACTCAGAATAAAGATGTATTTGAAGGTATTGGTAAGTACAAGGGGAAACTACACGTAGAAGTTGACAAAAACGCAAAACCTGTTGCAAAGCCACCAAGAAAGGTGCCGCTAAGTATACAGCCTAAACTTAAGCAAGCAATTGAAAAACTAGAAAAAGATGGAATTATTTGTAAAGAAGAAAATCCAACGGTTTGGGTAAGCAATCTAGTTATAGTTGAAAAACTTAATGGATCCCTAAGATTGTGTTTGGATCCTAAAGATTTAAATAAAGCTCTTAAACGAAATTATGCAATAATCCCTACTGTGAGTGAGGTTAGTGCAAGGTTAAATAAAAAATCTGTGTACAGTGTTCTAGATTGGAAAGATGGCTTCTATCACATTGAGCTTGATGAAGAGTCAAGTAGATTGTGTACGTTTAGCTCACCGTATGGGTGTTGGAGGTTTTTAAGGCTACCTTTTGGTCTAAGCATAGCTCCGGAAGTGTTTCAGAAATTAAATGAAAAGTGTTTTGGAGATATTCCTGGTGTAGTCGTCTATTTTGATGATCTATTAATAGGGGCAGAATCTGAAAAAGAACACGATCAAATCATGAATGTAGTGCTAGAGAGAGCAAGAAAATTGAACATTAAGTTCAATCCTGAAAAACTACAATACAAGGTACATGGAGTTAAATACCTGGGGCATGTGTACAGTAAAGAGGGAATTAGACCTAATAGGGACATGGTGAAAGCTGTACTTGAGTTAAAAGAACCCAAAAATAAAAAAGAACTACAAAGAGTAATTGGCATGGTAAATTACGTAAATAGGTTCATTCCAAATTACTCTACAATCACTGCACCGTTAAGGGAATTGTTAAAATCAAATATTGAATGGCAGTGGTTACCGAAACATAGGGAGGCTTTTGAAAAGATAAAACAAAAACTTTCTAGTGCTCCTGTGTTAGCTAATTTTGATGTAAATAAGAAAATTACATTACAATGTGATTCTTCAAGTGAAGGGCTGGGTTGCTGTCTCAAACAAGATGGGCATCCTGTAGCTTACAGTTCTCGTAGCCTTACAGAAACTGAGAAATCATATGCACAGGTCGAAAAGGAGTTACTTAGTATTGTAACATGCGGTGAAAAAATTTCATTTGTACATCTATGGTAGGGAAGTAGAGGTAGAAACAGATCACAAGCCTCTAGTTTCGAAAATGAATAAATATGTAGCAGATGTGCCTTCTAGTAGATTACAAAGAATGAAGCTCAAATTACTGAATTATAATCTTAAACTTATTTATGTAAAAGGCAAAAATATGCACATTGCAGATCTGTTGTCAAGGTCATATCTTAATGAGGTTGAAGAAGAAGACAGGTCACTTATTGAAGTAATCCATAATCTAACTTCTCACTTACAAGTTAGTGATGCACGTAAAGAGCAGTTCATTGAAGCAACTAAATTAGACCCTGTGTTAAGTAGAATTATGGATCTGTATTACAAGGGTTGGCCAGATGATAAGAAGGAATTAGATGACAGTGTAAAATTCTATCATAAATTGAGACAGGATATTACTGTAGAAAATGGCCTAGTGTTTTTGGGTAAAAAAGTAATTGTACCGGTTAGTTTAAGGAAACAAGTGTTAAACCAGTTGCATGAAAGTCATTTTGGAGTGCAAAAAACTAAAGCAAGAGCAAGACAGATAGTGTATTGGCCAGGGTTAGCAACGGATATAGAAAATATGGTACTTAAATGTACGACGTGTGAGAAGTACAGAATATCAAATACCAAAGAACCGTTAATTTCCCAAGACATACCAAATTTACCATTCGAGAAAATAGGTGTTGATATCTTAGAATTTGGGGGTAAGTCATTTCTAGTCATAATGGATTATTACTCGAAATGGCTTGAACTTTTACCACTGAAGTCAAAAACTTCTGTAGAAGTAAATAACAAACTTAAAAATGTATTTACAACACATGGTATACCTAAAATTGTGGTGACTGACAATGTACCATTTAGCTCAAGGGAATGCAGGGATTTTGCTAGAGAGTGGGATTTCTCTATTGTAACTAGTAGTCCAAGGTATCCAAGGTCGAACGGATTGGCAGAGAAAGCGGTAGGAATTTCAAAAAGAATTTTAAAGAAAAGCCAAGAAGAAGGGAGAGACTACAGGTTAGGGTTACTTGAATATCGCAATTCTCCTGTGTTAGGATCAGATATGTCACCATCTCAAATGTTAATGCGTAGGAGGGTAAGAACTAAGTTGCCAGTACATGTAGAGCTGCTAAAACCAAAAGTTCAAGAAAATGTACATAAAATGTTACTAAAGAAGCAGCAGAAAAATAAAATGCTTTATGACAAAACAGCTAAAATAAGGCCTGAATTTAAACCAGGGGAAAATTGTTTGTTGCAAAAGGATAAGATATGGGTACCAGGTCAAGTAATTAATGTTGAAAACACTCCGAGATCATATTTAGTAAAAGATACAAACAATCAGGTGTATCACAGGAATAAAATACATTTAAGAAAGTCTCTAAACAAATTTGAATTTCAAAACTTGTGTGAGTATGATGATGTAACTAACAATCATATACAGGGTGTGCAAGAAAATGAAGAACCGATAGAACAAGACAATGTAACGAGAAATCAAAATGTGACAGAAACTGGTTGTGATGTCAATCTAAGGGGAGTAGTTGGTGATAAGCCACGTAGGTCCGAAAGAAAAGTAAAGAAGCCTTACTGGTTCAAAGATTATGTGTAAAAGGGGGAGATGTAATGGATGCAATAGTTGTCAAGTGGTTCTGGCCACACTGACAGTGTGCATTACGATAGTCTGTGACAGCACAGCGCATGTGATGTAATGTGTATTCACTGTAAAGTGAATTAGAAATTAATAATAAATATGTTCTCCTGTAATACACTTAAGTGTATTAATTAATGATTATAGCAAACGATACAACGAGAATCTAGAGTATTTTAGAGATATTATTTTTGGCGGGCTTACTTTTGCACCTAGAAGATTGAAATTTTGCACACACATTTAGTACACTCTTTAGTATTTTTCAGATTTGTTTCAGATCTTTGCGTTAAAACAGGGGGTACAGAGGGGCAAAATGGCACAAAGAAGTAATATTTTTTAAACAAATAATCCATTTTTTCATGATTTTTCCACCTCAGGTACAAGATGAAGACATGTGAGTAGTACCGTTTGAAGGTATGTTCTATTCTGAAGGGAATGATGTACGAACAATGATCCTAGGATAAATAGGGATGTCTCAGGAAAATTTTATATTACATCTGGGTCATCTGGGGCATTGTGGGAATGTTCTTAGCTCATTGGTAAACATTTTCCCGCACTTAGTTTTCAAGATAGAAGTTTGACATTTTTCTTATACACATGTAGTACATCCCTTCGTATTTTTCAGTTGATTTTGAGATCTGTGCGTTAACATAGGGGGGGGGGGAACTTGCATATATTACTGGTTCATAGAAAAAAATGGTACCATATAATATTTGTCGTTGCGTAAGTGGGTATTGGTTATTTGTCATCCCGTGGAGTTAAGACAGCTACAGGAATTGCGTTTTAATTGCAATTCAAAGGAATTAATATTACAATTGCGTCGTAGCATATGCTTGTAGTATTTACTGTCTTTCATTTTCTAAAAGTAAAGACATACATTTAATGCAAGTGTGGAATTAAAAATGTAAGTTGTTTATTAATCCCCCAGTTTCAATATAACTTCAACAAAACAAGCCTCATTATTCATTAGTATGATTAATATTATCCTTTCTATTTATTTGTTTTGCAAATATGTTATTAAATAATCTGATCACACAATTTTCCAGCCAGAATTTTATGATGTTCATGAGCAAGGAATCAAGGGTTAGTACCTAATGTGCGTTGCTCTTGTCAATTTACTTAAATATGAAACACGATATACGGTATTTTAACTGAAAAAGATAGTATTCTATTAGTTATACAACCTTTCGACAAACAAAGTGTTAGAAACAACCAGGAAAACTAACATTGATATACAAATATTCAGATCAAATCTTGCCCCCCCCCACTTTTAACGTCCAATCGCCGCCACTATATATATATATATATATATATATATATATATATATATATATATATATATATATATATATATAAGGTTTTCTAAAAATGGCCCACACCGACTACAGAGCACTGTTCTACAAGTCATAATAAAGCAAAAAATATATTATTTATGTACCTTCCGGGTCCCTGTCTCCAGACACGAATTCCATTATGTGGCAACGTCGCAAATAAAGAACCATAGAGTAGATCTACTAATCTATCAAATAGTTATATCGATTCTTTCCAGATGGCAGCTAAAGTCGATATAGATTGATACTAGCCTCACTTATTGGTGTAGCAATAGATTTTACTCATATTTGTAGAATGATGGTAATGATTCAAAGTTAATCTGCGATGTTGCCATATTATGAAATTTTGATTCCCCGTATATTTCTTCTATATATGTGTAATGTAAATCAACAGAATAATAAGTATCTCTGCGACCATTTTGTCCACGATGCAACAATTTTCATCGAGTAAAAATGTTTCATGCTGAGAACAGAAATTACGTGACATTTAGAATCCTTCTCTCTCTTCCCATTTCATTTTCTCTTTCATTATATATCACTCATTCATACAGTTTTTTTTTATTTCTGTCTGCTTTTCTTGAAAATTTCTTCCAAACTTTGTTGTATAGAAATCTTTGACGTAACCGATAATATGAAATAGAACAGTTTAAGTAGAAGCATTTCTTCTCTTACATTCCTTCCTCTCCTATCTGGAGCCTTTTACTGTTTCGTTTGTGTCGTGGCCGTGAATGTGAAAAAAAATGAGAATCGAATAAGGAAACGGGAAACGATGAAGAGAGACCTATAAGGGAGGGGGAAAACGAAAAAAAATGAAAACAAATCTCCATCAAAAACACCTGACGTTGCATATTATGAACCACAATATATATATATATCCTTACGCAGATGTGTTCTTTCTGTTCTTATGTTATTTCTGTTCTTTAAATTAAAAAGTAGAGATGTGGGATGCACGCGTTGTAGTTTTGACGTTGGAACAAATTCTTTTTCTGTAGTGTGCAAATGAACATTCTTTGGTAATATAAATTCGCGTTTTGAATCAAAATAACTTTATCCTATACTCGAAATCAATACGAAACTGTTTTTTTAAAATAAATTTCAAAACATGGAGACTTCAAAACATATATTAGCGCAGTAATTACTAACTTTTTCTTTGACTTGTAACACACCGCCCACGACTTAATCGCTATATACTCAGGTTTGGTACTGTATTACTGATTAATATATACCGAGGTAACAAAAGCCTGGGACCATAGGTTATCTCTGGTATGAGTAAAGATTAAAAAAAAAAAAAAAGCGAAAAGAGAAAAGTTGTCAGAAATAGGTGGATTTTAATCTAAAATGAAGATCTTTTTTAATTGGACCAGACGTTTCGATTTTACAATGGTCATTTGCCCAATGTTAAATAAAAATGCATTGTTGCCAGTTCAGCAGACTGATCAAACGGAACGCAAGTCCACAGAAAAATGAGATGGAGATCGTGAATATTGTTACGTGAGGGAACCTAAAATAATTCGAATCCATTCCTGAACAATTCTGTATTGTGGGTATGATGAGAGCTCAAGAAAACAACTTTTTCATTAAGAACATTATCAGTTTGGAGCCCAAACGGCTGGTGCAATTGGTAAAATTCCACCATTTTAGATAGAGAACCATCTATTTCCAGCAGCTTTTATTTCACTACATAGTTTCGTATCTTTCTCATAACGGAGATAATCTATGACCCAGGATTTTTGTTACACCCGGTATATTGTACTCAAGTTCATTAATTTTTAACTTATCATTTAACACTTCATTGTAAAATTAACATGTATCGTATACAGTCTAGATATATAAGCCTTATAAGTACGGTATAGAATGTATTTTTAAATTCTAGAATTTCATGGCACACCTGTTTGGAATCGCTGATTAACATATGCAGAATTGCGAGGATAAGTTGGAAAATAAGATACTTGTAGCAACTATGGACAGAGATGTTTTAACAAGACAAGTAATATACTACGAAAAGAAAGAACTTGGCTTATTTTAGTTTTCCACATAAGATCCGCGAACGATGCTGAATTTGACCTATTGCATCATACTCAGGCCTGACATAAAGTCGAAAAATTTTAATTTTAAAAATTTTCGATTTCTTATGGTGCATAAAACTCAAGATGTGGTGCAGAAAATTGCAAAATATATGCAGAAAATTTTGGTATAAGTTTTGTTGGGATCGGCTTCTGACGAAATCCAAGTTAACGCCTTTCGGCATGACATGTGGACTATACACTTCCACTAGCCGGTTATGGATTTTAGCACTCAATCCCAAAGACCTATTTATACCACACAACCGCTCACACTTCCTCCTTGGACCATTAGGTCAAAACACGTCTTCTATACATATTTGCCGGGCACAGAATGAGACCGCTCATCCGAACATTTTGCTAGCACAGCGAGAGTGCTTTCTGCAAGATGCTCAATGTACGTCACCGAATGACGTATGATAGCTCACGCTGTAAACCGATATTTTGTTTGACGCTTTCTTGGGGGAAAAATAAACTTATTTTCCGACTTCTCGTATTTCCGAGAGCTTAAACTGGAGCGTCATTTTAGGTTTGACAGGGAAGAAGTAAGTCTCCACCTATAGAGCTTCACGTATTTCTTTACTAGAGCAGGGGTGCCCACAAGGGGGGCTATGACGCAAACTGCGTCATTGAAATATTTGGGGGGGGGGTTAAAAATTAATCGAAAAGATTTTTTTTTTCATGGAAGAACACCTATGGATAGACAATTGCGGGGTGGTGGTGATGGTGCGTCATGGACATAAGGGGGGTGGGCACCACTGGCTACAGTGAAACTCCTCAGCTTAGACACCCCTCTAACTTGGACACTTTTTTTCCAAACAGATAAGCTCTTATTGATTTCTGTGTAATTGGAAACCCCTGTAATCTGGACACCCCTCTATGTTACATCTTGCACACACACATTTGAAACTAATTTCGATACCTAGAAGATTCACTCCACAGGTAAAGGAGACTAAATGAATCGTTGATAAAAGGTTAAGCATTGATGATTCACGAGATAAGACTGCTGGAATTCCGAAAAGAGATGTTGAGTGATGGAAGAGAACAGAAGCCCTATTTTCATGAGAAAACAATGAAATTCCGAAAACAGGTGCAGGGTGACAAGTAGAGTGGTCAGCAATGCGTTTCTTATTCTGTACATACTAAACATTACAGTTTAATCTGTGGTTGTGATCTACATCAGAAGACGTTCAAAGTTGTAAAAATGAGTAAGCGGAAGTTGAATGAACTGACATTAGAAGAAAAGAAAAGGTAATCTATCGCTTAACAACGGTGACAGCTGCAGGAAAGTAGCATTTGAGCGGTTAGCGTACGCGCCTTTGGCGCGGGAGTCCCGGGTTCGATTCCCGGCGGGAGCTCATGTGGTTCGGATTCCACGTTAATCAGTAGGTCCACGTCTCATATAGCCTCGCTGCTGAAACGGACGCTAAACTAAAATCAACTCAACTCAAAGTAGCATTTGAGTTTCGGGTTTCAAAAATCAATAACGTCGAACATTAACAGACACAAAAACGTTATTGTAGAATCATGGGAACAAAATTGTAGCGTTCGAAGAAAACAGACACGTAAACCACACAAAGAAGTGAATGATAAGGTGATCATTTTTTCCAGCTTTGTCGCGCAAAAATATCCCTGTAAGTGGAGCTGCACTTCGAGAGAAAGCAAAAGAAATTGCGGTTAGTTTAAATATTAGTGACTTCGTAGCTAGCAATGGAGGGTTAGATAGATTTCGTAAGAGGTCGAATTAGACATATGACAATCCACAGCCAAATATACTTTTATATACCGAAATAGACGAAATACTAAATATGTGGCTTAAGATAAATATCTCCAAGCCCACAAACTAGTCTGTGCCCTGAACGAGATTTCCACAAAGACAGTGGCTTTATGTAATCTCACTTCGCGCTGTGTCTGGCCAAGACATTGGAGACTCTGGCCCTTCCGAAATGATGGTGTGGTCTCTTAATGTACAATATCTAAATAAAAATATTCGACCCCTCAGAAACGGAGAGAAGTTCCGAGTAAATTATGGAAAAACTAGACTAAACTCAATAAAACGGAAGAAATTCTAACAGGGACTTACCAAAATTAAAAAAAATAAATTAAATAAATTTTGCACTAATGAGTTGTCTGCCAAATCCTTACTAGTATCTCTCAGTCCGCAAGATTCGCTACATCTTGAGGCGTCAACTAATTTCAAAACACTATATCTACTAGAAATAGAAGAAATGAAAATTCATGTACATTGGGGTTTTTCGACGCACTGGTACGGAAGTACGAAATTCTACCGTAATACATTTTCTATATTATTCAACCCTATCCACTTCGTCACCTCCGCGAACAGTAATGAACTTAGCTTAATCAGGTGACATGAAAAAATTCAAAGTTGCAAAGTAGTATCGCAAATGTAGCTGAGCGTATATATTTAAACTGCACCAATTCTGCAAATAGATATTATGTTCTGTATTAATTGGAAACTATCCGGAATTATACGCTACATGACTACTATTCGCAACGTCAGCAGAATAATAAGTTAGTATGTACGTTTACTATTAAATGTCAAGCCACAAAGTGAAAATACAATCCATCATTTTTAAACGACATAGTATCCTCATACAAAATTCTGAAGTAATAGTGTACTAGATATTTATTATGAAATAAATACAATCAATACCTTATAAATAAATTTACAACTAGGCATATATATGCACGGGTGCCCTATTATTTATTTACACTCGCTACAATATATATATATATATATATATATATATATATATATATATATATATATATATATATATATATATATATATATATATATATACACTGCCGGTCAAAAGTTTCCGGACAGGCGCTTCAACTTACATTTTTATGAGCTAATTAATATAATATTCGATAGGGAAAGCAATCATTTCGAAATATTTTGTTCGTGTAAGTCTCTATAATGTCTTAGGAGGATAATGGACGTTTATGTAACATGTTTACATGTGATGAAAAAGAAAGATTGTTGAATTATTGTAAAGTCGGCGATTATTTTAATTAAAAATAACGTGATGAGGATTATGAAATAACTTTGCCTGATCGAAGTACGGTTAAACGTTAGAAGTTAATTCCTTTTTATAGTTACCCCTGGAATATAATTCCTTAGTATACACGCCTTATCAAACATAAATAATGTCAGGAGTTTACAGCATTAGTGAACAGTAATATAAGATACCGTACAGTGAAGTTTTGAACAGTGTTTGTGTGGATGTTTTTGCCTCTTCTGAGGGTTTCTTGCCGCTATTGTTCGAAATCACGCATAGAGGTAAGATATTAAGTGAAGAGGTACACGTTGGTATCATTGCGCCTTATAACATGGGCTTTTCTATCCGTCAAATACCTTTCAAACTGAAATAGAGTCCATCTACTTTTGGTGATTCCATCAAGGGTTTTTAGTGAAGACGAAAGACCGTGGAGAAAAATCAAACTGGAAGGTCTCGTATTACGTCACGTACGAAAAATCGTATTATTGTATTGTTTGGCAAAAGAAATTTGAAACATACTGCAGCGGAATTCCAATCTGAGTTTAATCGTAGTCATCCTACAAACATTTTAGTTATTACTGTGAATCGACATTTCAGTGTAACTACACTCTGGGTAAGAGTTGATGTGCAGAAACCATCGCAGGTTCAGTGGAAACAAGTAACAGAGGCTCCAATGGACCCTGAAGAAAAAAAATATTGACAACAAAGCAGTAGAAACGCGTATTATGGACTGATGAATCAAAATTTCAAGTTTTTGGACAGCGACGTCGAGTTTATGTTCGAAGATCTGTTACAGAAAAGATGCGTCCTGACTGTGCAACCCAGATTATTAAAAATGGAGGAGTTTCTGTGATAGTTTCGAGGTGTTTCACAAGTTCTGGAGTTGGTTGGATTCACAAAATACAAGGAAATCTGGATAAAAATGATTATCATTCCGTTTTAAGCAGCCATATTATTCCCTCCGAAATTGATTTGCTTGGTCGCATAATCCCTTTTCTGCAAGATACTGATCACAAGGACACATCCAAACTTTGTTTTCATTATTTTAAGAAGAAACAAGCCAAATGATATATTTGTATAATGGAATGGCCTTCCCAGTCTCCAGATCCTGCCCCGCCGAACTTCTCTGGGAAGAGCTTGCCAGAAGTGTACGGAAAGGCTGTCCAACATCTGCTGCTGATGTGTTTGATATTCTGAAGAACGCCTGGAATAATAATTCAGATAAAAATCTTCAAAAACTTGTAAGCCACATGCCCCGATTGGTGAAACGAGTGAAAGCGGCAAACGGCGATTTCTTTGACGAGAAGAACATTTAAATAATTTGACAATTTTCTTTGTTGGATAACGTTATTATGTTATTCTGATGTTAAAACTATCACTGCGTTCCTAAACTACCAAGTATCTTGTCCAAAATTGCACCGTATTACAAGCCTAACTTAATATTTCCCTGTTTTTGATCTGTTCGGAAACTTTTGACCGGCAGGATACATACATACATATATGCATATATATATATATGCCATTATTATTACTCATTTATATATTTATTCATTTTTCTATAACGTGGATTTATTTTCAGACATTCTATACTCTACAATTACGCCCAAGACTGTTCGAAGCAGTCTCATTATATATATTAAAATCAACAAACTACTATAATACACTAATCAATACGTGCGAATTGGTATGAACTGAGACTAGATTCTTTCAGTACAGACTACAGTATATTTCACTTTACGGCTTCATATTAATTTTATATACAATGATAATTCAATATCATTAGTTATCTTAACAGAATGCAATTATATTTTAAAGTGTCAACAATGCGATCGTTCACAGAAAGCAACGAAGAGAGGGAATTTGAAACCGCAGCCTGACAACAGAAAAATGCTACATAGACGAACTTCAATTTAAGGGAAAACGCAGTTTACTATTATCAATAATTTGATTACTGGACTATATAAATGATTGTGCTTCCCAGGAAAGTTAATTTATAATGGAATTCGTCTAAATACCTATTCATATGGACCAAAACTAATATTTAGGCATCAATAATTACAAAAGAAGGGAAATTTTCGTGTTGAGCAGATCCTTAAGTCTCGGAGTAACAAAAACCTAGCGGCGAATAGTTCTTAACCCGACACGAGATGGCATTAGTAGTACGAACACAAACATTGCACTATTAAATACTCTTTGTACTCTGTCATCGTTAACTCTGAGCAATATACCATGTAGTTACGGTACGGAATTACTACGAATTTGCGTAGCAAATTAATTTACCCATTTAAAATGACCAAAAGAAATGAATAATTACACGACAATACACTGTTCGTAAATAAATAAATCATAGTTTCACTCACACATTACTTCTATTATCTACGTACTCAATCACCCACATACATGCGACATCCCACATAAACTAAGAAAACAAATACTAATACAGATCACTATATATGTTAAATAATATTATCACACCACTCGACTATACATAAATCAAATCACTAAATTTCACTATCTTAAACCGGCTCTATAAACTGAGAAAAAAAGAAACGGAATAATCAGAGCCCAATGGCCCTTGTATTAACTAAATCATAGTTTCCAATTACTATTAATAAAAAAGAAAGAATAGGTCCCTTTCCTGATTGGAAAAGAACCCTCACGAAAAAAACTCATTCAACCCATTTCCGTTGTAGCTTTGGTCAATTTAGGAGTAAATGAGAGTCCCTGTTGAAATTTAGACTGACACAGTGTAATCTAACAGAATCTATGAATACTGCCATGCAGATAAAATCACATTTGCTACATACAAACACAAAGCTATATAAGGATAGGCCTATCGAACCCTAACAGGAAATTTTAGGGGTGGAAAGGGTATCCTAAATGTTTCAAAATCACTAACATTTGTTATCTGTTTTTGGATATAATTTCAAAATTCTAAGACTTCCATCAGCTTTCGGATTACTTATTTCTTATTTGGAACTACTTTTACCTGATTATCTCATGGAAAATCCAGTTCTTTTATAAATTTTACTGCACCACTTCAATATGTATGTTCTTTCGGAAACGGCTACCAGCCAAAGAAGGAGTCATTCGCGCTAGAATACTGAGGAGGAATATAGTTCAAAATCAGAGCAAAGAATTTTGGCGGCGGAAAATATAAAACGAATAGAGAATAGTAAAAACTGGATGAAACAGGATTTTGGGAGAATATGGGCATGTCAGAGGGACGAAGGGGATCTAAATTATTCTCACAAACATCAGATTGGTGGATAATTTCAGAAATTTCTGTCCAATTGCCGACCTATGATTTTGTATCGCAAAGATATATAATTTCAATAATCATCCATTTGAAATTCCCATTTACAGAGTTTATAATGAAATTGTATATAAATAAAGAAATTATTACCAGAAATATAATTCTTTACGGATTACTACCAAACTCCCACATTTTGGTTGGAGTAAAGAACAAATGAATTTAATACATAGACCGAAAATTATGTGTTGGAAAATTTACAGTACGAGGTACTTTCGAAAAGTATTGGGTCCCTCCAAACAAAATTTCATTATCTTGATTGTAATGGCACATTACACTCTGCAACGAGATACGCAAACCGTAAAATTCTCTTATTTATTGATAATGCCACAAGTCACGTAAATCTTCATTGTCAAATGTCAAGTTACAATTCTTCCCTCCAACCTGACTAGCGAAGTGTAACCTTTGGACAAAGGTAGCATTCAAAAAGTAAAACTTCGTTACAGGAAAACATTACTCTGTACTCTTATAAGATTAGCAGAAAACACTGAAAGCATGAGTGGTTTTACACAAAGTGTAACAGTTCTGGGACATTTCGAAAACAACAATTCAGAAAAGTTTCAAACATGTTGGTTTCTCCGTCGACTTAGAAGGGAATGAAATTCAATAGGTTTGTACGAATGAAATAGAAGATGAATTGAGGGCTATCCCAGAGAACTTTCTACGCGACATTGGAATTCAAAACATTACACATTTTGACGATGATCTTGTTCATCACGAAGAAGAAAACTCACCGAAAATGACGTAACGAAACAGGTGTTGTCAACATCGTAAAAGGAGATCAAATTTTCAGACGAAGAAGAGGAAGACGAAGATGAAGCAGAAGAAAGTCAAGAAGCTTCTCCGGGAATAGTTACGCACCAGAAAGCTCTTGGATGTTTAGACGAACCTGAATGTTACGCCTTTTCGAAAAGTGAACCAGGGGCTAGTTGAAACTATATTTGGGGTGAGAAAATTAGTTGAAAATGTGGATGAACGACAAGTTACAGAAGAGGAAACAAATCCTCGTAACTGACTTCTTCACGAAAAATTATAGTTATGAAAAACAGCCATATATTGCAGATTTGAATTTTTTTTTGTGTGTGTGTGTGTTTATTACTGTGTACTACTGTTCAAGTGTTAAGTGTTAAGTGAACTGCTGAGGTACATACATACATTATAAACTACACTATACCCTGTATTGTACTGCATAGTTCAATTCAAGAGATGTATCTATATAAAGATACTGTAAGGATATTCAGCAACATCAATTTGATGTGTAAGTACTGCTCTGCTTACAATATAGCATATTGATGCATGTAGTAATGTAGGATGCTTTTTAACTTAACATGGTCATGTTGCAAACCTCTACCCCTTTATCTTGCACACTTCTCTAAGTTGGGCAGTTTTCGAAGAAACCGCAGGTGTCCAGCTTTAGAGGGTTTCACTGTATATTACTATGCTATTCATTAAAATATCAATATACAGAGCTCGATAAAAATCTATGCACATTTTAATGAATTATTTTAACGAAATTCTATATTGTGTTTGTGTTAAACTTAATTCTTCATTATAAGTTTAGTACTATATAATTGACATTTGCAGTGCTAACCCCTATGTTATGCACATTGCGTAGCTGTTTTCTACGGAGACATATTTTTTTTTTCAAAATCATAGGCAAAGAAGCAGGATTTGCAACTGTAAAATGTTTCCCGAATATATCTTTGTGCTCATCATGAATGATACCTACCATGACATACAACCACGCAGTGGCGTATTTACGATTTTGTTTCGGGAGGGGCCTTTGTAATTTTCGGAGGGGGGGCTTTGCCTGAAAATTTGAAAATTTTGCAAGATATTTCATATACTTTACTATAGTAAGATTTCGGGGGGCTTAAGCCCGGAAGCCCCCCTAAATACGCCACTGCAACCATGTAATTGTCAAGTGGTTAAAAATTTCTGATTCAAACTCACGCTTCTACTAATACTGAACTTCAGCGACATTTTTTAATTTGAAATACTGCTTTAGGCTAGACATCTGTTGATCGTATGTTAAGCTTGCACCGACCGTTTTGTTTCACCATCATACGTTATAGTAAACTTCACATGTTACAGAGATAAGAGTATAGTCATTTGTTGAGAAAGTACCATACTACATATCGTAATAATAATTAACTCTCCATCGAAAAATATCGCAGAGGCCATCAATTGTGTGTACATTTTTATGAACTTGTATATCAAACTCCAGGGAAACAATTGTTCCTTTCTACCCTGAACAAAATTAGTCTTTTCATAAAATGTTATTTAAACAGTCCTATTCTTAATAACGTGTTATTTATTTTAATGTAAATGCTTTAAGGTTTTATCACATTATGTAGCATGTAGCATTTTCAGAAATGTGAGGCTTAATGGGAAAATGGCGTATCCCATAAAATTTTGAAAATCGAGATATGTTCCAATTTGGATTCATAGAGCCATCCGGTAAATTAAGAAATGCTACAAATAACTTCTGAATATGATATTTTCCATAGCCGTAGGAAGAAAATGAAGAAGCACTTTTGTCGAAAACTTCAGTGGAAAAATTACCTATCCTCTTTTAGCTGCAACTCGTTAGTGGGAAAATGACGTAACCCTTGGCTGGCCTTACTGTGGTTTTGTGGTAATATGTGACAATAACTCTCTTTTGCCACGAGCAATCGTGACCGTTCATACACTTTATTGTTCAAAGTAAGCAAAGCCACTGTGCTAGAAAGTTATAGCTGTTCCAGTGTGAAACCACAAAAGCATAAAGAAAACCCAAAGAGAAATGGGAAGTTTATAGCCGTAAGCATAAAGAGAACTCAGAGAAGAAAGAACGTTGGACGCACAGATAAAATGGGAAGTGATGTGATCTGTCGCAAAAATGAATGATGCCGGTACATGAAGGACGTCGACTCTGAAACAAAAGATAATAAATGTAATTTCATTTTGTAAAGTGGCAGATTTCAACGAGGAAAATCTGTTTGGTTATCAGGAGGTGAGAATTTGAGCGTATGTACATAAATGAAAAAAAAAAATTGAATATCTTTCGGCACGGAAATATCATTCTGTTCTTCGTTTACCATCGCAAATGGAAGTTAATATGTGCAAGCAAGCATTTTGTAATGTACATGACATCACTCACTGTAGACTGCGCGCTAGCCGTGGTCCCTCGATAGCAGACACGAATGATTTTGTCTACCAAAAAAGACACATTCTGCCAAAGAGGACCGTCGAGGTAAGCATCACAAGGGGTCCCATGCAATTTCGGAAGAACTAGATATTGTCTGGAGTTACATTAGATTGTTCGCAAGATACCTTTCCCAATAGAACAAAGCTTCAAACCCAGAACGTTCACATTAGTTTCAGTTCAATCTGAGTAACAAATATATTATTTGTATGTGGCAGAATATGAATGAAAGGAAATCACTCGATTGAAATTGCATACATATCGAGGTGTATTCAATAATGAATTCTACTGTACATTGCACTTAATATGTCAAGCACCAATACATGTAAAACTTGTAATTCGATGTTACATGTAAAACCTAGGCCACCTGAATTTTATACAAACATTAGTGTAGACGAAGCAACCTACCATGTGAGAAATACAAAATAGGAATGTATAAACATTAACAACAGCATAATAATTGAGCTGCCCCTTTAAACATAGTGGTATGTCATAGTTTCTAATTTTCGAGTAACGTAGGGAAGAAGGTTCAAGATTTCCATGCAATTTAGTGCAATGGCATACCAAACAAGTTTTTCTGCAATCTTAAGGTTCATTTCCGAAATTAAACTATTTCCATACTGTTCTGTGGTCCTATCATAACCCATTCCACTTAGTAACTCAATTTTACCGGAAGTGGCGCTTAACCCAAGCCATTGAATTATTACTATGATCTGGTCTTCCAACGCCGATGATATTCATGGAAACTATTTTCTATCCCGTCTGCCTTAACGTAAAGGGCATAATCGAGAGACGTTAAACAGAAAGACTTTTATTATTTGCGGCAGTTATGGACATATTGCTTTGGAATACGTTTCTGCCATAATGATTCTGCTCTTGTGTGTCTGCCCAGAATTTGTCGCTTCTTGTAGTAGTGATGAAATTGGAAGCTGTATCCTTCGAATGATGATGCATCTACCAGAGCATATATGCAACAAACCGATAATGTTGGCAAAGTAAGAACTCCGTCATAATAACATTTTGACTTTATTTGTTAGAACTTCAGATAATAAAACATAGATTTTCGGATGCATACTTTCCTCTTCTGAGATGCTGATTTTGGAATCACTGAGAGGGCGAAAGGGAAAATGCAACCTCTTTACATTGTCTTTCATTAGGCCACTCTAATAAGGAAAGCACGTAATAGGAAACCAAAATCTGTTCCAGTCATCCAAATGGTAACAGAAGACATGAAGGTTCTGATCTGTTCAGACACAGAAGATGGATACTTGTTCAATATGAGAGAAGGGATAAGCATAAAATGTATGAAAAGTAGCCAATTAATTCAGGTGAAACAAGCCTACTCGACACGTGAGCCTTGGAGTAGTCTAAGTTTCCAGCGAGAGAGGATGGCTGCGACTTCTGGAGATGTTGTTTTGGTTATCCTGAAGGAAGAACCTATTAAGAAGCCTAAGTATGATTATCTATATCAATGTTGAAATACATTCCACCTGCATATCATAGCCATTAGAGATTTCTAAAACACCGAAGACGACAAGAATGACTTAGTCGTCGAAAACATAATGAAATCAAGTGATATTTTGGAGTGAAGATGCCCGTAAAGGAATTGAATATTGTGCATTAGGCAAAGATTTACAGTGAAATATAATGTCACATGTTCATCTATTTGTTAAGTTCACAATATGTAATGTTCTTGCATATTAGAGTGCTGGCAAATTAACTGGCAAATTAAAATGAAAACATTTTTCTCAAAACAATATTATAGGAATAGCGACAGAGAGGGACATGATGTGTAAATTTGGTTTACCACTGACTGGAGTACAATGATATATATAACGTGGTATGTTGTGTTATGTACGTTACATGTACTAGTGTTGGAATTTCTTTCATCTTAGATACTTTGAGAAATAACATTCTTTTTAGTTTGGAAACTATATTTACATATAAATGTGATAAGTTAATTTCATCACAAAGATATGAAGTAAAATGAATTATGATTTTTTCTGAAACACATAAGATCTTTCTTCAACATGTGTTGTTGCATTGAGCGTATCTTCCGTATTCAACTTGAAACGCAAAACCTTCCGTTTCTCAGAAACATTCAAATGAGGAAAAAATCATTTTTCCACTAAGCGCCTCAATTACAATCAATCCACGTTTCTTTTCTCTTTCTTTTCTCTATTCTAGCATTCTTCTCTCCCCTTTCTGAATTTAATATTTCCTGATACCTTTACCCTTGAACATAAAATAACTAATTTCCTCCTCAGATAATGATTCGACTTACCCGCTAGTCCTGTAACATCCATCTTGGGTAAATTTCTAGCCTTAAGGACGACCACGGTGAGCCTGTTTGCAGCCGGCTGCCAGCAGAGCGACACAAGCAGTTCTCCACGTCCTTGAGATCGAATCTGTAAGATAAAAAGAACAAATAATCTTAAAATGAATAATTAAACTATAAAATAATTAAAGACTTCGGCAAAGGAAAATAAAAATCAACTTTTTCTTTGTATTGTAAACAGAATATTCCATTCGGAGGCTGAAAACTGAAGTTCATTTAATGCATAAACAAATATCATAGCTCTCTTCCACGTAATGTAGAGAAACTAAACTTTAAGAACCATGTGAGCCTACTGCACTTGTAAGAGGACGATAATTCAGTTGCAGGGTGCTTACTTTTCGTGCAAGGGGCACGAAAAGCCCTCAGCTGATCTCAGCCCACGTGAGCTTATGTTGGATAGCAAAGTATCAGTAGGGTTTCTTAAGGTTCTCCCATTTAGACCAACATTTCCATACCACCAATTATTTCAAAATGGTTCATTTTCATTAGTCATTCGCTTCATTTAGCATAAAAAGCATAACCGTGGGACATTAAATTTAAAAAATCATTTCATTTGTTTGTCTAATGCATTCGTAGAAAGCAAGACCAAGTGACAATCACGTGACGGCAATAAATAAAGAGCATATAAGATTGTTTCATTGCCATCCACTTGAATTTGCCACCTGACTTCTTAAGCTTGCATATAATAACCACAGGACGTGAAATCAATAATGTAATTTCATTCAAATGCTGCTTTAAAAAAGGCTCAAACTATTATTATTATTATTATTATTATTATTATTATTATTATTATTATTATTATTATTATTATTATTATTATTATTATTATTATTAGCATATTGTCTGAAATTTCCATTTCAGTATGCACTTGGAACTTGTCGAAATCCTTCCTGATACTTTTGTACAGCATGAATCAACATCAAAATATGAGGAATTGCTTCGGGCAGTATTTGCTAAAGGACATTTCCTGCAGAAGAGTAACAGCAATTTAATTTAGCCTAACTCCAGAAGAAAAAAGGTAGTTAACCAACTATCATGGGGAAAAACTCCCCGGAAGCATACCTGGAAGAAACACGGGTTCTCAAACTTTAAAACGTCAAGTTTTATTGAAAGTAGATTGAATTGTTTTTTCTCTGAGTTTCTCGATCTTATTTGAGTGTTAACTGATTTCAAAAAGCCGCTAAAAAGAAGAAAATAACAAACTTTAAAAATATTAACTTTTAATAGCGCTAAAATTCGAAAATAATATTAAAAAAGCACTGTTAACAGAAATAATTTATCTATCCTAATAACGTATGTACTTATTTAAGTTAATTTATTAATAAAACAATCACTTTACGGACCTACCTTATTAAATTGTATCTAGTTAAATAAAAAATTGAACAACCGAACAACTTAATGGCTCATAATAATGCCAGTGAAACTACAATTTTATACTAGGTATTAAATTGTTTGGCTTTGCACAGACTTAAAACTTTTCATAAAGATAAAAGTAAAACAACTTAATCTTAAATAGGTAGGTGTAACATAGGTATTTAAGTAGTAGCTCCGTAAAGTGATTATTTTCTAATAAATTAAATTAAATAAGTACGTATCGTATTAGAATAGAGAATTATTCTGCATTTCAGAGTTTTCTTATTATTAGATACCCCTTCTAGCACCAGGGCTATATGGAACAAGGGCAAACAGCTTCACGTAGGATCTGAACATGAGCTTTAACCGAAAATTGTAATTATATTTTTATTTTTAATGAACCTCTCTCGTTTCCAGCTAAAATAATTCTACGTTAATATGAGAAATATATGCGTTTGTAATATTACTCATGTATGTATAGCTTGGGTTCGATCCCAGCCCCCGCCAAGTGAACTTTGAGGTGGACAAACACCGTGTGCGTGGGTTTTCTCAGGGTTCTCCCGTTTCCTCCCACTTTCTTCATTCCACCATTTCATTCATCACTCATCATCACCGTCTCCTTTAGCCTAACCGGCATAACCGTGTGTATGTATATTCTGAAGTGTTACAATTTTCTTTTGTTACCTCTTAAAAATCGTAAACTGTTTTTTTTTAATTTTTTTGATTGAAAATCTGGCAATCTAACAACCGACTCACTGCAACCTTGCCTACTACTTTTATTTATTATTATAGAGTATATATATATATATATATATATATATATATATATATATATATATATATATATATATATATATATATATATACACGAGGAGGAACCCAAAAGAAGCCGGATTCAAAGAGTGCTGCCGTTCCTAGGTGTAGTATAGAGTTCTCCTGCTAGGTGGGTCTAGTAGAGACCTTCCTAGATCAGTTGGCCAAGCGACGTCTGCGTAGGAGGTTAACGTTTGATTGTATTATTGTTTTTCTCAACTGTTCTCGTTTGCCGCCTCGAAATCGTTATGACAGATTCAAAGGAACAAGGAATGTGTTTGCTTCCTACTTGGAAAATTGGAAACGAAAACTTACCAAATGCTTCAACAGGCTTTCAAGGAGGATACTATGAACCGCCCACAATTTTTGGAGTGGTTTGGGCGCTTTAAGTGTGGTGAGATGAGTGTTGAAGATCATGCTCGTTTTTGTGCTTTTCATCATTTCGAAACGACAAAAACATCGAACAAATCTGCCCCAGAATCAGCGAGGATCGTCGTTTCATGATCGATGATATTTCAAAACAGGCAGGAGTGAGTTGGAGCTCGTGCCAGCGTGAGGTTTTGGAAAGAGACAAGTTGCCGCTAAGTTTGTTTCTCGCCTGCTCACACAGGATCAAATCATTCGTCTGAATTTGAGCCAGGACTTGAAAAATTAGATTGAAAGTGATCCAAACTTTTTGACCAACATGATGACATTTTCCGAGAATTAAACAAAGTCTAAAAGGAAAGTGTTTTGATGGTGTAGAGGCTGTAAAAAGAACTTCGCAGAGCGCATTGGATGATTTAAAAGTTTCAGAGTTC
This sequence comes from Thermobia domestica, assembly GCF_964235325.1. NCBI lineage: Eukaryota > Metazoa > Arthropoda > Insecta > Zygentoma > Lepismatidae > Thermobia > Thermobia domestica. The sequence continues at coordinate 108,868,274 of NC_137465.1, read as the reverse complement.
CAGAGGTGCTTCAAACAGTGGGAAAGAAGATGGGAAAAATTGTAATGCGCCGCTATTATCTAGCTGTCCCGAAGCGCATTACATAAAATTCATTTGGTGATGGAGTGTCTGGTCCGCATCTTGTGATATTAAGATTAAAATTTAAAGAATAACTTTTTCGAATCGAATTTAAAAGTTAGTTGCAAATTCAATTTTATAAATAGTTTACACAGTATGGGTTTGTGTTTTGTAACTACCAATTCAGCTTAAAAATATGAAGCTGTAATAAGAAAAAACCTCGGATCGTTCGTCAAAAGCTAAACCATCTGTAAAATCATGTATGTATTTATATTTAATGCCTAGAAATATAAAATCAGTTCAAGCTGTTGCAAATATATTGTTATTTGTTCACAGATGATGTGCAGCTTTATAGAAAACAGAACGAAAGATAATTAATAATTTTGATTATGTTTATAAATATAGTGAGAATATTAATTCTAATTTTGAATGCAGCCGCTATAAACTTGAAAATGAGATGAAAATGCTTTTAATGATATGATGAACTATAAGAATTATATATATGTTTACAAGGAAGATAATAATATGATAATATATAATGAATATAAGTATAATATGTAATTTGGAAAAAGGGCTGTTGAAAAGTTTAGAATTGACTCCTATTAAAATATAGTCTAATATTCGTATGTTCTTGAATGCTGCATAACCTAGTTGACATTTAAACTATGTTTCCTGCACAGCTTGAGTTTTAATGGGCACTTTTACGCATGGCTAAAGGAAAGAGATCTTACGTTCTTCATTGTGGGAGTTCCTTCATTTGCGCACCGAACCTCCAAATTTTATATAATGGAACAAGTACCTGTGTGTGTGACAAGGTGCATTTCATCTAGAATAATCCACACATTCTTTACTACTAATTTTATTACTGTACTAATTATTATTTACAGTTAGTCTTTTCTTCAAAGTTTATGGTATGGTTATTATTTTCTTCCTGTTTATACACAGAAAAATTCTTAAAAAGTATTTATAGTTAAAACTGTCGATAGAAAAGAAAAGGCATAGTCCTCTTGAACAATATTATTTTAATTGAGATGTTAGTTAATGCTTTGGCCCTGCGCATCGGGGTCGCCACCCACTATTTCTATAAAGTAGGAAATATAAATCAACCAGAAGAAACTCGATTCTTATGTGTTGTGAGGTAACATATGAAGGAAATGTATAGTTTACAGTTTACGGTAAGTATCAATTCTAACATAACTTCATTTATTAACAAATCCATTATTTATTTATTTTCTATATTTCTTCTTTCTTTCAGGTTCAGCCTAGGTTTCGCACGACGTGTCCTTTGAAGATCTCGTTACATACGTGGTAAGTATACGACTTCCTGTACTTTCATCAATTATAACCATATTTCATATTTCTCATTACTTTCCTCAATTATAACCATATTCTATATTTCTCATTTATATTCACATTACTCAATTTTCACTCTCTCTATATATGTATAAACTATTTAATCTATATATATATATTTCACCCATTTACATTAACTAATATTTTATTTCTTTTATTTTCCAGGTCAGTCGACTCCCACTATATTTGATAAATGAGCATCTCCAGAAAGAAAACAACGTACGTGGATAATGAACCTTATATGTATATTAATTAGTTTAGAAGACCATGGGATTTTTTTTTTTTTACAAAATTATTAAATGGATTACTTCAATTTATTACTGAATTGATAACTTCCAAATGTAATTTCCCGATTGTAACATAAACTTTAATTTCCCGTAACTTTATTGTCGTTATAATGTATATTTATCATTTCTATGATCCAAAATTATAGAGTTTGATATACACATGAAATTTTGAACAGTTTGATTATATCTGTATATTTTATATTTCAAATTCCATATTTATGGTGGCAGAGAATATTGGGAGAGGAAGAATGTCTCTCCCGACCTAAGTTTTCAGTTAGAATTTCATAGTGTATTGCCACATTTCTTCCACAAAATAACAATTAAATAATATATACATATTACCTGTTACGGTTATCTTTAAATAAACATATAGTAGCTTATATTCTGCTGGAATTCGAAAACTTACTACAAATATCAACATCAAATCGACACTTTTAAAATGAACAACCTATCATGTTCGTTTATTTATTTTTCGCTTTGAAAAAGTTTTCATTCTTTAAATTTAGATCATATGTTACAGACCGGAAAGCTTATCACCACACTTCGAAATATGTAATGCGACGGCGAAGGTTAAGAATAGCGGCGCATTACAGACTTCCCTTTGTCTGAAAAAATTTTGTCGTTGGATAAAATTTTCTGAAATTCAATATTCACATTTGTCTTCTTCTGAATAAAATTTAGAAGTTCGTAAACCTTTTCGACTAATCCGTTGTACATACGACTATTTAATTTTAAATTAACTTTAAAGTTACCTAGTTCGCTTGGCTTGCAGTTAATTAACATTCACAATTGCACATTTCTGAATAGTTTCCTTTTCCATATAAACGATAACAGTTTGTAGAACCACCAACTTCGATTATAAGATAATAACTACAAAAATTAAACATCAAACTATCAATAATGAAATAATATTAACTTTGGCATATGTTAAACACAATACCACTTCAAAATTTGTAAAGTTCTTCCCGAATCATTCAACCGGTATCAAATACAAATTCAGACAACCTTTCCAATCGCAATGGTTTACTGGTATCTCTGTTGCTGTGTCCTCTTTTGATTTTTATTTCTCCTTCCTTTTTATGTCTCTCATGCTTCCAGTTTGTTCTCAACTTCTTCCTTCTCATTTTCTTTCTTCCTAAGTGAATCCTTCTCTTTTTGACTTTACTTTGTCTTTTATTTCTTAACTTCATCTTTTTCTTCCTCCATTTCCAACTTCGAATTTCTTTCTTTTCGTTTCGTCTTGTTTCTCTATCCTGGATTCCGAATCCTGATTTCTTTATTTCTTTATTTTTATTTCGAATTCTGTGTTTTCCATTTCTGTGTTTTTCCACTTCATTTTTCTTTCGACCACACGGATTGCACATTGCCACAGATGGGTTACTCATACCTTCGATTTCCTCTAAAAGACACTTCTTACTCTGACTTACGTCATCTTTACACTGACCGACCAGTTTCCTTCCACGTTCTTCTTGTTCTCGGGCTCGGTATTCTTCTACCAACGTACGAGATGTCAACCTTTTCTTTTTCTTCTTAAATTTCCTCTTATTTCTTCTCATACATTGATGTCTACCTTTTCTCTTTCGATGACATACCGAACAATACAATTTTCTTATATGATTACTTAGCTTTAGGGATTTTCCGGAATTCTGATGATATTCTATTTTATGTTTTCCAGTATTTTCGCCTTTCTCTTCAGATAAACTCTTTTGAATGCTTACACTGATAACTTGTTCTTATTCTAATGGCATGAAACATATATTTTCTCCACATTCCCTTTCTTCCTTTCCAACATATTGGTTTGCTACTGGAGTCTCCAAATCATCTCCTAACAAACCATTTACTAGTTTGGAATCCTTCCTAGTTTTGCTATCTTCAATATATTCTTCCCGATTCTTTAGCGCTTCCATTTGATTTTTACTTTGTTGTTCTACTTTATCTACCACTTGTGTTTGTACTTCAGTACTATCGAACTCTGCAATTTCCTTCCTTAAATGGTTCCTAAAATCATCTATGATATTATCCAATTTCGTTTGTAATCGAGACGCAAGTTGTGAAAACGCTTGGTCCATATACATTTTTATTTCTGTATGAACTTGCGTGCGTTGTTTAGCAAGACAGCACATCATCTTCACGGTACTAAGACCGGCTTTTGTTTGTGCATTACCTCTACCATCTCTATTCTTTTCCTTGTTAATCTCATGGTATTTCTCTTCTATACTTTTATTTTCTTCTTTCTGTCTGTGTCTGTGTTTTAAATTGATTTTCTCCTTTGGTTCACTTCTACTATGACCTTCGTGTCTTCTTTTCTTCTTTTCTCTGGTATCTTCCTTATTTTCACTTTTATGTTTTCTCTTCTTTTTCGTATCATCTTTATCACTTTTACTTTTCTTTGATTTCTTCTCTTTCTTTATATCTCTTGTTTCATCTTTTACTATTTTCTTCTCTTTTTCACCGTTCTTTTCATTTGTATTCTCTCTTATTCTTTTTCTTTCTTCTTCCATATTTATATTATTCTTCCTTAATATTATTATCAATCTCATTATGATACCCCGGATCTACATCTTCTGTGATTTCCAATTGCATTTTATTTTTTTCTATTGTTTCCCTGCAGTCGTATTCTTCATCTGTACCTGAAAGTCCTTTTTCACGGTCGCTATTTTATGAAACGCACTACTCTCACCTTCCATTCTAATTGTAGTAAGAGGATGTTTCACATTGATTGTTTTGAGGTTCGGGTACTGACAAAAGAAACTTCTACAGTAAAACAATAACTTGGCGTTTTACCAGATGTACGAATACATAGTTCATCCAACAATAATCAACTGTAAATGGCCAACTAGATGATGCAGCTCTTCGAATAACTATTTACTTAAGAATTATTCTACATTTATTATCAGCCTTTTATTTCAAATTACATATCATAATTACCTCATATTCATCACATATCTTCATCATCATTTTTTTTACTAATATTCAAATTCAATTATTTTATTTCATTATATTATTATTATTACTATGCACAATTCGTCGAGGCTGTATCAGAAAAAATCTCCCAATATATACATTAATAAATATATATACATCATCTAAATTACCAATGAACTACGTTGCACCATCTACGTATGAATTTCATTTCGTTGAGATCACAAACAAAATCTAGATACTAACACAATTGGATAAATTTCCGACGTTTGATCCGGGGTTCTACGTTTTACAGATTCATAATTTTTACATACATATTTACCAACCAGAATCACAAAACTATTTCTTTCTATATATCGTTAACATTCCATTCTCCTTACTATTTACAATACTTTTTTTTTTGTTGATTTCGATTCGAAAAAGTTTTCACAATTTAGATTTATATCTTACGGCGCGGACCGAAATCCAAACTGCCACTTGCCCAAATATCAAGTAATGCGCTGGTGCAAGTACAATATAGCGGCGCATTACAAAATGAATCGTATTTGATGGAGAGTACTTTGGAGGAGACTGAAAGAATTTTGTAAAAAATGTAATAAATTATTTTTTAGAACGAAAGTTCGGTTTCTTTTGGGTCCTCCCTCGTATATATGTTTACGAGGGACGTACTATTATGATTCACACTAGTATTCTTTTCCGGCATGTTCATACAGGTTGCACAGACACTGATGTATCCACCTTCTTTTTCATTCCCCATACAGATGGTAATCACTGGGAACCAAGTCCGGGAAGTAGAGAGGGTGTGGCAGCACTGTAAACTCTAGTTAATCAATAGCAGCCGTGGTTTCCTAGGTGGTGTGAGGACATGCATTACACCGGTGTGCTAAATAAATTTTTTTCCCGGCAAAAGCTACATCCTTTTTTTTTTTTTTTTTGCTATTTGCAATCGAAATTTTTTATATTGTAATTTCGATAGAAAACACCATAATAGAGAATATTTGTAATTTGAATGGGACATGATCAAATTGCAACGAATATACAAAACACTACTTTATGTAACAGGTTCATTTGTAAAAGTTATAAATCTCACCACAAGAACACTAAATTTTTGCCTATCACATACAGTTTGCTACTATATGAAATCAATTTTTCTTTACTGTTTTAATTTTAACACAAAGGTTCACCATAGTAGACAATATCTGCAATGTGAATGGAACATAATCAAATTGTAACGAATATACAGAAAGTACTACTTAATGTAAAATGTTCGTTGCTAGAATGTATGAATCTCACTACAAGTACAATATTTTTTGCTATGCTTTGATGTGAATGAACTCTTTGTTGATTTTCGTTTGTGTTCCTGAGTAGAGTTATCTCGCCTAGACACCAACAGTAATCTGATATCATGGAGACGTCTCATCGCCCCTGATATCTTCGTTCCATTTCTTTTATGTCTTAATGGAACCGCTAGCCATGTTCCTCGCCGAATGCTCCTAAATTTGCAGGAAAATAGTCATGACTATGCAGGAAATGTAATTTTAAGCTCATGTGGCAACCTAATTTCTGGAAGTTGTACAGCGTGGTTTCGACAATCTGTTAATAGTTGCCATCTTTAACATTATCCAGGAATTGGCTAGAAACATCCTTGAATGATTCCCATGTCTGAAGCTGTGTTTCATTCATCGTCGTAGCGGATGTAGGATCATTTAAAGCTTCCGAATTTTGGAGCGGTCAAAAACTCCTTCCGTAATTTTGGCATCCGACAGTCCTGGAAATTTCTGACAGAATTACCGAAAGCAGGTAATACTTCTATCCAAACTGTTAACGTACTGCTTCATAATTCCCAATTTTACATGTAAAGGGGGCAATAACACGTTTTGAGGATCAATTAATGGACGATGTACAATAATTTTTGCTCCTGGCACGAACTGTTTCCTCTTGGGGCACTCAAAAACTAACCAGTGTCTATCCTTGTCCCGAGAGTCCCACTCTCACAGAAAACATGGGAACTTTGTATAATCTGCTTGCTGTTCCAATATGATATCGCATACTTTTAAATCACAGCACAGTAACCATCTGTGTTCATTGTATTTCAGTTTCTGCAAAACCATAGATAAATTGTGATAGTTTTCACGAAGAGATGTTGAATGGGCGACTGGCACTGAAGCAAGTTTATTCCCATCGTGTAGAAGAACACGTTTGAGACCTCTGTTACTCGAATCAATAAATAAGACGCCAGTCCCTTGCAGAGGCGGATCCAGGACGGATTTCTGGGGTGTGTGTGATGGGTTGTAATACTGCTACTTAGAGCTACTTTTAAAAACTCCAAATTCTGGGATGGGTTTTATTTATATGTATATAATAAGATTTTTTTTTTCTTCTGGGGGTCCATCGCCCCGATCACCCCTGGATCCGCCCCTGGTCCTTTGCTTGGTAAACTATTCCAAGACAACGAATCAAGCCAAAAATATCACAGCAAAACACAAGTTCTTCTTCTTGAACAAAAACTGCCTGAATTCTTCCTCCCGGTTTGTGTAACAATATGAATTTGTTCCAAGAAGTAAAAGATTTCTCTTTCAATCCTGATTGTAAAAGTTCACTCTTTTCTTTAGTGAGACCTAGGTCACGCACCAAATCATTTTAGTCACACTAATTACAAAGACGGGGCGTTTTATCTTCAACATCCAGTATAAAGATTTCATCATCACCATCCTTCAGTTGATGATGACGAAGACACACTGCATTGGTGGTTTTTGGACAGGAATATCAGGTCCATGTGGTACTAGTTTTATGGGTGATGGAAGGCTCGAATACACAATGTGCTTTTCGTTTTTCGTATTGAAACCGGACACTTTACATATACAAAAATAACAGTCGTAAACATGATTTCTTTGTTCCCGCCAAACCATTGGGATTCCGAATGGGATTGATGGCAACAACCCTTTATACCATTGCCGCAGGTTTTCTACACACGTTTTACACACAATATGAGGTGTGAAATTCGTTCCTAATCACCTATCTCCATGTTAAAGTATGCCAAGTACAAGCTTTTTATAAATGGCGTGATATTTCGCTTTTGGCCTTTAATTGCATAATGGCCACATATATACCAGAAAGAGTTTGGATTGTTCACACATTTTCGCCTCCAAACATCGCTTGCCATTTTTAACACAAACTCGCTCACGAATCGATTTCAAGTGCACGTTGTAACTTGTAGACAAATGCGTGATACACGTTCCCAGAACCCCCTCTTAGACAAAAGAACTTATAGTATTGCCCTTGTCTGGCACTGCGCATACGCGAACTACAACTGTTATATTTGTTGTTCAGGTGTTACTTGATAATTACCTAATCCCCTCCAAAACAGAGGACACAATATTTTATCTCAGACATGTCCATACCTGCATTCCATACACCCAATTAAACCCTTATTTACAAAAACGAAACTCCAGTAACATAAACAAAAATATGAGAAGGACTTGTGACAAATCTGTACGTGATATGAAACAACTGGTATTATTTTGTTTTACATAAGGACACTAAATCTAACGTATATCTCATAAAATTACTTTTGCCGGGAAATGTTCGCAGGCTAGTGTTGTCATGTTGCATAAGCTCTTCTTCGTCTATTTTCCTGGCCGCTTTCTTTGAATGGCACGATGTAAGCGTTAGAGAGCCTCCACATACGATGTACTGTTAATCGTGGCTCCACTTTCCAATCAGTTGATCAGGATAATACCTTTCGTGTCCCAGAACACTGTAGCCATACACTTCCCAGTTGCAGGTGTTCTTTGGCGGTGCATTGTCATGATGTTTCCACTGCATTGGTTGCTGCTTCGTTGACTGCGCATGGTAATGAAGCCAGGTCTCATCTCCAGTCATAAACCTAGACATAAAATCTTCGGGATCATATAATGGCATTGAAAAGTTCCCTGCACACGTCCACATGACATTGCTTTTGCTCTGGAGACAAGAATTTTGTAACCTAGCACTGAACTTCCCCAACTGAAAGTGTTGTGTACAATGACCTGCAGTGTGTTTGTGGTCATTTTTGTGAGAGCCTCCATTTCAGAGAAAGTAATGTATTTGTTCTTTTGAATGTTCTCTCTACTACGGCGATGATAGTTGGTATTGTCACTGTCACTTTCCTTCCAGAACTGCTCCCCTTTCTTGTCGAGATGCTACCCACTTTCCAAATTCTATTCAGTTGTACACTGTTTTCCACTACGAAACTACCAATCATCTTACTAGCTCTAAATCTGCGGGCGGGTGGGGGTTGGCCGAATCAAAATCCTCTTTCCGACAAGAGTTATATACACAAAGTAGTATAGTTTCTTTAGATATATTTGACTAAAATCTGGAGGTACGCGTTCTAAGGACGCCCGTGATCATCTATGCGTTTCAGTAGCGGGCACATCTCTTTCCACAGGAACTACGACGTCCAGCGCTATCCTCCTTAGTCACTTTCTATGTTATCTGTTAGTAACACTCACAAGAATTCAAGGAATGGCCTGCACAGGGCACTGCTCTCGTCCCCATTGTGTCAGACCCTAGGTGACTATGATTGCCTTTCCAATTTCAGCGGACTACTGCATCCGGAACGGGAAAAACAAGTGTAAATAATTCCAGTACTCCCCTCGTACACACACACACACACACACACACACACACATATATATATATATATATATATATATATATATATATATATATATATATATATATATATATATATATATATGACCGGATTTAGAAGGAGTGCACCAATGCAGGTGCATCCCCCTTAGTTGTAAATACATACTATCTAAAATGAAAAGCTAGCAGTGAAAATAGCAACCCTTTTCGAAATTTTCTGCCGTAATGTTTTCGTTTGGGCCTTAAAAGAAAGAGGAGTTTTGCAAAAGCAATAGTTTTAAGTCGATTTTCTGAAGGTTGAAGACAAAGGATTTACCAAGCAAAGCAATATAATATTTGTCAAGTAGGGAAGAAACAGAAGCTAGGAAGAGAGCAGAACAATTTTTCCTGCATATCACTTGCGATCCTCTTTAAAATTCTCTCCCCTCCTTGTTCTATGTATCAGCGTTGTCAGGTGTAAAGAATATTGTCTCATGTCACTTTGAAGAGCTTCAATGAGACTGGTTATTTTGGTAGTTATTGTGCACCTCCCCTCAGAAAATCCTGGATCCACCCCTGTATATATAAATGTGGACAATGTTAGCATAACACAGATGGAAAATGACAGAGGGGAAAGTTTTCTATGTTGCCGAAAAAACAATACGTGTCCACACTCTCGTTTTCGATTTATTTGATTAAGTTTCAATGATCTTATTGCGAGATTTTTTCATGTTATTTACATTAGTTTGTTTTTATGGATTAGAGCTTACAGATAAACACTTTCAGTATCGGGGCTATATTAGATGTGAACCTACAGCGTAACGTGAGATCCAAACGAGATTAATTCCCCCGGGAATCAAACCTGGGTTTTCCGCGCAAAAGACGCGCACGTTGATTATACAGTTAAGTTGGAGCTCGCTTATTTGAATACCGCTCAAAGGGAGAGAGTGCTTTATCGAATTGTTTCACTTACATTACTCGAATTACTACTGCTGTAGAATGTAGTTTCCAAACAAAAATAGCGATGAGAAACAGTTGTCTATCTTCTAATAAAAACTTTTGAATGTTCTATGAATAGCAACGATTAATACATGCACTGAGAATAGGATTGAATACATCCTTTCGTGGTTTTGTAATGCTCAGCTTATTCCTAACCTTTGACCTATTAAATTGGACACTAATTGGAAATGTTGTACAATGATGAATCAAAAAATTTGGATTAATGGGAGGGCTAGCTATCTCTCCCCATCTATCGTAGAGCCTCGCAATTTCATTACCGTCATTGTTCAACTCATGCATGTTTCAGTAAGCACAAGGCTTAACCTTTGCTACTAATCTCCGTTGGACTGAATGTTCAGATAGAACTAGAAAAATATTCAGCGTTTCACTTCATTGTGTTATAATGAGGTATTCATTTAGCGTATTTAGAGCATAAGCTATCCTTGCCCGCTCCGAACAGTTCATAAATTTAACGCTGCTTTTCTGTTGAGGCAGGTTTAATTACAAACGAACTTTTCAAAAACACTTTACCAATATATTTATCTGTGATCGTTTTGATGTTGATCTGTAATAGTTTTTATTTTATTACAGGAAAATAATGAATCTTATGCATTCTACGAAAAATTATGGCCTGACATTCTGTTTATTAGGTGATCAATACTTACCACCCATCGTCAAGCAATGATTTTCATTTCTAACCCAAAGATAATTTGTATGAGCATAATACTCACTCTCTTTCTAAAAGGAGCAGTATTGCCACATGTCCTCCACATGTTACGACTTTAACAAACGTTTAGAGTTTATTTATCACGTGTATACTCAGATTTCCAACCAACAAAAGCAACTAAACTTGTAATTTTTTAGGGTTTATATTCGGACTTCTCTTGGTTGTACGTTTATTTGTTGAAGTTTTGCATCTCCTTTTAGCAACAAAGCTATACGAAAAGTGGATCTACCTTTAAGATAGAATCCAAACCACCGTACTGCGTTCAATTTTAATGTCTCCCACCGAAAATCGAACATGGGACTACGTACACCAAAAGTACACGCGCTAGCCACTAACCCAGTGGAGAAGTCCTCGGAGGTGTCACTATGCTATATATATATTAGCTTAACTGTAAATAACAATAGAAGAGAATTATAGACAGAAAACCCATAGATCCTTGTTGCCTATCCAAAGACCAACTTTTCCTGAGATCGAATCATTTGTGCTTCGCACCAATTTTTTAAAATTCTTTACTCATGAGTCGCACTGAGCCTCAACTCAAAGTTAAATGTGTGTTGAAAATATAGTTTTTGAAAGTGCAAATTATAGCCACTAACAATAGGAAGCTGAGAACAATAGTCAAGACTAGTTTCTCATGGATTATTATTTTTTATAGAGAGATAATGAAAAGAAAGTTTTAACTAAATTTACTTCCCCTTGAAATAAAAGTAAAACTCTCCAGTATTAAATCAGAATACGGTTGCAAATGAGAGCTGTTTTAAAAATGATTATTTTTAACATATGCAAATATAATTTATAAATGTATATAATTTAACAATCACAGAAATGTTTCCTTTGAAACTTCCGAAAACTTATAGTTGAAGACAATCTTTCTGACCATGTCCTGCAAAATGGTCCTGAAAACAATATAATTATAAGGTTAAAATACATAATACTGGTGAGATTAGTTAGGCTTATTGGATTAAAAATATATAAAAATTGTTAGATAATAGATAGTAGATAAAAAGTTGTTAGATAATAGATAAAAATTGTTATAGATTTGTGTTGCTATTGGATACTCTCAAATAGATCTACCCTCCCGTCTAATGTTTTAACTTAAGCTAAAATAGTTAAATTATTTTAAATTTATCTACGTATAAATAAGAGTGATGGATCGGTAACTTATTTTCTTTATAACAAAACATTAAGAAGAAAGATAAACGCCTCTTATTCCTTACAAAATTTAAAGCTCTTACTTATCAATCGAAGGTTATAGATCCGAATGTATGTAAAAAAAATGGACATTGATATTTCTGCATGCCTCTCTTCTAGTAGTTTCTAGATTTGAAATCACTTCTGAAGTGTGAAACCAATATTGTGAAGTTCGAAGTGGCAAATAAGTTCGTTTTAATATTTTAAATATGAAATATGTAAACTTAAGTTACTGAGTCATTGTCAGAATGGACTCTATTGTTTTTTCCCTTATATCTTTCAATTGCTTAATGCAAGATCATACTTTTGCATTTCTTCCGATTAATGAAGTTGTTGTATTTAAGAAATACAGGATAAGAACAGAACTCTTACATTAGATCAATTTAAAACAATAATAAAATGTTAGCTAATGTAATCACATCAGTCTAAAGAACATATTGGAATGAAATACAGGATATGGTACAAACTTTCTCTTATGGTAATAATTTCGCCAAGAATTTGATAATTTTTTTTTATTTTTAGAAAAAAGTATTTTCTATGTTAATTTGATTTTAGGTCTATACAAATATCACAAAAACAATATTAAAACTTTGAGCGTGGACAGCTACGCTTTAAGCACGAAACTCTCTTGTTTTTAAAATGTAATTATTGGAGTTGTTAATTAAAATTGATAAACATAAATTTGAAAAATAAAAACTTTTCCTCATATACTTTTTCCCGCAGTATTTTTTCAATACATACAACCGTGTAATACATGTACATATGTAGTAGATGAAACAAGTTATTGTAGTAATATTAGTATTATTTTAGTACTTATATAAAATAATACAGCCGCAGAGTTTTTCAATAATAATCAATGATATGTTTGCGTGTATGACATAAAAAGTATAACGAAATACATATAAACAGCACGAAGGAAAGATGCTCTATTTTTTTAAAAAAATCCGAGCATGTGGGAATAATTGCAGATTTTTTATATTCTTTGTATTTTTATATTATGAATATACATTATATTTGAATTTGAATACATATTTAAAAAGTTACACATTTTACAAGTTACAAAGCTTTCCTGCTTAACTTCATTATGAATTTCTTATAGGAGTTAAACCAATTACATCCATATACTATAAAAAATATGGTTGAGTTGATTATTTTCAAATAGTTTTTTTTTAAAGTTTTGTTGTCACTTAACTAACATAAATTCTAAGATTTTACTGTCCTTAACATGCATGTAGGCAATAATGATAGAAGTTTGATAAAGGCATATAATTAATGTTAAATAGAGGCAACCAAATCTGACAGTGCCAAGGATTGTAATTGAGAATAAAAATATATGAGAAAAGAGACTTTTATGTATAATATTAAAGGAATAATATTAAAATAAACAACACATATATCAAATTGCATTTCGCTTCCAATAATAATGTATCGGGAAATATTGGGAGTTACTTACCCCCAATACTGTGTCAACTGCAAGCTTAAAACTACATGGAGAATATAACATAATTTCAACGATATAAATATTGTCCGTAATTTCAAAATACTGTATTACATATATCATTTAAATTTCACTAGTTTCAGAAATCACAGTGGCCCAGTGGCAAAGCGCCCACCTCTATTGCAAAGATTCCCTGATCCTATCTCATATCTGGTTTGCCTCATTTTGACCTCCCCTTTAAAATGTTTAGGAAGCACTTGGCGTAATGATCCTCTTATGGTAACCTCTGTCTAAATGTACTACTTTCTCTATATTTTGGTACGAAATTTATGAAAACCCTGCACATAAAAGTTTATTTTTATGGATGTAAAAGCTTCGTGTTCATGCTTAATTTGTAGACAATATGAAAAATGTTGAATGAAATGGAAGGGGTTAGCCATTGTGATTTAACAGTCTTGTATTGTAAATCAGTAGTACACTTCATAGATCCAGAAAAAATATCCAGTATCATGCAGTTGGTTTTTGGTTACTTTATTGTTGTAGTAATTGAAATAAACTTCTTTCAATAATCGAGCGCACAACTTTACACTCTAGAGTTTAGAGCATTGATCCATTACGATATCATTATAGTTGGAGCCGCGGTGGCTTAGAGGTAGAGCGTTCACCTCTGGTGCATGGGGTCTCTAGTTCGATCTCAGCTCGCGCCATGTGAACTTTGTGGTGGACAAACACCGTGTGCGTAGGTTTCCTCGGGGTTCTTCCGTTTCATCCCACTTTCTTCATTCCACCATTTCATTCATCTCTCATCATCACCGTCTCCTTTAGCCTAACCGGCATAATCGTGGGACGTAAAACTCAAAAATTTCATTTCATTTCATTTTCCGTTTCCTCCCACTTTCTTATTCCACCATTTCGTTCATTTCTCACCACCATTTTCTTTAGCCTAACCGGCATAACCGTGGGAAGTAAAACTCAAATACTTCATTTCATTTTCATCATTATAGTTCCCCAGCAATTATAAAGCTCTTCGAACTTACATTCAATTAATTTTCTTCGTTCATTTTATTTTTCTTTTGAATAATCAATTATAATTAGCTAAAAGCATGAGGTTATTTCATATATGAACGATGGATTCCATCCAATTTTGACTACAATTGGTATGACGGTAGCCCTTAATGAGACCAGTAGACAAGAGAAAACTTATGATATGTAGATCTTTCTTTTCAGAGTTATTAGCCATCAAAGTTATTTTTCAGCCTTGTGAATGTATATTATATAGCACTTTTGTCTATAAGACTCATTCAATCTTGACTAAATTTAGCATGGTGATAGATCTTGAGACGCTTAGCATGTGTGTGGTACAAATTTGTTGTACTGTTCTTTGGTCTCGAGTTATTGGCAATCAAATTTAGATTTGAACTCAGAAAAATAAAAAATATATTCAGTAAAACGCAATTATTGAATCACCCAATTGTGACCAAAATTAGCATGGCGGTAGAGCTTGGCGAGATTAATGCGCATATGCAATATTATGGTATGCAAATCTATGTTTTTCAAGTTGTCCTTGAAAGTTGAGGTTTCTAATTCTAAGTCCAAACCTTAGCCTGAAACCAACAACCTGCACAACATAATAATTCACCTGTCCAGTAAGGTCATCAAAACCTACTAGCATTTCAGATGTGATCAAGTAGATGCCTTTAGTTCTCGAGCTATTGGCCAACAAAAGGGAGGTTTGGACGAAGTCAAATCTCACCAAAAAAGTTACAATAGACACGATTGATGAAAATGATCCGATCTTGACCAAATTTAGTATGGTGGTAGGCTTGTATGAGCTTAGTATGCATATGGAGTGCAAAACTTTGATCTTCTAGTATTACTCATCCAAGTTGGCGTTTGGACTTATTTGAGTCAAAACCCCAAAATTTGATGGCCAATAACTCAAGAATCAGACGCCTGCTTACCACTGTTTCAATCGTGTTAAGTTTGTTAATGTCTACCAATATTTTAAATTAAGTCAAGTGGAAAGTATCGGTTCCTAGTTACTGACCATCAAAATTCGCGCTTGGACTTGCCAAACCTGTTAAGGGAAGTAAGTGCAGTATGCATTTACGATAAGGATTTGGCAAAAATCAAAGAGCATTTTTTCCGCTACAGAGAACTTACTAGTAAAAAGGGCTAAAAGAATAAATCACCAGCATTATTATACTTTGAATATTTCCTTTAAATGTTAAAATAAGAAAGTACTTGCTGTATCAATATAACTTTTGTGGTTGTAGCTCTTTAATCTAAAAATGTCTTTATTTAAAAGAAACTTCTTGAGAGAGAGAGAGAGAAGTAATTTGTATTTAAATATGCTTTAAACTGTTATACATAATCGCGAACGACATTATCATTCTAGCGACTGCGGGCAACTACACAACCATAATCCAAAATTGGATGACCTATATTGAGGTTTTGCATAAACATGAGCTTCTCCTAAAGACTTACAATTTTCCTCAGACATTTTGAGGAATTGATAGTTTCAATTAACATTTTTTCATTTGAATAAGATAGAGAGAGAAAGAGGGGATAATCAACAAGCCATTTTCGAGACAGAAAGAATGTAAAGTTTCAACTTGACAGAGGGTTGGTTATTTATGACAAAATATACAATATACCATTTTTGCACGCTCGCTTCATAGAAATTTCCAGTATCAAGGATCAAACTTACTGATACAGTAAATATAAAAAAATCAAGGCATCTTCATATTCGATGAATTTATTTATTATATATAAAGCACAGAATAAACAGAACATGCCATAAACATAGGTGTTCATTTTACTCCGACCTCATTCACCCTCGCTCTTGCTGTCGAAGCTTGTCCTCGCCCTCGCGCACTCCCATCTTCGTGAAAAGAGTTGTCCGTCTCCTTCGCCCTCGTGTTGTGAATTTGTCCTCGCCATCACGTCATTGTGAGCGAGGGAATTTGAGGGTGATGATGCTCTCGAGAGGGCCTCGCGAGGATGAACAGTTCTGACCATAAACGACATATATTGCAATTTTCATGATATTTTCAGGAAGAGTGCATTTTCACAATTTAGAAGCAATGTGTTTTCATTTTCGATTTTTTTCCATTGCTCTTTATCCACGCATGAGTGAGAGCATACCAAAGATTTGCTTGCTCTTACCTGGCCAAGCGATCGTAGTGTTTGATAATAACTACAGTCTATTGCCATTGGAAAGTAGCAGATGGTGAAGGGATCGAGTGCATCTTCAATTCTTGGAATTTTGAATGACAAAGATAAACTTACTTTAAAGAAATAGTCAAGTATGGGTAGTTCTTGTGAATCGTTGGCTTGTGTGATATATAGCTGCTGTTAGTGTACTTTTCAATATTTCAAGATGTCGAAAGTAGGCCTTGGAAAGGGAAGATGGAAAGATTTGTGAGTGAGTTTGAGTGTAGCGTGTTTCCAGCAGATGGTTTTTTACTGTTTTGCAAATTATGTAACACTGTGGTTTCTGCTGAGAAGTGTTATTTTTTCACAAGCACTGTTAACCAAAAGTCTGCAAGGACATGCAAACCAGCTGGTGAATTCAATTCAGAATTTTCTTGAAACACTCTCCAATCCAGCTTCGCGAACTACCAGTTTTGTGAATTAACCTAGAAGTTCTAATTAACTTGAACGTTCCTTTATGGAAGTTAGAAAATGTTTCCTTTAGAAACTTAGTCGACAAATATACCAAAAAAAAAAAAAAAATCCAAGTAAATCGTTTTCGAGAAATACTTACACTGATAGCGCGTATAACAGAACTATTGTCGATTATTCATAAAAGTGGTATATGGATATCATGTGATGAAGCATTCTATATTCTAAGCAATCCCATTGCTAATGTTGTAATTGGAACTTTGGGAGGGGGACAATGCATACAAATATATTTGATTGGATCAGAAGTTCTGGAAAAACTAAATGGTACGGAAATTTCATAGCGTTTTACAAAATCGCTTACTATTCTGTGGCTAGATTGCGTAAAATATGATAGAGTTCTTCTTTTTGAAACAGATAGAGCTGCATACATGAAAGTTCTGTTTCCAAGCGTGCTGCATATCACTTGTCTGGCACACGCACTACATAGAATTGCAGAGGAAGTACGATATCACTTTCCCTCCGTTGATCTCGTGTCAGATGTGAAGAAGTTTCTGAAAGCTCCCGTGCGAACTAGTGCCTTTAGTGAATTAACTCCTGAACTTTCATTCCAACCACAGGAGGTGGGGCACACGAACTACAGCAGTTCTGTATTATGGTAAGAACTTCGAATCCATCAAAAGAAAATAACCATTGACTTTTGATGAGGATGATGTGTTTTCAATTAAGTCCCTCAAAGTTTGCTTACTAAGAATTCCTTGAAAAAGGCCCTAACATTTATTGCAATACAATTTACAAAGTTGCCAGACGCTATTATCATGCTAGAGCTCCTTCGTGGCTAACCGGTTAGCGTACACATTTGGCGTGGGAGACCCAGGTTTGATTCCCGGCGGGAGCTAATGTGGTTCGGATTCCACGTTAATCAGTAGGTCCACGTCTCATATAGCCTTGCTGCTGAACGGGACGTTAAGCTCAAAATCAACTCATCAACTATTATCATGCTTAGAAAAGAAGAGTATACTTTACCTAATTTTCTGAAAATCTTTAATGATGTTGTCAATGATGTGAATGTTGTATCTTGTGACAAAAGCACGCACATGTGCCGAAAGCGTGGTCCTGTCATAGGTGATAATACAAATTTGGAAACCTTGAAAGACATTGCTAACAATACGGAAGGTGATACTGATGTAACTGTTCTCAATGACATGAATCCTTCCAAATCACAAGGTTTCCAGCATGCTCCAGTGACATCTATAAATTAGATGTGGAAAGATCATTTTCACATCTAAAGCGAATTCTTTGTGGCAGGAATCAGAGCCTTTCATTTCAACATCTTAAAAGGATCCTGCACTTTTCTTATGGAAAGTGGCTTTCGGCTAATGTTGTTGAAACTTCGCTGGTTGATAGTTCTTAACATGTGGATCAAAAGTCTCAATGGGCACAAAGACCGAAATCCACTCCTTCCCCCCCAAAAACCGCCTCCAAGTAGCTGGGGGGATTGAACTGATTTCAGCATGTAAAACAATTTGTTGTTTTAATCAACTCAACAAGGACCCCAAACAACCACATGTTAGACTATCAAACTACCCCACTTGACACCGCCCTTTTCCCCCCACAACCCCCCCCCCCGCGAATTACCTTACGGATGTTCCATATTACTGTAGTTTATAGTTGCGCGTATCTGTTGAAATACCTACAGTTTTGGTCTCACCGACGATATAATGGGTTTCACGTATCGCTGATTACGAATCTGAGATGAGAGTTCTAGAATTTAAGATGGAGGATCAATATGGCGGATCAAAAACACGAAACTCCTGAATGTAGCCACAAATAGCTGTTTACTAGGGTATTTTGGGTCGTTGGTTACGAATCTGAGGTCAAAATTCTTGAATTCAAGATTGCAGATCTAATATGGTGGATAAAAACGTCGAAGCCACAAATCGTAGTAGACTAGAGTGTTTTTTAGATCGCTGTTTAAGTACGCAACATTCCTTGATACTTCAGCCACCATGTAGAATTATTCTGCACCCTTGTCCTTTACCAAACCCACAACAGATATCTTAATGCTGAACGGTGTTGAAATAATTCATCAATTATCTGTTCATTATTTTCATCATTTCGGTTTGCAGCATCTAACGTGGTACTTAGCAATGAGTCATCGGGATATCTAATATTCTGTAAATGTCGTGCATGGCCTAATTACCACAAGGCACTTGCAACGTGCGCACATGTACCTAATGTACGAGCACCGCTTTGACATGTACAGTAGTAACCTTGAATAACATTTTGATCGTAATCCTGGTCATCTTCATCATTGGCTACATATGCTATGAAAACTTGATGCTTAGTTGCCTTGCGGAACCTTGAGTAGAAACGTATGCGCAGGAATCCCGGTTCAGTTACGTTTTCGTCAAGCTGGAATTGCTCATCATTATCTCGTATTAGTTTATCTTGGACGTAAGAGGATGAGAGATCTACTTGATATGTGCCTACAGTCAAAGCTCGTAAGTAGTTTTAGTTAAGTACAGGGAAATCAATTAGGCCTTGATCATTAAGCGGTACCCATTGACCGTTCCTTCTAATAAGATTATCTATCTCCACTCTTGCTTTAACAACGTTCGGCATGATTGACATATTTCTCATTTCTCTAGCTAATTCAATGGTTGCATCTTGCATGAAAATAACGGGATGGTATCTTATAAAAATAGCTCCAGCTATGTGATAGAAACTATTCAGTTTCTTTTGCTGTTGCAGATTCAACGTTTGTGCTAGAAACTTAAAAACAGATCTTAGATGCCCGTTTCTTGCCTCGACTATCCATCGACTTTTAGTAACTAGTCGAGAAGTATTCGCATCTTCTGTTGATAGTTGTCTTTCACGTGGTAGTACGAGTGCGGGCATTCAATGATCATATCCTAAATATTCCAGTAAAGGAATTGCATCGCGGTATCCTCTGTCTACTAACACAATGACCAGGATTATGATCAAAATGTTATTCAAGGTTACTACTGTACATGTCAAAGCGGTGCTCGTACATTAGGTACATGTGCGCACGTTGCAAGTGTCTTGTGGTATTTAGGCCATGCACGACATTTACAGAATATTAGATATCCCGATGACTCATTGCTAAGTACCACGTTAGATGCTGCGAAATGATGAAAATAATGAACAGATAATTGATGAATTATTTTAACACCGTTCAGCATTAAGATATCTGTGGTGGGTTTGGTAAAGGACAAGGGTGCAGAATAATTCTACATGGTGGCTGAAGTATCAAGGAATGTTGCGTACTTAAACAACGATCTAAAAACACTCTAGTCTACTACGATTTGTGGCTTCGACGTTTTTATCCACCATATTGGATCTGCAATCTTGAATTCAAGAATTTTGACCTCAGATTCGTAACCAACGACCCAAAATATCCTAGTAAACAGCTATTTGTGGCTACATTCAGGAGTTTCGTGTATTTGATCCGCCATATTGATCCTCCATCTTGAATTCTAGAACTCTCATCTCAGATACGTAATCAGCGATACGTGAAACCCATTATATCGTCGGTGAGACCAAAACTGTAGGTATTTCAACAGATACGCGCAACTATAAACTACAGTAATATGGAACATCCGTAAGGTAATTCGCGGGGGGGGGGGTATGTGGGGGGAAAAGGGCGGTGTCAAGTGGGGTAGTTTGATAGTCTAACATGTGGTTGTTTGGGGTCCTTGTTGAGTTGATTAAAACAACAAATTGTTTTACATGCTGAAATCAGTTCAATCCCCCCAGCTACTTGGAGGCGGTTTTTTGGGGGGGAAGGAGTGGATTTCGGTCTTTGTGCCCATTGAGACTTTTGATCCACATGTTAAGAAGTATCAACCAGCGAAGTTTCAACAACATTAGCCGAAAGCCACTTTCCATAAGAAAAGTGCGGGGTCCTTTGTCGATAATTTCAGAAAACAAACCTACCTTTTTTAAGTGAAAATAAACTGTTAAAGTGTGATAGCGTTTCTGCGTTTATCATTTTGTTTGAATGTTACCACTGAAGAATGATGAATGGATCGTTAGATGTCGTCCATTACGGATTGCCCATTTTGCAAGTTTCCAGGAACTTTAAATTGTAAGTACTCCCATGCGCAAAAAATTTTGCGCGTATACTGTAACTCACGATTTTTCGCAATTATTCCATTTTCCTTATGTTTATGGGTAAAATTCAGTTATTAGTATGTGGAGATAATAGAAAGCAATCCATCTAAGGAGATATTTCCAAAAAATATAATAAAATAATAAAAATATAAGCAAAAAACAAAATTATGTTCGGTTTTGTGTATACTGGCAATAATGTTTTCGAGGGATTTTTTGCAGTAGCATAGTACGATTGCAGAGGGAATAACTGGAGTTGAATCAAGGAACTTGAAAGTGGACTAATATATTGCATTTATTGGCTTAAATCTAGGGTGTAAATTGTCTACCAAATATAAATTAGCTTCTGTAACCAAGATGTTATACGGAAGTATAGAAACAAAGAGAAAAACTGTTGTCTTAAGTTTGGAAGTGACATGCTCTATAGCCATGAGCATTTATTTGTTAGGAAAAAGACAAGCAACAAAAGGTAGTCTGTGTGGTCAAGTGGGTAGAGTGGCGGACTAGTAATTCTTATATTGTTTTGACACCAGATCGAATCCCATGCGATCCCATCCAATTTTTTCTTTAAAAAACATTGTAGAAAGTGTATAATTTTTATGTTAATAAGAACCGACACAATATAATAATGAAATAACTTTTTGTTTTTTCTGATGACGTATTTATTTAGAATTAGTGTATTATTACTAATAGCGATTGTTTTCAGTTTATGCTGTTGTATAGCTTCTTTTATCATCCTCTTTTCTTGAAAAAAAAAATTGTCTCCAATAAAGTATGAAAAATATATATAGACAGAAACAGACATCTTAGTATCAAACGTGATTAATCGTGATGAATTAAACAAGTTTCCCGTTGTTAAAAAAGAAAACTATAGAAAATTATTGAATTTGGTCTTTAGGTTTTTAGCATGCTATATATATTCTTTATAAGACTATACTTTATAAGGGAAGATGTGCGATCATACCCACAAATTTAGCTAGTGAGTGAAAGATGTTTTCGGCACAAATATTTTACAGGTTTAGGTGCAAGAAACACCAATACGCCATGGTCTCGACCTTCGTTTATTCCACATTATTATCCGACATATCATAGCAGGTAAAAAGCAGCATCAATTGGCAAGAAGAACTGCAAGTTGTGGTCTGTTTTCGATGCTCCGGACTCGATCGCCTAGCACGCCCGTCTATACCATGACTCATACGTCTATCATTCAGTGCAGGCACGTATCCAGCTTTTCTTTTCGGAGGGGGGCCCAACACGAATTCTCGTAAGCATGTAATTCTAATGTTTCAAAAATATCAACAATAATAATAATAATAATGATGATAATAATAATAATAATAATAATAATAATAATAACAATGCAACAGTTCTGTATTTCTCTTAAACGTTTCTTACTTTTCATTTATGAACCGGTCAAACTGCATTGTAACACAAACGAAATCAAAAAATATTTTCTAGAGACATGTAAGGAAAACTGTCTGCTACGTATATCACATAAAAAAATAGCAAATGGTTATGAGTGTATCGTTCTAATACAGTAATGTTATAAACAAAACGGAAACGAAATTATAATCCCATTTAAAAGTGTGCTTTAATTCCACCTGGTTTCAATGGCATTACGGTATATTCTTACAAGTAACACTCCGATTTTGATAAAATTTGGCAGGTAGATACTACACATAAAATAAACGAATACATGTTTCTTTTTTTCTGCGGAAAAACGATTTTAGGGGGCAAAAGCCTCCACCCAAAATTTTGAAAATTGACGCCCGAAAGGCAAAAACAAGTGGACCAAAGTGAACGAAATTCTGCACAGATATGGCAGACGTAAAATGAAGGAATGAAGGTTGTGTTTTGTATTTTCCTGGAAAAAACGGTTAGGTGGGGCACAGACTCCTCCAAACCTTTGATCATGAAATATCAAAAGTGCTAGTAACAATATGTCAGATGTGTGTAAAGGACGAAGAATTCCAACGACACTTTGTGTATATACGATACGCAAAAACTAAACGAATACCTGTTTTTTTTATTTTCTGGCGAAAAAATGGCTTTTGGGGGCAAAAGCCCCCATCCAAAATTTTGAATGTTGATGCCCGAAAGGCAAGAAGAAGTGAATCTAAATGAAAGAAATTGTGCCCAAATATTGTAGACGTAAAATGAGGGAATACGGGTTTTGTATTTTCCTGGAAAAAAGAAAAGAAAAACGTTTGGGTGGGACACAGACCCCTCCAAAACTTTGATCGTGAAATATCAAAAGTGCTAATAACAGTATGTCAGAAGTGCTTAAAGGACATGAAGAATTGGAACGACACATTGTGTAGGGACAATACACAAAAAACAAACGAATACGGTTTTTTTTCTGCGAAAAAATGGTTTTAGAGGGAAGAATTCCCCACCCAAAATTTTGAAATTTGAGGCCAAAAAGGCAACAAGAAGTGCACCGAATTGGATGAAATCGTGCACACATATTCTAGACGTAAATTGAGGTAATTGTGTTTCGTATTTTCCTGAAAAAAAAAAAAAAAAACGGTTGAGTGGGGCACGGATCTTCTTAGCTGGTTATTACAAAATATCAAAAGTGCAAATAAGTATACGTCAGAAGTTCCTAAAGACTATGGAGAATTGCAACGAAACTTCGTATAGGGACAATTTGCAAAACAATAAATGAAATGTGTTTTAATTTGTACGGAAAAACAGTGTTGGAGCCTAGAGCCACTCCGAAAAAAAATAATACCGTAAAAGTGCAGGAAGGAGTGGACCGAAGCAAATGAAATTGTGTGTAGATATTGTATAGACTGTATATAAAATAAGGACTTTCGTGTTTTTAAGATGTCCCTATCAATTTTGGCACATCAACAGCAAACAGGAAATTAATCGGCACGTGTTTTTGTTTATGCGGAAAATCATTGTAAGGGTTAAAGTTGCCTCGTGAAATACTATAAAATACGCTATACTGTTTGTGATTGTTGTTGATCTGCCAAATTTGAATAAATCTGATGGAGACACTTGTGAAACAGGAGAGGCTTTATTTATCATATCCAATATCTATAGACAATTTCATTGGCTTCGGTCCACTCCTTCCGACACTCAACACCACGGTCCACTCAACAGTATTTTTCTTTTCAGGAAAATACGAAACACGTATTCCCTCATCTTACCTCTACAACATTTGTGAACAATTTCATTCAGTTCGGTCGATTTCTTCTTCCCTTTCGGGCGTCAAATTTCAAAATTCTGGGTAGGACCTTTTGCCCCCTAAGACCGTTTTTTTCACAGGAAATAAAAAAAGCCGTATTTGTTTATTTGTTGCTTATTGTCCTAACACAAAGTTTTGTTCCAATTCTTCATGTAAATTTGGGCACTTCTGACATACTGTTATTAGCACTTTTGTTATTTCATGATCAAATGTTTGGAGGAGTCTGTGCCCCACCTAACCGTTTTTTCCAGGAAAATACGAAACCCGTATTCCCTCATTTTTCGTCTAAAATATCTATGCACAATTTCATTCACTTCGGTTCACTTTTTCTTACCTTTCAGGTGTCAACTTTCAAAATTTTGGGTGGGGGCTTTTTCCCCTAGAACCGTTTTTCCGCAGAAAATAAACAAAAACCGTATTCGTTTATTTTTTGCGTATTGTTCATACACAAAGTGTCGTTGCAATTCTTCATGTCCTTTACACACATCTTACATGTTACTAGCACTTTTGATATTTCATGATCAAAGCTTTGGAGGTGTATGTGCCCCACCTAACCGTTTTTTCCAGGAAAATACAAAATACGTTTTCCCTAATTTTACGTCTGCAATATCTGTGCACAATTTCGTTCACTTTGGTCCACTTGTTTTTGCCTTTCGGGCGTCAACTTTCAAAATTTTGGATGAGGGCTTTTGCCTCCTAAAACCGTTTTTCCGCAAAAAATAAAAAAAGCACTTATTTGTTTACTTTATGTGTAGTATCTACCTGCCAAATTTTATCAAAATCGGAGTGTTACACTGGGGAAGTGTTACTTGTTAGAATTATAACAACAACGCATTGCCCACAGTTTGAACACTGACTCAAAGTAATCTGATATAAAAGAACCTCAAAAGGAAAAAAGTAGGTTTATTAAAAAGTGTTTGAGGTTTGGAAAGGGACAGCTTCCAGGACCTCACGCTGGATACGTCCCTGAGTCAATGCATTATATTTGTTTCTTGCAAAACATGATTATTAGATGAGTAATATGTAAAATTATATCATAGTTTGACTTTTAATAGGTCTTTCCTTAACACACCCATTTTATCCGGCATTCTGCCTGTCTGTTTTATGTCGGATAAACGAAACTCTACTGTATTTCCAAAGATAGCATATACACAGGGGCTAGCGGTCTGCACGGGCCGGAATTTTTAGAACGGACCCTGCCCGTCCCCTTTAATTTATAATCTATAGGCATTAGCGGATTAAGGGCGGAGCCAATGGAGCCCAGGCTTCGGGACCCCAAGCTCAGGGGGCACTTTAAAATCCCTCTGTTTAACAGTAAAAATATAGTAATCAACTTATATTATAGGCTCCAGACCGATGCTAATTTTTTTCCGCTCTATACGCTCGCGGTATCGCTAGATTTAAGTCTTTCCATCAGCAGCATTTAACTGTTAATAATGAATGCAATTATTTAATTGTTAATAATGGATTTAACTAAACTAATTATTGTAAACTTGGAGCACATTCAAATATTACAGCATAGTTCTCGGTAGTTCCATAAACCTATGAGGCTGTGGAAGGCAGCAAAGAAAATTTATGCACTGGAACTATTCTTAACATAGGGCCCCCTTAAAATAGTCGGCTCTAGGTCCCCAAAAGCCTTAATCCGCCCCTGTCTATAAGCAATATTTCACGAAAAGCATGTATTTTTTAACAAATGTGTTTGTCATCAAGTTTTCATAAAGTAGCCCCTTTCTCCTTTAAGCAATTTCAGAGGCCACGGTGTTTCAGTGGTAGAGCGTTCTCCTCTTGTGCATGGAGTCCTTGGTTCGATCTATGCTCGCGCCAAGTGAACCTTGTGCTGGACACTGTGTGCGTGAGTTTTCTCGGGGTTCTCCCGTTTTATCCCACTTTCTTCATTCGACCATTTCATTCATTTCTTATCATCACTGTCTCCTTTAGCCTAGCCGGCATTACGTGGGACGTAAAACTTAAAGGTTTCATTTCAAATCATTTCAATCAAAAAACAGTTGTAGGAAGTATGTAATTTCGAATAAAACAAACTACTATATACAATTCTGAGTATATTATTCTTTTATGAAATTCTCGCGAACCTTATTTCTAAATCGAAGGGTAAGAAGACCAAATTCACTCTCTTATTGTTATAGATCCATTTCAATTGAAGCAGTTGGAATAGTTGGAAAAAATTAAAAAGCCATACCCTATATTCCAGTGTGGCACAATTGGTATAACGCGGCACACTGGTGTGTCTAGCAAAGTGAACAGTGTGACGCAAACTGTTTCCTATTATTTGCAAGAATATTTGTCGAGTTTCTGTTATTTATTATTATTATTATTATTATTATTATTATTATTATTATTATTATTATTATTATTATTATCAACGATTCTTCCATGGACAGCTGTCTGTATACGGTTAAGCAACCACAAGTATCACATTGAGGGATAATGCAAAAGTCTATTTGCTTGTATATTCTATCGGGAATAACTGCATCCGTCTAGAAAGCTAGGACTAACAACAAAGGGATCCGATGTTCTGACCGCACACCGCCCCAAATCGTGAGTGCTACAAGTTCTCTTCTACGCCTTAGCACAATAAGGGCTGTTGCGTTAAGGGAGAGAGAGAAACAACTTAATTCCATTGCAGTTATATGCTTATTAAATGTTAACTTATGTTTATAAATTATGTAAATGATCGTATCGTTTTCTGTTTATTATTATTATTATTATTATTATTATTATTATTATTATTATTATTATTATACATTTCTTAATAGGTTGATTGCCACGTGTATGGAATTCCGTACACACGGCTCTCCTGTGCAGCAGAACGTGATGATTTTCCATACGCAAACAATGTAGATATTCCAAGTTTGTTGTGTTCGTTTTATAGGTGTGTATGTAATTAGATACATATGGCGTAGAAATCAAAATTTAATATCCATGCCACGTATATGCAAAACCATACACAAAGAAATTTATGAACAAAGACATTGAGTTTCAGTTTAACGTCTCGTTCAGCAACGAAGCTATATGAGACTTCGGTCTACTGATTAACGTGGACTCTAAACCACGTGAGCTCTCGCCGGGAATCGAAGCCGTGTCTTCCACGCCAAAGGCGCATACGCTAACCGCATATCCACTAAGGAGCTCATGAACAGAGGCATTTATGGGCTAAAACAAAGGCGAAAACAAAGATGTGTGATGTGATTTTGAGTTTATCGTCCCTTTCAGCAGCGAGGCTATATGAGACGTGGACCTACTGATTAAAGTGGAATCTAAACCACCTGAGCTCCCGCCGGCCGAAAACAAAGAATGTTCATTTCAATGCAAACCTATGTAGGCCTACGGACTTCAATATTCGCCCTCAAACGAAAGTGAAGACTATCCATGATTCGCAGTATTAAACTCTCTCTCACCTCTGTATTCTCCTAACATGTCTCCCAGCGATTACAACATTTTTTGGCATCTCAATCACTTCTTATGTTAGTAGGATAGCTTTACCTAGAGGCCACTGATTAACCTGGCATTGTATTTTTCACTTTTTTACCTTTAGAATTGACAATCATCGTTTGGACATTTCAGTCGCACCTACCTAATATTAACAATGTTTCTACGATAATTTCGTAATATTGTATTATTTCTTTGTTGATTAGCTTGGTTAGGCTTATTTAAACACTTTTTTTCTTTGCACTGACGTGTAACATCTCTTGGACGAAAATACACTAGCTCTCACTGGAAATCAAATCCAGAACCAATGCACTTGAACCATTTGACCACAACAAGGCACATTTAAAAAGAGGTTTCGATTTTGTTCGGAAAATTGTGATTAGGTAACATTAAAAATACATTTAAGAAAGGGTACGGAGCAAACGCACTGTACTTTCTCGCTTGAATTTCTTTCACTGACTCGTGTTAGGCTGCAACTATTATTGAAACATTTATTTGGGAAATTGCGAATAAAATAATATTTTGGAAAACTTTGCTAGAAGAAACTTCAGGCCCAAAAGTAAAGTACCCATTGGTCATATTTTGGTTAGAAATAACTTGATCCATATATTAGAATTATTAAGGATATAATTGTATGCAAACTATAAGCAAAAGAGTCTGAGTAATTTCTGAGAAAATCATGAAAAAAGTCACCCCAAGAATAAATTATCCTTTGTGGATCTTTTCAGGACAAACAAGCTATGCTATATTGTTAGTGTTTTCATAAAACATTTATTTATGAAATACGAACACAATCGCCTGAGTCGTTCTTGAGAAAATCGCAGGGTAAAACTTACTGTCAAAAGTAATATACCACTTCTAGATTTTCCGGATGAGGGAATTATACCATATAGCTAGGTTATTTATGTAACATGTATTTATAAAATATGAACAACAAACATCTCCTGAGTTGTTTTTAGGAAGGTCATCAGGAAAAGCTTACCCCCAAAGGTAAACTCTTCTATCTGTAATTTTGACAGTATATCGAATAATTTTTAAGCAAATCGTCGGGAAAAATTTCACTGTCAAAGTAAACTCTCTCTTTTGGATTTTTCTTTTCGGAACAAGCGAGTTATGCATATTGTAAGAGTGTTACAGACAATATTTTTACTGAAATTAGAACAAATTTGTCTGTTATTACTGAGAAAATTGTCAAAAAAAAAAATTCAACCCTTGAGAAAACCACTTCTTCTGTATGTTAACGGAATAAACGATTTATGCTGTATCTTAGTTTATTAATGAAACATTTCTTTACGAAATATGAACAAAATTGCCTGAGGCATTAATGGGAAAACCATCGGGGGAAAGCTCACCCTAAGAGTAAACTACTCCTTCGAACGAGTTGTCATATTGTTAGGTTATTAATAATACGTTTATTTATGAAATGTGGTTGAGAAAATTGTGGAAAAAGAACGCATACCATACAGTAAATTACACCATATATATTTTCTCAGAAAAAATATTCATATACGGTGGATATTTGTTAATAAAATATATATTTATAAAAAGTAAATAAAATCGTCACAGCTTTTTTTTCTTGAGAAAATTGAATTATTTTAAATTTTAATCCTTCAGTAAATTACCCTTACTTTTAGGTGTCGAAGGATATAAAATTCGAAAGATAATATGTTATTAAAACGTTATGTCTAGAATTCGGTCCAGATACGTTGAACAGTATGGCCTCTATTTGAGTGCATGTAAAAGCGTGACGAACCGAGAGACGAATAGATGGACAGACATCGAAAAATAATTTTTTCGATATGTAGGAGCATTGTAGCTTGAATTCATTGAAATCTGGTATTCGGTTTTTATAACTATCACTACACTTTCTTCTTTCGTCGCTCGACTGTGAAAACGAATAGGCCTATACCGACACGTAAGGTGATAATTTGTAATCCCAAAAATTTAATTTATTATGTTTAATGTGTTGTCACGCTAGAAAAAAAAGCTTATGCATGTTACATCATTTTATTATCAGTTTTACACGCTACTGTATAATTCGGTATGATTATAATTAATATCCATGGCATCTTTTGGAAGCATTCGTGTTCCTCACAAATAGAGCTGTTAATTTAGTTTTGTTTAAAGAAAGCATCCTTTATTTCCTTACACAGACTTATGATTGCATTTGTTGCACATGTGGATATGAAACAAAAGGAGAGAGAGAGAGAGAGTCAATACTCTAAAAAGAAACACACACACTGAAACACTAGAACAGTAATTTAACATCAGCTTTTTTTTTCTTCATGACAACGAGCTATCGCTGTGACTGTGTTCGCCACGCTGTGTGTAAGGCAGCAGGTCGCGCATGTTTTGTTTTTTTTACTGTTCCTGACTCACAGACACTCGCAGTGAGTTGAAGTTACTTCTGCTGACGGAGAGGGAATGATTAAGCATATCATACCATAAACTGAAAACAATCGCTATTAGTAATAATACACTAATTCTAAATAAATACGTCATCAGAAAAAACAAAAAGTTATTTCATTATTATATTGTTTCGGTTCTTATTAACATAAAAATTATACACTTTCTACAATGTTTTTTAAAGAAAAAATTGGATGGGATCGCATGGGATTCGATCTGGTGTCAAAACAATATAAG
This sequence comes from Thermobia domestica, assembly GCF_964235325.1. Lineage (NCBI taxonomy): Eukaryota > Metazoa > Arthropoda > Insecta > Zygentoma > Lepismatidae > Thermobia > Thermobia domestica. The sequence continues at coordinate 108,837,639 of NC_137465.1, read as the reverse complement.
AATTACTAGTCCGCCACTTGACCACACAGACTACCTTTTGTTGCTTGTCTTTTTCTTAACAAATAAATGCTCATGGCTATAGAGCATGTCACTTCCAAACTTAAGACAACAGTTTTTCTCTTTGTTTCTATACTTCCGTATAACATCTTGGTTACAGAAGCTAATTTATATTTGGTAGACAATTTACACCCTAGATTTAAGCCAATAAATGCAATATATTAGTCCACTTTCAAGTTCCTTGATTCAACTCCAGTTATTCCCTCTGCAATCGTACTGTGCTACTGCAAAAAATCCCTCGAAAACATTATTGCCAGTATACACAAAACCGAACATAATTTTGTTTTTTGCTTATATTTTTATTATTTTATTATATTTTTTGGAAATATCTCCTTAGATGGATTGCTTTCTATTGTCTCCACGTACTAATAACTGAATTTTACCCATAAACATAAGGAAAATGGAATAATTGCGAAAAATCGTGAGTTACAGTATATGCGCAATATTTTTTGCGCATGGGAGTACTTGCTGCAAATAATAATAGAAAATATTTCTTAGGACCTATCTTTCTTTTATTCGATTTGTAAACCAATTATAGGCTATTATAGTTAAAAAAATATTTTAGTACCTTTTTCCAAAAGCCTTTCTTTCTTTTATTTTTCCGTTTTCCTGCCATTTTCAGGTTTTTATTTTGCAATTTTGCCAGCTATTTTGAACTTTTCTTTTTATTTTGTCATTAATTCCATGCTTAAGTTATATGCAAGCAACTATATGTGCAATAAAGTACGTATTATTAAGTAACAACCGTATTCTTGATAACCACAATCCTAGTCCTAGACTCCACTCCAACCTTTTATTTCCAGTTTCCATATACAGTAAAACCAGGCTGTGTTGATGTGTTGAAATACGTCCAACTCAGGACATGTAGATAACGTACAGAAAAGAAACCTTTATAAAGCATCTATAAACTTATTATAGATGGTCATATTAAGAACTGCTAATTATTATTTACGTGAGTGGTTTGTATTTCAATCTGAAGTTCGGCACTCGCAGAGTAAATGGAAGTTATATAGGTAATGACATAGCAATCATTTTGGGGTATCTCGGAATTGTTTTACACATCTTTATTGGCTAATCGCGTGTTTCAGCATTCTAAATTGACCACTCCATTTTCGGTTGGAGAATGGGTTGCAATTATTTGTACTACTTCCATTTATGTACTTTGAATTTTCATTTAACTTCTAATTTTATATCTGTTCTTTTTAAGTACATACCACATTTTAATTGACAAAGGTAAGCAATTCAATTGACGCAAGTAATACTGCAGAAAATGGACGAAAAAATAACGTTGTTAACGAACGGTTACTTTCTTTAAATTACACTCTCAATTTCCTGCTTTTGTAGTAAATTACCAAACAAAGTTAAGCTTTGACGAGATGCTTCTATATTACACAATCCTCGGGTTTTATTTTACCTTTGAGAAGTATTTCATGTTATAACAACATAAAACTTCTCATATAAACTTAAACTATGGTAGTTATCAATGCTGATCTGATAAAATGTGTTTGTTTTTTCTAAAGAAATTTTTACCGAAAATTCTAATTTATGAGGTTCATTCCGAAATTAACGCTTCCCATTTTGAGTATGTTTGTATTTATATATAATGTCCGAGACGGATGTTTTAGGCATTGCAGTAAAGGTGAAACATTTCTTCTAACATCGTTCTTTTCCGATGAATAGCAGCAGCAAAGCAGTCAACCAAAATGACGTCTGACATAAAGGTGAGAATAAAAAAGAAGTGTGATATTGAGTTCCTGATTGGTGAACAAATTATACCTATCAACATTCATCAACGCTTGCTGAATGTCTACGGGGACGACACAATGGATGTGAGTAGAAAGTAAGATGGTGCATAATGCGTTTCGAAAGTAGTGAAAAGGATTTGCAAGACAAGTGACAGCAATGCCAAGCTGCGTTCTTCACTATGAACGTCGATCAACTCATCTATGCTTATCGGCGGATTACGACAAAGGAACTATATGCATAGCTAAATGTCGGCTTTAATTCCTTGGAAAAGATGCTGGATAGCCTGGGTAATCGTAAAGTTTGTGTGGGATGGGTCCTAGAGAAGCTCACAGACGGTCACAAAGCAGCGCATTGACATGTGTTGAGATCTATTGGATCAGTATAAAGGAGGATGAAAGTGACAATTTCCTGAACAGCATCGTCAATGGAGATAAGCAGTAGTGTTACCAGTGAAAGCTGAAATCCAAAAGACGACCAATGGAGTAGAGACATGCGAATTTCCAACCAAAAAGAAGTAAGATACACAATCATCTGAAAAAGAAAAAAAAACTGATATGCTCCGTCTTTTGGAATAGGCAGGGTATGATTCTTATGGATGTTTTCTTACCTATAGTGACTACAAATTCAGAACGCTACTAAAAAACTGACTATGTTGAGAAGCGAATTGCATGAATCAGACTAGAAAAGAAGGAAGTTTTTCGCCTGCAATACGATAACTTTAGTCTTCATACTAATGTTGCGACCATGTAGCTTACTGCGAAATTTGGTTTGACTGCCCTATCACATTTACCATCAGTCCGAACTTGGAGTCTTCTAGTGTTGTCTACAAGATGAGACGAGACAATAAATAAGGTTATCTCGTCTCGTATCGAATCCGGAAGAATTCTTTCTCTTCTCGATCTAGATTTTCGGAAAAAAATTCTCGTCGTGGTTTGTAAATGTATGTACAAAATTTATGCCCTGATTTATTTTTAAATTCGTCTAGAAGTTATCAGAATCCTTCCGCGTCATTAGATATCCACAAATGGTATGATATAACGTAGTCTAAAACGTAGTGAGGCTCTTGCTCACGAGATTACGTTAGTTTTCCAAGTCCCAGAACACATGAGTTACAGCGAGTGAGGCCTAACATCATTCGACAAATAGTGTTGGAATTCTTCTAATCAGACGTAAAATATTACTTCGTGAAGATGAGTGAACCCCTCAGAACTATATACTTCACAATTTTATTTCGATACAGGCGTAAATGGTGCACAGATTCATGAAGAAAAGTGTGCTGTTTATGCGCGAGTTATCAAAGCAACAGCCAAAGTTTTTTCAGTCGCTTTGTTTTAGAAATATCAATGTTCAAGATGCTCCTAGCTGTGGGAGACCATCACAACAAAACTGGTTGATATTCTGGCCAAAGTCTAGCAAGACCAGCATGTAAGTAGTTGAGTTGAGATGATTTTGAATTTAACGTCCCGTTCAACAGTGAGGCTATATGAGACATGGACCTACTGATTAACGTGGAATTCGAATCACATGATCCCCTGCCGGGAATCGAACCGGGTCTTCCACGCCAAAGGCGCGTACGCTAACCGCTTGGCCACGAAGGAGTTTCAGCATGTACGTAGTTATGAGTGGTGTTTGGAATTCTGGCGCTCCACCTAATCCCGTAGAATTTGTGGAGCGTGGGCGCTGAAACAAAGTTAGCACATCACTTTCGGAGTTCTAGACTCCAAATTTATGTTCCCAAATTCACCCAAAAGTAACCTTCTCCATCCAATCGAGAAATTCTCACCAAGCATGCACCAAATTTTAAGTTTATTCGTTATCTGTACACATTGTACATATGTATGTTTCAGTTTTCCTCTTTCCCCGCCATCATTAACGTTGATTTATTGCGTTCTTACATTATCTAGAGCAATGCACGTACTATTGTTTAAAATATGACACAAACTAGTAGACAAAATATCGAAATATGAGCTCAGGAAGACATTAAGTGGAGAAATGAAAGTTTCCCGGTCTGTCTTACATTGCGAATAATATAAATGCTAACGCAACATGAAAATTTTGCTGAAGCTACGGAATTTTGCTACTTTCAACTAAAACGACTAAAATCAAAAATTATATTTGGCAAAGTAAAAAAAAAAAAAAAAAACTTAAATCAGTGGTAGAAAAAATCTCATCCATAGCAAATGTACCGACCAATATCAGAAAACTTTATAGTGTAGAAAAATTAATAGAAGCCATCAACTCAAATTATGTATTTTTTATTACATTTCTTATTCACACATAATCTGTAATATTATTCACATTCAATTCTGTTGTCAAATTAAATTCATTTCTATTTCACTCTTTGTGCGTTGAAATGACTACAAACCTACCGTCAAATTGTGACATTCATTTATAGTTTTCTAGGTTCATTTAAGTACATATTTCAAGTGACCAAATATTTAGAACTATAGGATAAGATACAAAAATATTCAAATTGTATTTGTTATTTGATATAATTATTAATTAAAACAGTTTAATTTAGCAAATTTCCACCAGAAACGATGTTTCTTTATCTTCTCTCCCACCAATTTCACTATTTTTTTCTCACCAAAAATCCTATCACTAGTCATGATATCTCCAAGGACCTAGAATCCATCGTCAAACAGTGTTAAATCATTTGTAGAAAACTGGCTACAAAATGAATCTCGACGTTTGTGTGCTACATGATCGGACTCAAACTACTTATTCGCAAACTGAATTTCTATCTGCGAATCTCTACTGAATCGTAACGAACTCGAGACATTTCTCAAGCAGATAATCACGAGTGATGAAAAGCGGATAACTTACCACATCAATGTACGAAAAATATCGTGATCGAAGCGAGAAGAAGTTCCACAGTTTCTGGCAAAGCCTACATTGACTCCCAGAAATGTTATGCTGTGAATTTGGTAGGATTGGAAGGGTATTGGACATCAAGAGCTGCTACTGCCGGAAGAACAATAGACTCGGACCTGTACTGGTAACAATTAGCCTGAATGCACCTAGAAAGTTAAACAAAAGCCAGAACTGGTCAACAGAAAGGGTATTGTATATCATACTGACAACGTCGGACCGCATACATATTTAACGATCTGTCTGACATTGAGAGAATTTGGTTCGCATCCACCACAGAGTCCTGACCTGACGCTGCCAGATTATCCTTTGTTTTGGTGTCTGCAAAGGTCTCTGAATAGTGTTGAGTTAATTTTCAAAGGGGCCTGTAAAAACTACATGTCAGAATTTTTTGGCCTGAAACCACAGAGGTTATATAACAATAGGATTATATCGTTGTCAAAAAAAAAGGCCCAAATTTATCAAACAGAATAGTGTATAGACTATGTGTTTCATAATATTATTTTCAATTCACAATAGATGTATTCTAAATTTTGACATCATAATGCTCAATACTATTTTAGCCTGATATATCGATTTTTATGTATCATATCCTTGGAAAATATTACAGTTGGACAAATATTAAAGTTTGCAAGTTGATCATAATTTTGAGCTATATATCACTAACCATACTGTGTACTATCATCTTGCGAGTGTCATAAAGGAAAGCTTGATGAGGTTATATTTCAGTATCAGTTTAATCTTTTCAGGTGGCGTAGTTATCGCACAGTATCGATTTTTAAGTAGTACACTTTTACATCATCTTAAAGAATAAATAATTTCTAATATAAACAATATACTCACTAAGTAATATGGAAGACCAAACTTACAATATAATCCTAAGAGAAAATCCCTCCGTCAGTTTCGTTTCTAAACTTATTCAAATTTACAGCATTAGTTTCGTGTGATTATTCATATATAAGTGAAGGAAAGTCTGGAATCGTAAAAACAATAGAGATTTTAAAATATGTATTTCTAAATTCTCAAATATTTTCGGATCGTGCTGCAACCACGAGTCTAACTGTTGCATCGTTCAACAAATTGGAACTACTTAGAGGTTTTAAGGAGTCTCTCTATTTTTGCCCTTACATACCAAAATAAGAGTATTTTACTAAAAAACCAAAACTTGCACATTGGAATCTCCTCTAAAATGGCTTTAATGAGGTTGTTGAAATTTCATGAATTAGTTTCTCACTTTTAACATTACAATATGGTATTAGACCGACCTATGTTTCTTGGAGACAACAGTTCATTGATTGGAACGAGTTTGTTAGCACAATTTTCTCGAAAATGGATCAAACTGTTTCTTTCCCACGTTTCGTAAAATAATATGTCGTTCTGTGAATAATTGATATTTTGGAGCTAAATGAGAAAGTTTGTGCGGTAAACACTATGTTTCACATCAAAATAATAGCAAACGATCCACGGTAATGTAGATGGTAACAGACAACTAAGTAGCTCAGGTTCGACTCCTGGTAGAAGCAAGAATTTATTTTTCATTTTACCCTTATTCTATTGCATTTCTGAGGTTCATCCAGAGAATCGTGAACGACCTAGTGGGCAACCTAGTGAAGCGAAAGAAGGTAGTGATAATTACATAACCTCCATGAGTGATGAAGTAAGAAAATGTAGACCTCGTAGCTCAATACACACCCCTTGAGCCTTCATGGCCCTTCGCAAAAGAGGAGACATGGTCCACTGCCAAATACTAAGGGAAGAGACGATTTTAGAGACTAAGAGGAGTTCACCTTACATTCATATATACATATAATGAACAACTGAAAGATCTAGAAGGGCCGAAGATGGTCGCAAAGAGGTAACCAACTAGCCAGGCCATAGCTGTGGACATCAGGGTGACTTTTACTATTTTCCTATAATAATATCTTTTTTAAAACACTTTTAGTCCGAACCCTGAGCTGAACTCGAGGTAACCTACCGGTATTAATGCAAACGGAAGATTTCAGTAATATTGTAACAATTTTACCTAACTATGCCAATAAATGTTGCATGCATCTTAAAATAGAATGTTAAATGATCTATTTTCCATCTCTTTTTCGTCCCTACATTCTTTCTACTATCTGATACACATGCATTAAACTGACAATCAGGTACAATTTGCTATATGAGACTAAGAGCGAGAGTGTTAATATGCACAAAAGCTATGCATTATAACGTCGGGAAAGACAAGAATTTAATAACATTGAGAATAATAAAACATAATATTGTTATTCATCACGCATGCACCTTATAGGCATTTCATGCTAAGTATTGTATCAAGTTACAGGAGTATCTCGAAGTTAGCCACAGGATAAGCTGCAAAAAGTCTTCTCATTAAGCTGAAAATATTCACAGAAAAGTTGAAGCAAGAATAAAATCTTTCATAATCGCGTCTCAATTACGGATGGCTACAGTAATATGCTAGGTTCAATGGCTGCTACAAGGAAGGTTTTACATATTGAGTGTGAATCCAGAAAAAAAAAGGAATGAACAAGGAGGTTTAGATGTGTGGTTGTGTTTCTCTTAGTTCAGTTAATTCTGGATTCCTCCGTGATGTGAATTAATATTTCTTAGAGTTTACATAATACTTGTTAAAACAAGAACAAACTCCAACTTGTTCAATAATTTCTGAATCCCTTACTGAAATACCTCCTTCATGATACTACAAGTATGTTCTTTTTGGTTATTTTGCTGTACTTCAAGTGGGAAACTTCACTTTAATGAAAACATTTGAAAACAACTCACTATCGAAATAAGTTCACGTAATTCGTGACAAGACATATTTCAGGAATCCAAATTAGATATAACTTTTTTGATGTGAAATTACACTGGCATGAAGTTGTGTTTTAGATTTTTTTTAAAAACATATCAAACTTGAAAAGTTTTATATTCAGAGTTTACAACCTCAGTTTTACATCAGCACATATTCGGAAATACTGTTACTTAGACGGTAAACGTCACTCTATATGCTTGTAGTAGATACTTCATAAATACGAAATATAATATTGCAATGAAACTTGTGAAATAAGAACAGTTTTAAGACCTAGTGAAATACTCTTGGAAGCATAGCAGCTCAATGGTGGAATGCTCGCCTTTGAGGCGAGGAGTTTCTAGTTCGTTCCGAACTTACATGAGTTTATGGAGGACAACATCATATTTGTGGGTTTTCTAGAGGCTCTTCCATTTCGTACCATAATTTTACTTAACTAATTAATCATTCACTTCTGTTAATCATCCATATCCTTTAGCTACACGGCATAATCTTGGGACGTAAAACTGGAAAATCTTTCTTTGTTCGGTCAAATTGAAGTTTAACGTCCCTTTTGGGACCAAAACTATGTGATATGCCAACCTATAGGAAGATGAAATAAGAACCATTTTAATGAGTACAAATGTCCAGGCTCTTTCACCGGGAATCGAACATGGGACCTCATGCACGAAAGACGTGCGCAAGTGACTAGACCAGTGGGTAGGGCTAGAATACTCTATATACTCGGATGTTGTTGCTTATATGTAATTGACTTATTTAAATATCACCTAGAAATTGTTTTCAACATATCTACAAAATAAAAACAATATTTTCCCTGACATGTCAGTCTTTTGAATACAACCACCCAATAATAGGCAATAAATTTTAACTTCAAATCAGTTTTATCTACTGTGCAATGATATTCAGAAATATTTAATCTGAACGAATTATCAACCTCATTAAACTATTACAGCAATTTAAGTTATCACCATGGGTAATGCAACTCTAATAAATAATTAATCTTTCAATAAATATGAATTATAGTGCTAAATATTCGGATGCAAGCTAGCAAGTTGACGAACGAAAGAAACAAAATTGCTCTAAAACGTGCTCAAGAAACGCAACCTTATTGCGACAATTTCCAAATAACAGTTTTTGAGGTGTTCTAGCTTCAAAACTATGGAGCTAACTAAAACGGTTTCAGAAATTATAGACAAACTATTTTGTAAAACAAGTTTTAACTTAAAATCCACAGTTTTTGAATCAATAACTTACATAGTGAATTTGAAATGATAACATCAATATCAGGATGATTCTTCCCCATCGCTGAACTTAGGTCTTTTAAAATGTGTTCTCCTACTTCGCCTAATTGCTTATTCGCTACTTATTTTTACAAGGTAAGAATTTTTGCCAGCTTAGGCAAGATGGGAGTTTCAATGTTGCCCAATTCCTTCTCACTTAAAATGATGAAAGGGAAATTCCTGTACTAAAGAGAATTCCTGTACTAAACAGATAATTTCTGAACTTGAATATTAACAATTAGCACTATGAATTTGTGAAATCATAAAACGAAATCTTAATAATTCATTATCGGTGTTGTAATGTTGCATACAGGTAATAAATAAATAGTTCAAACAAAGAGCGTAAATTTCAGGTAGCTAGTCTTCATGTAAAATTAATTAAAAACAAGTAAATGTATCATTCACAACCTACACAGTGTAAGATTTTGATACAGCCAGAAAAAATACATCAAATCACAGTATAAGACTAATTACAGTTGGTATTAATAAAGATTTTTTAGGTGCATAATACAGGATGACAATTAATGAACTACATGAAATAAAACCGTTATAATTTCTGAAAGTTCGCGTGATGACGTCTTAACTGCGTGGCTGACCACAGGGCGTGATAGGAATTCGTATGCGCATGCGACGAAGTCCACTTTCATTTGGATGGGTTCGTCAATAAGCAAAATTGGCGCATTTGGGGGACTGAGAACCCGCATTTCGCAATGGAGAAGTCTCCCCACCCTGAGCGGGTGACGGTGTGGTGTGTAATGTCCAGCCATGGAATAATCGGTGCGATATTCCTTGACGGCACGGTGACTACTGCACGATACGTGACAATTTTGGAATATGATTTCATACCCATTGTCCAAAGTGACCCTGATTTCGACAAGATGTGGTTCATGCAAGACGGAGCTCGACTCATCGGACCATGAGAGTGTTTGACGTCCTAGAGGAGTATTTTGGAGGGCTACTGGAAGGGGATTTGCTTGGCCGCTATATTCCCCGGATCTTAACTCATGGGGCTCATTTTTGTGGGGCTATGTTAAGGACAAGGTGCACAGCAATAACACCAAAACCATTGCCGAGCTGAAACGGCCATTCAGGAGGTCATCGACAGCATCGATGTTCCCACACTTCAGCTGGTCATGCTGAATTTTGCTGTTCGTCTGCGCCTTATCATCACCAGAGATTGCAGACATTTCGAACATGTCATAACCTAAATCTGAATGTCTGTAGTGCCGTTTACATGTGCAATACAGTTTATGTACTGCGTAGTTTGTCACTAATTTCCGTTTTATTTCATATAGTTCATTAATTGTCACCCTGTACCAACTTACAGGGTGACCACTCTATTTATAGAACCCCATTGGCCGCTCTTGAAACAAGTCAGGGATAAGTGGGTATAAGGGGTTGAGTTTCATATTTTGAAGTTTTCTTATTTAAATAATATGACACGAAAATAATTTTCCTCTATAACGTTCACCATTTTTCTCTATGATTATTCTGTTTTGACGCAATATGGCGTATATTTCCTGTGAGCGTATTAATAATCACCACTGCTTTGTATTAGTCTGTCAGGAATAAAAGGGTGAATTAACCTCCCAACCCGCCCCTTAATAACATCTTGTTCCATAATTTTCGTAAGATAAAAGAAAAAAAGAAAAAAACTATATTTCACTTTGTGCAATTTGGGGCATATTTTCTTTGAGGTATTTTAATTATCCACATTGGATGAAATTGAAATCAGTGGAGAATAAAAGGGTGGGTTTACCCTCCTACAATTAAAATATGTGTTCCATGTTAATGTTCGTAAATAAAACGTTCGATTTCTAATATACAGCTCCCGGCGGGAGCTCATGTGGTTCGGATTCCACGTTAATCAGTAGGTCCACGTCTCATATAGCCTCGCTGCTGAAAGGGACGCTAAACTAAAATCAACTCAACTCAACTCTAATATACAGCATGAACAAGATTTTTCTTAGGCTTCCTAATCATGTTCACTATTTGGGGTTAAAATCAGTCCAAAGTGAGAAAGTATATTTACCTCTCCCTCTCATGATCCTTGATATGTTCTAAGTATTCGATTTTGATAGAACACAGTGTATATGTTTTATGACACTTTCCCACCATATTTACTGTTTGGGGTTAAAATCAGTCAATAATTAAGGAGTAAATTATATGATATATATGTTACACGAAATTTTCGTAAAAATTCTCCGAATTTTATGAAAGATAGTAAAATTGGTAAAGTAAGGTGATGAAAATGGATCACGAATAATAATAATAATAATAATAATAATAATAATAATAATAATAATAATAATAATAATAATAATAATAATAATAATAATAATAATAATAATAAAGAATTATCGCTCGTGGCTGCATTACACCGTATCACTGGTAGCCAAACGAATATAAAAAAGTACCTTATGAATGGCTACAGAGTTGTTTAGTCCTGAAAGGCAGAAAATACGGTCTTGAACAGTTTGTCCATCGTTTTCATTATAACTTGCAAAATTTGTTAGATCTTAAACAGTTTATAGCAAAATTCCCGTTGTTCCTTCTAAACGAGAATTGGAAAGATAGAGGCAACAAATTCGAACTCGATATTTTTTTTTTCTGATTTACATGTTTCATAGCCCACTTATGTATGCTGAAGAAGATATTTTTTATGTTTGTCAGTCTGTGTTATAATAGTTTCGTCGTCTATTCAGTCGTTTATTTGCAAGAATAACTAAATTTTTCTGACCAGAGTATACATGGTTATACACTTATTTATTAAAACTAACATATAGTGTTATAGTTTCGACAACTTAAAGTTAGAGTCTGATGAAGGTAACGCTAAGTTGTCGAAACGGAGACCGTAACACTGTATTTTAGTTTTATTAAATAAATATATACTCATGTATACTCTGGTCAGAAAAGTTTTAGTTATTCTTATAGTAAACTCCAGAGTCATGATGGATAGAGCTACTTGCGCCAAGTGAGCATTGAGGTGGACAAACACCATGTGCAGGTTTTCTCGGGGTTTACTCCCACTTTCTTCATTCCACCATTTCCTTCGTTTCTCACCACTGTCTCCTTTATCCTAGCTGGCATAATCGTGGGACGTAAACTTTCATTTCATGGATAGAGCTACATCTATTTTTCCTTTCATCCATTGCTATGTGAGCATGCCAGATGCGAAATGTTAAGGCCTTTATGAGATTTTGTTGAGTGGTTCTTCGACTTTCAGCTCTTTCTCCAAAACTTTGAATAATATGCTACAAAATGAATAGCAAAATTCAGTTTACACGAAAATGACTAATAATTTTATTTATATTTTAGAATCTAGCTTTTCATATTGATTACGCAGCTGATAGAAACTTGCCAAATTGAAATTAGGTTATTGATTTTCGTATATACGGTCTGTAAGAGAGGTTAATAAATAGTGTAGATGTTTTAGAATGTGTTTATAATTTCACAATTTCGTTGTACTGACGGTTATTAATGTAATCCAAAAATTCCCTCGTGAGTACAGATATTCCCTCATCACCATCTTCGATGAAATGAGATTAGGCATGATGAGAATTCTCATGTCGCCTATATTGCCCAGTATACTTATCTTGGAGAAATCTGTAGTTGATAAACAGTTAGGCAATATGGGATTGAACTTTTCAAATCACCATTACTAGTTTTGACAGTCATCAGAAAAATTGTATATTTCGTTACAAATTTTACATGCACTATGCTATTTCCGTTTGTTTCCTGGTAGTAACAGTCACCTAGTATTACTAAACAAACATACTAATAATACTAATCTTTGTCTAAATCATTTTTTTAACGATATCGAAGTAAACGTAAATTGACCATTAAATTGACAATTCCAAAGATCTCTAATCTTAATTACTTAATATCTTTTGTGTGGAAATTAGTTTTTATAGATGATCGCATGCTCCAAGGCAAATTCATCCATATGTTGTCTGAATTTCCAATATGACTTAGATAACATTGCTAACTTGTGCTCTATTAATAAGCTTAAAGTTGATTTTATTAAGAATGTTACACGCTTATTTCATATTTAACTTACAATCAAATAGAAGAACATAATTTTCGCTAGACTAAGTTAAATGTTAAGAATATTAATTTTTTCTAATGTTCATAAAAATCACTTGGAACGATCACTGCTTACATCCGACTACTCTAAACCTTCCACAACCAGCCATCTTGAACTTCCACAACATCCCAGAGATCGGAATCTCGCTCAGTAATTTGTCTGTTTACTGACTTGAAATCCAATGGTATATACACATTGTAGTCAATAAGTTCAGGTTCATCCTCTTTACTGGTAGTTGATGTGTAAGCGTGATTGCATTCAAAAGTAAGTTGCCAGCTAACTGTATCGCCCAAATCAAAAGCACCTTTAGAAACATTTTGCCACGACTTGTGAATTTCCCAGTAAGGTAAATACTGTCGATTATCAATGTTGTTGGCGAAATCAATGTCTCTACAATAGGAAGATTTCGTCCAAAGCTTTTCCATGGGGAGCATTTCTAGCATCGCTGCTACATTCCCTTTTTGCACAGCCATACTGCTCTTTGTATAAGATAGGATAAAGCTCGGGCGTTAGAGAGCTGTGCGGTGTCCAACTTATTTAATGAGGTTTAGCCCTTCATGACCCCAGGAACCACAAGTTTCGATGGCGATGGTGATGAAGTGATATTTGTCCTAAAGGTTGTTATATTTTCGTATTCTCCGCAAGTTGCAACCGTCCCAGCTTTTGTGGAAGAAGAAGGAAAATTAGAGTAGGCTAGGGTATCGGCACAAGTAAAATCCCATATTAAAGCCTTCCCTCGTTTCAGGGCACCAAAGACTCCGTCAGGTCTCTTGCTATCAGAGCGACTACATCCCGTTGACTCTCTCATGGAAGGCGTTCCAGAGGAGATAAGGGCTCGCATAATGAGGTCGTTAACAATGGAGTGGCGAGAATATCTGCCAGCACTGTGAAGACATGATAGGCCATGTATACCTTTCTTACCCTCTAAACTTACGCAAGCAGGGCGCTGATGTTATTCTCAGACATCTGCTCCCAAACGTAATGCACAAGCGATTCTGGAACTTCCGTCAGGAAAATGCAGCCCTAGGAATGAAGATGGGTTAGCCTGCAATCAGGCACCTGCTTCAGGGAAAGAAGTAGCAAGAAGACATGCCTTATCCTCAGGATTGGTAGAGGACTGAAGAAGCGAAGATAATCTGGAGTTTATAAGAGGAGTGTCCCATAAAGATTGTAAACTTTTTTTTGTCAAGATCAGGTAGATCGAGTCCACCGAACGACGTCCACAGAGAGATACAATAATTAATCCTAGAATCCTGATGAATACCCTGGCGAAAAAGACAAGTAATCAAAGTCATAGAACTATAAATGAAAAAAGGAAAGATAGAGTAGCCAAGTCAAGGGCTCGACGAATGCCTAGACCTCGGTGATCCACTGGGAGAAATGCCTGTAGCCATGAGTTATCCATAAGAGAGCAGTAGAGAAGAGATTCTAGGCCAAGTCGGATGGATTCATTGTATTGTTCCAGAAAATCTGACTCACGCCAGGATGGAGAACTACGAAGAGAATATAACAGTCTAAGTATGGTTAATGAGACCCGTAGAAGATAGAAAACTGAGTGCGCAGATATCTTAGATAGGTGAGTGAAAAAGAGATCTAATTTAGATATCTTGTCCAGTAACAAAATGCGTAGTGTGTAGCGCTGCACTTAAAAGGGAGGCTCTTTCGAATGATATAAGTTGAATTTCAGGTGCAACTTAGTTGAAAAGGGAGTGAAATACAAACTCGTTCGTTTGAGACTCTCCCTCAGGAAATCGACTTCACACTTCCAGAATTAAGATGTAATTTAAAGTTTATAAACAAATTTAACACATACTATCGTTTATTTCGAACGAACAATTACACAATAAATTAATGTTGTTTGTTGAAGTTAAGCCCTTCAACCCCGAGGTTTTATGAGATGTGGACGTATATGTTGTGGTTTCAGGTGAAATACAAACCACGGCAATGCGTTCAAATTTCAACGCTTTTTCACTGGTAATCGAGCCTTGGACCTCGTGCACCAAAGATATACGCGGTACTGAATAAACCAGCTCGATAGGATGGCTACAATAAATTAATGTTTAATAATAATTAGATCAAATATCGTTAAAAACCTTTGTGTTCACATTGACAGGAAATTGAAGTTTAATAATTACATTGAATATGAATTGATGATGTTCTTAAATTATTTTGTCTACAGTAGTTGCGCTTAAGCCTTCGACCCGTTGCACACTATAGATTAAAACCGTGTTAACTAACTTGCGGATATACAAATATTAATGTTCAATTATAAATATGGTTACGGCCCTTGTCTTATTAATAAATAGCAAATCACATTCAAGTTCAGCATGATCACCATCCACTTTCAAATAATTAAATTTAAACAATACAGTTTAAATTGCAATTAAATCATCAGAAAATATTACTGTAGCAACACAAGTATTAATGTTCAAATCGAATTATGGTTAAGGCCCTTGTCTTATTTTGAAGTAAATAGACAGAAACAGTGAAGTCTTGAAGTTGTACCCATAATAGTTTTAAATCTGAAAATAATATGCACACTAGGGATATCTGTTGGCGTCAAGTAGGCAGGAAGCGCAACTATCGACATATGTTAGCGTGACTGTTTGCTATTAGAAATTAGCATGACTGTTCACTATTAGGAATCATCGAGACGCACTGGTATGTTTGTCTTTTATAAGCAGGATTCATAATCAAAACTGTCTTTTATAAGTAGGATTCATAAACAAAACTGAAGAAGTCATTAACACAAACAGTATTACTTCGTATGGAATATGCTGTAGTAATTTGGAATTTGTGTCATCGGAATCATGGTCAGAAAGTAGTGAAAGAGCAACAAGAATTTATTTTTTTCTTTTTTTAAAACTTCCTACCACAAATGGGCGAGCCACAGTTTATGGTGTTTCCTACATATATTATAACCTATAAGGCGTGATTTGGGAGATTTATAAAAATATGTCAGGGGTAAATATACTTCAATCATTGGAGAGGTTAAACCTACAAAATTTCCTAAATATTTGGCATATAGTATAGAGTATCTGATATGTACTTCCTCCTCTTCCCCTTCCAGTCTATGGAAGTTTCAGAAATTAATCAAATTTAATCTCGTATAGAGACCCAGTACATCTGGCATACCTTCAAAAATAGTACAAAACAAATTCATTCTATGGGTGTTACAGCAACATTGATTTTCCATGTTCAACGTTAACTTGAGACACCTGCTAATAGTTCTAACCTTTCCTATTCTAAAAATAACTAGAATCAACACATACCTCAGGATACCAAGTTCTTTCTTATCAGAATATGTGTGGACCAGAGTGAAATTGATACGTATAAGGAATATGGTGGATAGGGGATTGTAAACTAGGATATTTTGAAGTTGTAAACAAGGCTACCTGTACAGAACGTCATCTACAACAGTAGTACAATTTATTTGAAACTACGCTACATTGTATTGGTTGAGAACATTGGGAGAGATAACCCATGGTTTCCCCTTTTGAATGCATTTCAGTTTCCCGTGTGAATGCGTATGTGTGTACTCTTCTCCCAGAGAAGCATAGTCTAGCGGAATCTATACAACTAACTGTCCTCATTCAACACAGCAATTTAACCGGACTTTTCCGGAAAAAACAAGTGTAGCCCTTTCTGAATACGTAGCAGTAGCTAATATAGTACAATTCGAGAAAATGCAACTTATTCTATCCATTAGCGCGATGCACTGTTTAGCTGCAGGATTCTCTAAACGTTCTGGTTCCATCCGCACATCTTTCTTGAAAATGGGTGGTACAAAAGGCTCTGAGAATAACACCATGTTAAAGAAATCACATCATAGTGTAGTAGTGGAAGTACAATTAAAGGTTTACCTGCAAACTCTTCTTTAGAGGCTCGCTAAAAATTACCCCTCCTCCCCTAAAAAAGTCTTCAGCTGTGCGTATCGTTTTCATGTTTTGAAGAAGCACCGATGTTCGCCAGCTAACCAAAAACATACTTGTTTATGCACCTTTAATATTTACATTGTGTAACTATTTTGTAGACTTAACAAGTATTTTAGGAATGATGCAAAAAATGCATCAAAAGATTGTGATCTTGGCCAAATTAGCTTTTAGATCAGGGGTCACAAAATTTATGAACGACTACAAAATGAATTTTCTTATCTTTTTTAAGGAATAAGCACATCATACTGAGTAAAGTGATAGTTTGAGTTTGGGTATACTGTATGTAGTTCTCCAGATATAAAGCCTACAATAAACTTTTTTTGCCTGAAATATATTGGATCTTTGATCCAAAAAGCTGTAGTTATATCGATCTAATTTCCTTTTCTCCTTCTTTTTTGTCAATACATAGAAAAAGCTAATAAGTTTTGTAATTTACTAAAGTTCTTATTTTTCAGTAAATCTGGGTTCATCTTTGGAAAAAAAATCTAGTTTAATTCTAAGTTACGTGAATTTGTTCTTGGGTTCCTTCGAGAGACTTGTTCCCCTCCCCTTCTCGTTCTTCATTTAATCAA
This sequence comes from Thermobia domestica, assembly GCF_964235325.1. Lineage (NCBI taxonomy): Eukaryota > Metazoa > Arthropoda > Insecta > Zygentoma > Lepismatidae > Thermobia > Thermobia domestica. Next base: position 108,820,285 of record NC_137465.1, on the reverse strand, counting down.
TTCTTCCATTTTCATCATATATAACATTTAGTGCAATGTAAAACTAAATCATTAATATTTTTAACAAGCAGCAGTCTCACGTCTACACCACGTGAATGATTTTGGTTTGTATGGCATGATATTTTCTACATTAACATTGAATCCGGAAGTGGAAGTAGATATATACCACTTCAGAATTTAGTAGAGAGATAAGAGTAGAAATGGAATATATTCCTAACTAACTCTATGGCCTGTGGAACCCGGAGGTTCAATGCCGCGTTCACAAAAGCTCTCCGCTAACTTCTATCCTTAGCCAACTGGATCCAGTTTCTACTTTGGATTCTTTTTTCTGCGAGATAAATCTTAATATTGTCCTCCCATCTGCGCCTGTCTTCCTAATGGCCGTTTTTCGATTGGTCTTCCAGTCAAGAATTTGAAATCGTTTCTACTTTTTTCCATCCTGGCTACATGACCTGCCTACCTGAGCCTCCGAGACTTGATGATCCTAACAATGTTTGGTAAACCGTATAAATTATGTAGTTTCTCATTATGAAGTTTCCGCCATTCCCCATTCCCGTTCCTCTTGGGTCCAAATATTCTCCTCAGGACCTTGTTCTCAAATACTTTCAGCCTATGTTCTTCCCTCAGAGTAAGCGACCATGTTTCGCAACCATACAGAACAACAGGCATGATTATCGTTTTATATATTTTAAGTTTCAAATTCATCCTGTAAAAAAAGGCACTTGTTCAGAAACATTCACAGAAGCCTCGGACAAGGACTGGTAACTTGGCACGACCTCAGCAAAAGAAAAATATGGAATATACTCCTGGGACACTTAATTAGAGAAAACTATTTCTCACTATCTATTATGGATTTCTATTCTAAGATTATCAATGCTTGAACCGCCAATGGTTGATTTCTGCCACTTACTTTTTAAATATAGGAAAGGGAGAAGATGGTACTACCCTTAGAACGTTTAAAACTGCTTCTCGCCATCTACAACCGTTTGCGCTCTATAGTGGTCAATGTAAATACCAGAAATTGTTGATTTCTTCCACATATGGTCTAAATATTGCCTTGATAAAAGGCCTTGGTTCCTAACTTTTGACCATTTACATCCTGACCAAATTTGGTAGTAATTCATTAGGTAGTTCTTGAGATTTCTTCTCTGCCGGATAAACACACGAACATAGTAAATTTATAAAGGTATTTTGGTAAACCAAATTCCTTAAAAACTAATTAGCAACATACATAATCTCTCCGTAAGACTTCGAACACTTTGTTCAGTAGCCGACTGGTATTCTCGAGCGGTCTAAGCATTAGTCTGGCCATCGCAAGATACGGGTTGAACCCACATTTAGGGCATGGATATGAATGTCCGTGTATTGTTCTTCAACTATTTGTTTCATTTGTTATAATGTCTTTCTCATTATCTCCTTTAGTTAAAGAGCATAACCATTTGGCATAGTACTCAGTAGAAAGTGAATATATAACGTTGTTGAGTCTCGGTGGAAACGTGTTAATATTCATAAGAATAATCAAGTACAGAGTAACCAGTGAGAAGGAAGTTAAGTCTTTTCTAAGTTCACCTTTCTTCTTTTAATTTTAATGAATCACTTATAGGCAATGAGGAACATGAGATGTTGAAAAAGTAAGCCAGATTTTGGCGTTATGTAAAAGACCTTGAAAATAATTATTTGTTCATGTAACAGCATTTTCCAGATATTATCTTGCTCATTTTCTAAGTTTCTGATGTTTTCATTATCATTAAATTATTCACAATTTGTTTGAAAGAAACAAAAGCGCGGCGAAGATCCTTAAGAACAAGAAGAGTTGCGTTACAAAAATCAATGATAGCTTGAACAAACAGCACGAAGGCCATGAACATATATCTTTCATCATTCATGATACAGACAGTCATATATAACGTTTTCCTAATTCCTATTATTACTTTCCTGTGCATATCGTGTTCCATATCTGCTACCTGCTATTGATGCCACACATTTGTCTTTGACAATGATTCTTATTTGAAATATACACTACTAATTACACATATGTATATACCTTTCAGTGCTGGCAATAAATACAATATTGATTTTCTATCTGAGAATGTTACTTGTTCGTAGAAATGTAAGAACACAGTTCGATCTGATAAAGAGAGTAAGGTAATTCCTGTTAGTTGGTTCATTGGATGAGAATTTAGCTTCTCTTTCAGCGCTAAGATAGTATGAGATCTAAAGTTTAATGTGGGATCCGAAGCACATGAGTTCCAGCTGGGAATCGAACCAGGCTTTTCTGCGACGAATACAAGTTATGAGAGATCTGATTTCCTGTCAGTTACCGCGATCAGTGATTTACTATATTTTATATGTAATGTTTATCAGTAGCGGTTCGTGGTCTGTAGAAGCACCGATTGCAATGTTGCAATATCAAAGGTATGTAGTTACGTGCAAGTGTTCCCCTCTCCCAGCATTCTTGAGTCTTATCCAAAAAAGTATTTAGGAAATATGAAGAGGAAAGTCCTTTTAAGCTCCATTTGTATATTTATTGATTTAAGTGTATTATCTAATATTGATTTAATATACGTTACTTCCTTCTTTTTCAAACAACCACTATCAATGTACGTTTAAACACTATTTACATACAAAACTTCTACGTTCATACTATTGAACAAGAGATAAATCAAATATATAACATGTGCTGTAACCATGAATTATATCGTTAACCCAAAAGAAGAAGAAAACCAAGAAAATTGCATATATTCATGCACGCAGTTAAACAAAATTATTTAATTATATAAACTATGCATTATTTTAAAATGGAAGCTCTTTCTTCGTTCTTTTCGAGCTTCAAATTTTTCTATGACTTCATCGAAATCTGAAATGCTGCTCGCCAAGTTTTTCTGAATAGAAAGCATTTTCCGCTTTATTTTCTTTAGGATACAGAAACACCTCTATCCTCCGACAATATGCATTTTGTCAGCATTTCTTTATATGAATGTAACTAACTAACTAACTCTATGGCCTATGGAACCCGGAGGTTCAATGCCGCGTTCACAATAGCTCTCCACTGACTTCTACCCTTAGCCAACTGGGTCTAGTTTCTACTTTGTATTCCTATTTCTGTTAGATCCATTTTAATATTGTCTTCCCATCTGCGCCTAGATCTACCTAATGGTCGTTTTCAGTTTGGTTTTCCAGTCAAGACTTTGCATCGCTTCTACTTTCTTCCATCCTAGCTACATGACCTGCCCACCTGAGCCTTCTACACTTGATGACCCTAATAATGTTTGGTAAACCGTATAAATTATGTAGTTCCTCTTTATGAAGTTTCCGCCATTCCCCATTCCCCTTCCTCTTGAGTACAAATATTCGCCTCAGAATCTTGTTCTCAAATACTTTCAGTCTCAGAGTAAGCGACCATGTTTCGCAACCATACAAAACAACAGGCATGATTATCGTTTTATATATTTTAAGCTTCAAATTTCTCGACATAATTCGTGATGACAAGAGATTTTGGACTGAATAATAACACGAATTCCCTGCTTTTAATCGACATTTAATTCCTCCATGAATATGATTTTCGACTGTTAATATTGATCTTGAATATTTGAAAGTATCCACTTTATCAAAAGTATTATTTAATATTTTAACACAACCATGATTTGCCGTATTACAGCCCCGACGCACTTCTATGTATTTAGTTTTCTTTACATTTACTTGTAAATCCAAGTCACTGCAAGCGTTTAATAAGACTTCTTTGTATGAACATAAGGGACAAAAAGTCCATTTTCAGTAATTACGTATTTTTGTCTGCTGTTCTACTATAAACAAGCGTGAAATCTAAGACTTTTTTCCTTCGAAAGTGTAAAAAAATAATAGTTTAACATTCCAGCAATTTACGCTAAAGAAGACAGACGGATATTGAATGTGAATGATTTGAGATTATTTTTTATGCTCTCCGCGGAAATCGAATACGGGATCATGTGCACGAAAGACACACTAGTCTAAGAATTAGACCAGTGGCAAGACATTTTCTTCTTCGAGAGTCGATCGCCCCCACCCCAGAATAGGATATTTTTTTATTTTAAAAATAAAATGTATCCCAAGAATTTTCACCTTTGTATTACAAATGTAAAATAAAATCTATTGACTTCGAACGACCGCCCCCCCAAACATTCAGCCTGAATCCGCCCCTACTACCACCAGACACGTATTTGTTCTTTGCGAGTTTGTGTTTTGTGAATAACTTCTCTCTTCCAAGCGTCTATGTCTCACTCACTCTATCAATTGAGTCAAGCGTTGCTAAGCGGACTAATTCGTAACTACTACAGAAGCTGACTATATACCAGTTGCAGACGAAGGAGCAACTGGAAGAGAGCAATACGGGAGGATAGCAGCGATGCAAGAATAAATTCACTTCCTCATGTTAAGAGATAGGAGCTCGCTGCCATACGCTCTATGTTACTGTTTCAAGTGGCAATGTTCGCTGCAATTGGAAATGTAAATCTCTCTCTTTCTTTCAGTTTTTTAAATTGATTTTTTTTAAAAAATGCATCAATACTGTTTTGCGCTCAAGAGCAAAGGTTTATTTTTTTACTGATACACTACTTTAATGCTTAAAAATATCTTTAGTATTAAAAAAGTACTGGTATCCGGTTGCACAACCATGCAATACATTGTACTAGCCGCCGATGATGTTTATGTTTGATTATATTCAATTTTCAGATAATGAATTATATACAAAAAAAAAACACACGTGTTATTGCTTGCTATATTTTTTGCAAAATATCAACATTAATATAACTTGTGTGTGGATGAGGTCGCTGACGCTAATATTGCAATTTTATATAATGAAATTACGTTTCTGCGTAAATTTGCCTGTGGACACACTTATCTTTCGATAAGCCAACATTATGCAGCCTAAAGAATCTGAACACATTAAATTGCAAGAGACATTTATATCTAAATTATTGTAATTGAACTTAACAGACCAGCATTTAACTCTAAAGTATCCCGTCAACTCTAAACCAAATGTACGATTGAATTGAGCAAAAAATTTGAGTTTTAAAATTTACAGAGGAATTTACTGTACTACCGAATTCTACCGAATACATTACCGTAATAACGATATATACAAGACAAAGATGGTGTACATCGTTAGAAAGTGCACATGACGACCAATGTATTCCTAAAAACTTTTACTTAGAAATGTCAATAAGAAAAATATAGTGAAAATTGTTGTACTCAAAATACTACAGTATTTAAAATGGGATTCTTATTGTTCAGAGAAGAAACAATGAATTTAGTAAATCCAGCTTACTTTGTTACGAGGGCTAGTCAAGAAAGACTTGGACTGATTTTTTTTCTAGGCAATTTATTATTACTCAGCAACAGGCACATGATCCTTTTCAAAGTAGTCCCCGCCCATTTGAATGCACTTTTTCATTCGAGTCTTCCAGTCCTCAAACACGTGTCGCAGGCCATTCTTTGAGAGGTCCTTCAAAACCGCCTCCGATGCCTTCAGAACCTCGGAATTATCGGAGAAGCGGCGTCCACGCAGTCTGGATTTTAGGGCAGGGAATAGAAAAAAGTCGCACGGTGCGGTAGGCGTCTCCACCATCCTCAAACCTTTGCAACAGCTCCCTGCAAGTCTCCACTCGAACGGCCTTCTGCTCTGGTGTCAGGAGTCGCGGAATCCATCGCGCACACACTCGGCTCATGTGGAGGTGGTCATGCAAAATTTTGAAGGCACTGCCATGAGATATGCGTAGTGCGGCTGCCAGATCGTCGATACTGATGCGGCGATCTTCTCTAACAATGACTGCTGCCGTGTTAATGTTCACCTCAGTAACAGCTGACGCTGATACACCTGGTCCACCAGCTTTCGTGATTGTCATTCGGCCCTCTTTAAACTCTTTGAACCACCAGAACACGGTACTTCGTGGCAGAGCGTCATCTTTGTAGGCTGCTCTCAACATTCCTAGAGTTTCTGTTGCACTTTTCCCCAGGCGATAGCAGAACCGTATAGCTCCAAATTGTTCATCTCGTAATGACTCCATTTCTTCTACAGGCGACTTCTAGAGGCGGCGCAGAACATCACCTGCAATAAAAAGTCGTGGTTACCAAACATGCAATGATTCCTTAACAACATTTTATATTATGCACAGCAAGACCCACCCTACTTGTATGCCAAACTATGAAGCTCCAGCGTTAACAGAACTGCCGGGAAAAAAATCAGTCCAAGTCTTTCTTGACTTGCCCTCGTATATAAATTTGTATCAGTCTTATTAAATACTGTTGAGGTCTTTTTTATTCATTTTGTAATTGACGGGAAAAACATATCATTCTCCGAGAAAAAGAAATACGATGTTAAGATTTCAATCTAAAATATGTTAAATTTTAAAATCCTCCTAAAACAATATTCGTAATAGTTTCTTTTGCTAGTTGTAACTTGATAGTGCTTTCTACTCTGACGTCACAATGCCTCTACAAATACGACAAACGGGTAAAATATTTCTACTAATATACGCACTGCTTTGGTGCATTGAAGTTTACAGGCTACATTAAAGCTGATACAATTTATATTCTCAACAGTGATTGAGATCATATGTGCTTATATGTGAATTTTCTGGTAGCGATAATTCTATTTTGGAGTTACGTGTCTTTACTTCCATTTGCTTTTACTGTGCAGTACTTACTGCGAGGTAATTAATCAAGAATACTGTAACTGCATGTGTTACGATTTGACGAACGATCTTCATGGTAACTTTCCCATGGTTGAAAACATCATCCGCCTGCAAAGAATTAAGTTTTCTATTTTATTGTATGACATTTTCAGTTTCCCCGATTTCTGATCCACAGGGAATTCAATTTGATTGATTTTTTTTTTTTGCACTGTTCAAGTAAAACTTTTCAAACAGAGATTTTCGGAAAATATTAAAATCCATGTTCACTATCTGCTTAAAAATATAATTCTTTCAGTTCGATTTCTTATTTTTTCTTCTCTAACGTTTCTAATAAACTTTTAAATATAGGGACTTGTCACAATATTCATGCATGATTGATGCATTGATGATGTGATATATTAATATTTAACTGTTCTTTGAGTTTGAGGATTTGTGTTACGTCGTTATGCAACAGCAAGGTTATGAAAAATGAGATATACAATTAATTAACGCAGCTCGAAACCACGATGGAGGTTTGAATTCGATGCAATTTTCAGTATCGAAGGCTACAAGATAAACTATCGGTTTAGGTCGTCCCCCAACACGCTATCTCACGTCCAGGAGACCAGAACACCAGCGGCAAGTGCTCTTTAGGTATACAAAATCCCCTGTCAAACAGCGTATCGAAACCTTTAAAATGCAACATTCCGTTGGCTGCTAACTCTCCGGGAGGTAGAAGTATTAGCTGTTAAGATTGAACTATTTTAATCCTTAATAGTTTTTAGGCAAAATATCTGAGGCTTAGATTTGTAATAGCCTTAGATGAATAATCATGTATAATGTTATTCATACCTGAAACCTAAGAAGAATGTGAATGCAAGATTCAGATTCATATTATTTTCTTATGAACCTTTCCCATAATCTCCTAAGGGTTGAAAGTTTTTTTAAGAGAGAACCTAGGGCCAAATATAACAATCCTGCCAAGTTTCTCTTCCTGTAAGTCTATTAATGAGTTTGTAAATGAGAGATTTACATTTTATAAATTTAATCTCTTAGGAGGATTTTAAATAATTTTCTTAACAAACATCCAAGAATTAAGAACAATTATCTTTAAAATTTCATTTCAACACATCATGTAGATAGTCACCTAGTCAGTGGTATTTGCAACATATGTTATACAGAGACATATAAAATAGTAATATAAAATATTTACCGTATTTTATCGTGCGACTGCAAAGTACATGTGGTAAATGGCGTACAAACTATGTAGTTCTACCATATGAACATATCAACAAGATGATAGCTTTTCATCATCTTGTTGAAATTAACTTATTTCTTTTAATAAGTGTATTCACTTTTCATTATTTTCTCGTAACCCTTATGCTAATTTGTTTGCTTTGCTTCCTGTTTTATATTCTTAAATATTACTTATTTCTACTAATTTCATCGGCAATATCATGTTCCTCCTTAGAGCTTTTCTCATTTAAGAGAGATACTCGGCCTCGATTTCTATGGAGAAAGATTTTTTTTCGGATTTGATGTACCGTCCTGAGACAAGTGAGTGCCATTGAATTCCATGAGCCATACTTCATTTAGTATAGCTACAAATGATTTCTTTTAACGTTGCAAAAATCAGAAAAAAAATATAGATGAAACTTTGATTATTTATACTAACTAATTCTATGGCCCATGAAAACTGGAGATCCAATACCGCACTCACAAAATCTCTTCATTGACTTCTGTCCTTAGCTAACTGGATCCAGTTTCTACTTTGTATTCCTATTTCTACGAGATTCATCTTAATATTGTCCTACCATCTGCGTCTAAGTCTTCCTAATGATAGTTTTCAGATTTGATTTCCAGTTAAAATTTTGAAAGCGTTTCTACTTTTTTTCATTCTGGCTACGTGGCCTGCTCACCTAAGCCTCCTAGACTTGTCAACCCTAACAATGATGATCATTTATACTGTTGAATATTATAACTTTTATTATAAATAAATATTAACAACTTCACTTCACTTGTTAAAGTGTTTCATTGTCTAGCTCCAAAGACTGTAATCATATCTTGTTGAAATTTATGTGGGATCACCGGCAATATATTCTTTTTTTTTAAAGTAGTTAAAATGGGTGCATTTACTTTGAGGTTATGCATGAATATACCCAGAACATACGTATGTAGAGGGGTTGAATTGAGAACCTCATTCTGTTTTTGAAGTTGGTTAAAAACGTACAACACTAGCAGAAGAAGTAGCAGTCCAAATGGCTTAGAGTATAAAGTGAAACAATTACATTTACCCTATGTGATGTGAAATAGTGACTGACGTGAAATAGTGCCCAGCAGAACGTTCAGTGCTCAGTAGCACGTTGATCCAGACCTAAGCTTCAGGTACTGGCTTCAGGTACTGGCATAGAATGGACATTCTGGGGTATGGTAAGCGACACGCATGCGACATGTTGTCAAAGCTTATGAACCGTGGCTGGAGGATTCTGGTGTGCAAAGAGTTACAGAATCATGAACTAGTCGTGTTCAATCGACGAGAGATCAGGTGAACGTTCTGGGTAGATAAATTATGGAACGTTGTGTTCATCCAGGAATCATAGGACTTCACGTGCCAGATGCATTCAAACGTTATCCAGTTGGAAAGTGTCTCTAACAGAACCTATAGTAAAGTGATCACAACCTGAGCCAACTCCTCCTCGATGCCCAATACATATTACACGCGCGGAATCCCATACCATAACATTCGGGCCAGAGGAGTGGCAATGCAGAATACAGCCATAATCCAGCCTACTGTCACGATACCGCGGACACAAATGGAGTCATTATGATGCTGTAAACAGAAACGTGCTTCATTGAAAAAGAAAATATCATGCCACTAGACTTTTCATGCACGAATTTCGCGGAGTTATTGCAGCCAAACATACTTATGCTATGTTCTCAAAGAGAGCCATATCAATAGGCGCCGTGCATAATATCTCTTTATTTCTTCGTTCTTATGATGAAAGGAAACAATATCTAATATGGCTATCAATATTTAATTTATTATTCTAAGTCATCGTAAGTCATTTATTATTAAACCTTTGTGAGACGACTCATCAATAACAAAAATGAACTTGTCCTTTAAGCAGTGCTACAACAATCTACCAATAACACAAACAAATACACTTAAAAACTCTTACAACAACGAACAACAAACTTACTCTTCTAAACATTTCTTAGAACGAAACACCAATAGCATTTACACACACGTTTAAAGATTGTTACAACCAGCCATTAACAATATAAATAAACTTACAATTGCACTAAACCATCTTTGCTTTAAGTTAGATGCAAACTGTAGGATTGCGTCTAAAATTGTACTCTCAGTCATAATTACATTTCTTCCAGCGATGGTGTCTGATATGAGCAATAAGAGTACGGTGTTTCATGTTAGTTTCTAATATACCTTTTACGAACAACAGTGGGAAAGAATTATCTCCTTATCCCTAGTTTACGCTCTTAATGGTTCTGTCACACCAATGGTCTTCGAATCTGCTTTCAAGCAGAAACACTGAAACACAACTCCGTGACACCAACACAATTTTTTTTTTCGAAAAAGAGGTTTTTCTGAGGTTATGTACTATTGAATATGCCTCTTTATATTTCCAACATTCAAAAACTAGTATTGTGACTTTACATAGGAGTACTGTCCTAAATTAACATGTTCTCCGTTAACAGATTATTCTGTGAAAATTACAAACAAACTTTTATTTAATATGTCAAACGCCTTGTGTTTTACATGTTTGGGAAACATTTTTTCACTTTAATCTCCCCCCCCCCCCCGACATACATACATACTCCACAAAAAGAGAACATAACCGAAAGCTTAATCAAAATTTTTCTTTGTTATTCTAGATTTTTCTGTATACGTAGTATTTCTAACCAGCTTCCTGTACTTTTGATCATTCCTCGTACCATCTTTGTCTCTCTCTCTCCTTGTGTGTGTGTGTGTGTGTGTGTATGTGTATGTGTGTGTGTATCATTATGTGCGTGTGCATGTGCTGCGTTAGCATGTACTCTGTGGACTGTCAGAATGGGAAAATGAAACTACATTTTTTCTTCCTTTTTCAAGCATTTTCTACCGTTCTCTCATTATCCTCCGGTTGTTCACTCATGTATAGAGATAAAAAAAAAAAAAGAGAGTTCAGCGTTGCAAAGCAAATGGAAAACCGATTAATTACTTAATTTAAAGCAGACCTTGATAAAAAATCTAAAATTTTCTATTATTTTCTGAAATATTTGTACCGTTCTCTATAAAACACAGTCCAGCAAAAGAACACATGCATAAACATTTCGGTAAGAGTTGTAGACAATCAAATATCAATTTAAATTTCTTATCGATATAAGCATGCACAAGTTAATGCTACTTATTAAAAGTGCTTAAATTGAATATTAAAGGCTACAGATTTCATTTTATAAAAATACGTTTACAAACATATTTAGAAATAAAACTTACGCATAATTGTAAAAAAAATCGTGCTTCTTTTGATTTATACGAGGACCGTTGTGAAATTAATTTCTGATTTGTTAAAAAGGAAACACCAAAGTGTATAAGAATAATTTATTATAAACATCTGAAAACTACTTCTTTGCTCTATTTTTCAACATAGTTCCCATAAACATTCAATCACTTATCTTGTCTCTGCAGTAGCTTAGAAATTCCATCATCATAAAATTCCCCTACCTGCGCCTTGAACTAGCCTGTGACCGCATCTTTCAGCTCCTTATCACCACAAAAGCTGAAATTTGTAGAATTTCATAGGAAAACTCCGAGATTGTGAAATGTCGACTTTCACGAACAATTTTCTGAATGAGTTCATCAGTGACCACTGATGCCAGGCACTCCTCTCTTCGGGATGAATGTTTGTGCATTCACCTTTAAATGAACGAATCGATTCATGAACAACTCCTTCACTTATCATACTTGGTTCATATACGGTACAATGTTCCCGATGAATAGCTGCTGCCGTATATTGTTTTGAAGTAAGAAAACGTATAACAGCTCGCACCACGTACTTGGCGGGGTTTTCTATTTCAGCACACATTTTGAGATCCAAAGGTGGTCCAAAGGTGTTCAAATTCATGAGGTCGACCTCAACCTCACGAAGTGAGCATGAGGTTGAGTGAGCGTGAGGTCAGAGTGATTATGTGAGCGTGAGGTTGAGTGACAGTGAGGTCAGAGTTTTTATGTGAGTGCAAGGTTGAGTGAGAGTTAGGTCAGGCTGGTTACAAAAGCGTGAGGTTGAGTGAGCGTGAGGTCAGACTGGTAATGTGAGCGTGAGGTCAGACTGGTGATGTGAACGTGAGGTCAGACTAATGATGTGAGCGTGAGGTCAGACTGGTGATGTGAACGTGAGGTCAGACTAATGATGTGAGCGTGAGGTCAGACTGGTGATGTGAGCGTGAGGTCGAGTGAGTGTGAGGTCGAAATGAGTTTGTGAGTGTGAGATTGGATCAAAGTAGACACCTGGTTCTTCCAATAGCAGGGTGAAGTATGTTGTAATTCGAAAAGACTGTAGATTTTTTGTTCTCTACACAAAAGCTTCTTTTTCTCTATCTGAAGATAATTCCTGCTGTGAAACGATCATAGGTACGCAGGGAGTATCTTTGATCCGCTACCTTTTTTTCATTGGCCAACTTGGGATAGAAGCTTTAGTTTCTTTGTCATCAGGTCTTTCTTAGAAGCAAGTAGAAAATAATCATGGAATGTCTTGATGTTTTATCAGGCACACTGATGCCGCACAGTGGAGTATTTGGCCTCGAAATCCGATTAAGAATATTTACCATTTAGTATAATAAAATAACCGATTAAATTAAATTATTCTGTATTTACCTACATTTTTAAAGATACGTTACAGCCAAAACTGTTTTGAATATTTTCCTTTGTACCGTTAATTATAGTTTTCTCTTATGATTTCGTTTGCCATTGTTTAATAGGGATTTTGTAGGCTAAGTCAGTGTTTTATTTACGATTTTTTTTTAGAGGGGAAGGGAATCTTGAATCTTGGGCTAGCAGTTAACCACATAAGAATTGCAGCCCTTCCCCGCTCTCGGACGAGGGGAGCCCATCTCTCCTACTATTTGGGCGCAATTTCCCCCCGAATATACTATTCGCTCCCAAAACAGAGTGCTTAAATTTTTTAGTTAGATTCCCCCCTCCCCAATGAGTTTCCACACTGGTTTTCACGTCGAATATATTGCAGGCTACACCACTTAGTAGCCCTTATCCATTCTTTGTAAACAGGATCGGTCTATATAGTATTTTCTTCCACCTTCCGTCATAATTTTATCCTTTCAAACCACAGAGAATACATTCATTTGCCTACACAGTTGCCGTTCTTAAAAGGAAAATTATAGTATAATTAAAAGTGCGATTCTGTCATTTTGAAAAAAATATGCCCCCTCCAAAAAAAGTCTAACGGGTGTAACCAACACCCTAAAACCACCTGTGGGCACCCCTACCTGAACCAAATAGAAAATAGAATTTACATATTTTCTGGGCCAGTATTTGAGAGACAATATTACATCTTGATAAGTATATAGAATTTCATATACACTGACTATTTACTTGGAAATAAAATTCATATAGTTAGCAAGTAATTGTCTTTGTATAAATATAACTATGCACAACAGCCATAAATAAATGTTTTGTATAACTATGGTAAATGTGCCAGTCCTCGACCGCTTAGCTCATTTTCGTATAATCCTTAATCATTGTTCAGAGAGCGGAACAACTTAGGAGGATGCAACTAGCTCATATGTGTTACTAAAGCTATATTTCATCTATATTTTACCCAAAACGGAGATAACTTACACCATTTATGTAATATTAGTCGGACAAATACCGATGATTAATTTATTTTTACTGTTCGACCCAGGGCCGGACTTTGGTTTTGTACAAATCTTAATGCATTTTCACTTCGTATCCTATAAAGAAAGATTTGAATTGTTACAAATTCATTTTTTAAGTAAATTTACAGAGAATGTTTAATTTGAGTTTTACAATACAAACTAGTTCAATAATACAAGAAATTCGTTTCTAATTTTCGACTGTACGTAATAGTTTTAATATTAAAACTACCGAGAGTGTCTCTAAAATGACCAGAATAACTGTTTGGACTGTTGAAATTTATCTAGATAGAGATTGGTAAGGTGGCAGATGTCGAGGGTCACATGCGAAAGAGAACTTAGGGAAGGGGGCAAAGCGCATCATACGGACCGGCCTCTATGCAAATGTATACTGCAAGTATAAGGTTAAAATTTCACTTAACTTCGACCAATGATTCAAGCCATAGATTTGCAAAATCAATTATTTCTTGGAGAGTTTCATTTTACTATTATTATTATTATTATTATTATTATTATTATTATTATTATTATTATTATTATTATTATTATTATTATTATTATTATTAACAACCCAACGCGAGCTGACCCGATCCGAGTTGGATCGGGTCGGGTCAACCCGATCCGTTTGAGAGCACTATAGTCACGACACTGGGTGAACGCCAAAATGCACTCCCATTGGGAATTAAACCCGGACTACGTGTACCGAAGTCTTACACGTTAACCACTAGCTAGATCAAGCGGGGGATTTGTATATGCATCTTAATAAATATTTGGCACTTTTAGGTTCGGTTATTTCTTTTTATAACTGATACCAATGTCCGACGTGAGAGAAATTTATTTTTTTTCTTGCTTTCGTTCTATGTGACGAAATTTTTAATCAAGGTCAGTGTTCTCACCTGCTTGGACGGGAGGGGGTCTTCTAGGAAGGCAGAAGCAAGAGTCTCTTGGCGGAGACAAAAGGAAATCGTTTAACTACAATGATAAGGGTTGAGGAAACAGGAGAACACCTGTGACTTTTTCCAACCCTTCAACTTTCATTCCAAAATAGGTTCTTATGATTCCGAGACCCGCGTCACTTTGATTTTTCTTTCTCGGTAATTAAAACGTAATTTACAGTATATATACTTGCACGTAAGAAGATACATAATATGAATTTTGAAATTTAAAAATTAAAAATACAGTATGATATTTAATTATAAATTACTAATTTTATTTCATCACTTTCAGCCCAACAAATGAAATTCAAACAGTTCGCTCCCTGGGTCTTGGTCATCAATACTGCGTCTTCTCCTTTGTCTTGCAGTCAAGTCTTAGTCCTGCATTTCGTAGTCTTGGTTATCTTTCATGCTATACAAGAGCCAAGAATGCTCGCCTCATCGGTACAAATGAAGACCAAGTGTGATTTTGATTATGATCTTTCATACTATACGCAAAGCAAGAAAATATGCTCATCGCTACTTGGTGATCATCAAAACAAGGCCAAGAGCATGCAAGTCGCCTTGCATACCCAATCTTTCTCTTGTTCTTGTATCGATGTCCTTGGGCTTGGTGAAATAAAATGAAATATTCAATTTAAGGTCCCTCAATTCTGCACCGAGGCTAAGGGATACGGTGACCATGAGAAATGAATGAAATGGTGGAATGAAGAAAGTGAGAGGAAACAGAACCCCGAGAAAACCCACTATACTGCGTTTCTACACCACAAAGCCTACTTAGCACAAGCTGGGATCGAACCATGGACACCATGCACCAGAGATGAATTCTCTACCACTGAGCCACCGCAGCCCTGCTTGGGCTTGGTCGTCCATATCCAATCTTTCTTTTGGCCTTGTTTAAACAACTTCTAGTTTTGTTCTAAATCCAGACTCCATATTGGCATAGATATTAATATTACAGTCGATTGGTAAAATCAATCTTCCACATTTACAAATTAAAGTACACACAAGTACAAAAATAAGAATTTACCATAGAAACACTAGCTGCAAGTGTTCAAAATAGATTTATGGCTTCTATAAAATCAATTGAAAATTGCTATTTTTAATTAGGCGGCTAGTGAAAAACAGCAGCTTTCGACTCCAGCCGAGTTTAAGCTCAACCTAAACTCAGTTGACCAAAGTGAACTGACCCGACTGACCCGACCCGATAACCCGACCCGATAAGCCGACCCAACAACCCGACCCGAGCTGACCCGATTGACCCGACCCGACACCCGACCCGAATAACCCGACCCGACAACCCGACACGAGTTGACCTGACCCGACCCGATCCGTAACCCGACCCGTTTGAGAGCACTATTTGGGACGCTGGATCAATTGCAACAAAACCATGTCTCGCTATATGTTACTGTCTTTGCTCTATAGTAATCAGTGTTAAACCGAAAATGGCTAATTTCTACCTCTACCCATGGGTAAATCACCTTCGTTAACGAATTTTTCAAAATAATTATTTTAGCTATCGATCCCAGGAGACGGAATTCAATAATTCACTTGTATTTAGTAGTTTGCGTGTGAAGCAAAAGTCATACGGGCGTACGAAGATATATTGTAAATCCCACTTTGTGATCCTGATAAATCGATGTGTGTTTTGTCATATTTGGTTGTATTATATAGTAATCCTGTGGAACAGAGAACGTTGAAGTATTGAATGTCTAGGTCGTGTTACAAGAATAGTTTTGACCCTATGACCCAATGACCCTATGCACCAAAGTTGCGCGTGCTAGCCAATAGGCTGGCGGGAAGAGCTGTGCCCAAACTCACGAAATCGGCGCTCACGAGTTCGGAACTCACGCTCACTCGACACCAACCTCACGAAGTGAGCGTGAGGTTAGAATGATGTTGTAAGCGTTAGGTTGAGTGAGCGTGAAGTCAGGCTGGTTATGTGAGCGTGAGGTCAGACTGGTGATGTGAGCGCGAAGCTGAGTGAGCGTGGTCACACTGGTTATGTGAGCGTGAGGTCAGACTGGTGATGTGAGCGCGAAGCTGAGTGAGCGTGGTCACACTGGTTATGTGAGCGTGAGGTTAGACTGGTGGTGTGAGCGTGAGGTCGAAATGAGTTTGTGAGTGTGAGGTCGAGTGAACGTGAGGTCAAAATGAGTTTGTGAGCGTGAGGTTAGGTCAAAGTGGTCACCTCTGTAGTGATCAGACAACCCTCACTCTACCATGGCTGGATGCAGACTGACCTACCGCGCATGTCTCTGTAAAGATAGTAGCGCTGCTCCCACTACTTCACGCACAGTTACCAATCGGAGGTTACTTTCCGAACGCGAGCAAAATTTTACGTTTAATTTAATAACCAAAGATCTGCCTGTCATAATATATTTCAGAGGCTTAAAGAGCATGTTAATGTTTACTATTATGTCAAGTTTGATCAAGACTTCGGTTCAATTCGTACGATATATATTGTTTCCTTGTCGTTGATTACTTTCATAGAAGAATTTGAAGAATGACGAAAATAACAGCTATATTTTGAAAACATTTGATAAATATCATTATGAAATGAAGTATTATTCATTTTGTAAAACATTAGAAAATTCTTGTATCAATCCTTGTATCCAAAGAGAATTGTTAAAGTCTCTCATTAGAGGTGACCAACAGTTACAAACTTCACTTTGTCTCTTTTTAAAATCCTGCAAAAAGAGAATATCTTACAATATGCAAAAAGAATTCTTTGTAAATGGGGAACATATCAACAACACAGTAAATTTTACTAAGGAGTGTTATCACCTTTTATTTCCGCCTCCTTTAGTTTAAACTTAAAAAAGACATTCCATCATCCTTCAATTCTTTTTTTCCTATTTTTAAAAATTAAAATTACAAGAACAGTACACCGTATTTTTAAGGAATTGCACAAAATTTATTCGAATTTGACTAAACTTGACATGGCGGTAGATCTTGACGAAGTCAGTACACAACACATGAAATATTATGTCTTTGGTTCCCAAGTTATGAAGCATCAAAGTTAGACTTTGAAATTCCATGAAATTTTCACAAATCATTTCTATAATTGGTATGTACGACAAAAACCTATAGAACAAAGCCATTAAATGAACGTTAATTTGTGGCGTATAAAAGTATATAACGAAACGGTTGATTAGTTATGTTTTAAATTTGTGTTTATAATAAAGATCTTGGTAAAAATCAATGAATTACTATTTTTTATTTCAGTATGAAGGAAACTTACCAGTCAAATAGTTACTTATAAAAATATTAGTATTATTTTATTTCAGCAACATTTTGAAAAAAAAGTAATAAATTAGAGATGGAGCTGATGATCATTTTTAATATTGAAACAATCTATGGAAAGAAGGTCCTATTCTAAGACCTTAATTCTACCAAGGGACATGGAGAAGATCTATAAGTAACGGGACATTAATGTCCGGAAAATAGATGTGTTCGCATTTTGTTTAAATAGCTATAAATGTATTGAGATAGGTAAAATTAGTGTACTCTGCTTTACAAGGAACATTTACGACAAAGTTGAAGGCTCTGTCTTCAGAACCTTCAAATAAGTACTCATAAGATTAGGCTTAACCAGGACATATTTTTTATGGGACTAATATATCCAGTTCATCAGTCCTATGCCTGCTACGATCCTCAGCCATGTGAGTGTAATGGACAACACAATGTCGGTGGGTTTGCTCAGGATTCTGTTATTTCCTCACACATTCTCATCCTACTAATTCTTTCAGAATCGTTTATTTGTATTATTCTTCCGTCTCCTTTAACCTAAAGGGTTGCTAAACAAAATATATCATTTTTACCATCTCAAATCTCTTACTTTATTTGTTTGATGATACACAGAATATTAAGGGGGGAGTTAATTATCCAAGTAAATTCGATTAATGGTGATATTTAATATAATAATAATTGTACAATATCATTAACATTTTACGAGAAAACATGTCGAAAGATCGAACCTACAGAAATCGAAAGATCATACTGAGATGAACAAAATTATGTCTGTGAGTTAATAAAGCCAAACAATAGATACAAATTAGCATTTTACAAGTGTGTGTTTCATAAACAGAACAAAAATATTTATTTAAAAAATCTACTATAGCAGAGTAAAAACTATCAGCTATTATCGGTAGCGAACAACATAATTTTTAATACCATAAACGTTAAACTTTCTCCAATAGTATGCATGATAATGTTTCCTCAAATATAACGTTTACTTATCTTCATGTCCTACCTTTAGGCAACATTATAGTTAAGGGAACATTAAACATTAAGAGTTAATCATAATTTTGGAATATATCTCATTAGCCATAATGTATATCAGTGATCGCCAAACCGTCAATCGAGACCTACTAGTAGCTTGCGGGGACATTTTCGGTAGATTGCGTTAAAGGCTCCGGTTGGCTAAACCTTGATTTCTCCACTAAACGGACGTTAACGACAGGGGGCGTTGATGACAACAACTGCTTGTTTCTCCCGCGCAACTGCCATTGTCAGACTCATCTCATAGTTGATTCTATACGCATGAAATTGTGTACGTTATGTTTTTCGTGTGTATATTAGAAATATGCTAACTTGGATAGTTTCATTTCATATTTACTGCAAATGTAATTTATAGGCAATAATCAAATGTAAGTTTTCTTAAAAAGAAAAAAAAACTTGGAAGTTCTTTTGGTTGGTAGCTCACATTTGGATTTAAAAAGGGTACGGTAGCTCAGAAGCTTCGTAACTTTGGCGACCACTGCTGTACACTGTCATAATGCTAATGTCATAATTAAAAGTTTCATTAGCGTATACTGGATCGGCAGTGGCTCAGTGGTAGAGTGTTCACCTTTGGTGAATGGTTCGATCCAGCTCGCGCCAAGTGAAGTTTGTGGTGGACAAACACCGTGTGCATGCGTTTTCTCGGAGTTTTTTCGTTTTCTCCCGCTTTCCGCATTCAACCATTTCCATCATTTCTCATCATCACGCCTCCTTTAGCCTAGCCGGCATAATGATGGGACGTAAAACTTAAAGATTTCATTTCATTAGTGTATACTTCAGTAGGAATTTCATCTTGTTACCTTTTACAGTGTCAATATTTAGGTTTATAGGAAAAAAATAGTTTTCCTCTATTTTCTATTCAACTGCCCATGAGAATTTTCATTCACTACACCATTTTATTCAACTAAACGAGATTTATCGTTTGTTATATCTCCCTCCTTTTGACATTTTTTCTCCGTTAAACGCTTATATTATTGTAGAGTTTTCTACAACAAAAGGGATCTTTATATTGCCAAGATCGCCACGTTCAATAGATTGACTTATATATATATCTGTAGTAAATATGTTTGTATTTGTATCTTTCAAAAACACTTCGATCGATCAGTGTAACCTAGTTTCTCAGCGCCATACAAAAGGTTGAAAGCTCATTAAACTTTCTTTTTTTTCTCTCTCTCTCTCTCTTTGGTTGCCTTTTTGTCATGAAGACATCTCTCCACTCAAGTTATTACACGAAGTATGGTTACATGATTCTTAAACTAATTAGCTAACTTCTTAAGTTTTCCCTCTTCTTCCATTTTCTCTTTCTTTCTGTCTCTATCTCTTTTCATTTGAAAAAAAAATTCAAAATTCTCTATTCAAGAACCAAAAATAGATACTTTCTGGTAACTGAAGAAATGTTTTTTTACCCTCTCTTTAAATATTAGTAAAAAAAAAATAGAAGGATAGAGTATTGAAACTTTTTCACGAGGAAACATTTAATTGAAATTAATTATCTGTTATTTTATGAAATTAGAAAGAGAAAAACCTCGGGTGACCAAGAATGAACTTCAGCTTTTGTTAGTACAAGTAATTAATATATTTTTTTTTCAAAAAATGCCAAAAGCACAATTGCACTTCTTAAAACCAATTTAAAAGTTTTACTTTTATTCTAGATTCTCTCGCTCTCTCTCTTTATATATATATATATATATATATATATATATATATATATATATATATATATATATATATATATATAGATATAGATATAGATATATAGATAGATAGATAGATAGATAGATAGATATAGATATAGATATAGATATATAGATATATATATATATTGATATATATTGATACAAACTCTTCCTAAGTAGTTTTGGAATGAATATACTATTTGATTTTAAAGATATCTTGTTACAATGCATGTTTCAATGTCAGGTAGGTGGTTCTTAAAATGTCTGTTTGAGTCAAAAATAAAACATTCAATACACTTTACAAAGCGTGTCGAGTTAAGAGAAATGATTTAAATCACAAACGTATACAAAATTGAAGACTTTGGGGCAAAAAGAGGTTAAGTCCAAAAAATGAAAATGTAAAGGAGGTAGCTCCACAACGGTTTTCATTCATCCGATTTTCTTCAAACTTGGCACATATATAGTACACCGAAAATAAATCGATACGTATTTTTTGTTTCTTTCGGAAAATAGGTTAAGGGGGGCAAAGACCCTCTTTTCAAAAATGGTCCCTCTTGATTAAAAGGGCTACATTAAAGAAACGAAACTCTGCCGATACAAAGATGACTTCAAAGTAGGAAATACGGGTTTTGTCGTTTTTTCGAGAAAAGAGTTTCAGGGGGCAATGTCACTTCGAAATGAGAAAGGACCCCGCACAATTATTACGGAAATTAGATTTCGGTGAGATTGCTTGAAATCGTGATATATATGTTGTAAATATTGTATACCTGAGAAAAAGTCTCAATGGGCACAACCAAAAATCACTGACCGTTTGGCCACTACAGAGCCACTTTTTTGAAAACAGCCGAAGATAACGATATTTTGGATTTCAGTAAAAATGACTGAAACCGTGATATGTTGTAGATATTTTGATTCTGAGAAAAAGTCTCAGTAGGCACAGCCATTAATCACTGACCGTTAACCACTACAGGGCCACTCTTTTGAAAGCAGCCGAAGATAGTGATATTTTGGATTTTGATGAAAATGACTGAAACTGTGATACGTTGTAGATATTATGATCCTGAAAAAAGTCTTAATTTGTAGAACCATGTATCACTGACCATTTGGCCACTATAGAGCCATTTTTTTAGTGGACGGATAGTGATTTCAAGAAAATCGTAGACCTTTACGTTGGCGGCCGTAGTACCCCTTCTAATTGTTACAGGGAAATGAACTATACCTCGTTGTAAAGGCGACTAGAAATTTAGAGTTGACGACCAGTGTTCGGTAGGAATGGTTTCTGCCAAACTCACAGGGCTGAGCAGTTTTCGTTTCGCACGAAAATAATTGTCACTGAGTGAGAGAAAACACGAAATATGGAGTCTTTCTTTGTCAAACTAAAGGCCGAAGAAGGAGAAAGGAGGGGGGCTTTCATAATATGTGCGTGAGAGATACTGGCGACCATTATTTTTGAATTGGCGAGTGCGTGTGACTTTGAAATTTTGCGCCATGCTTTACGTTTTTGTGCAACACACTGGCTATGAAGGACGGAAGAATTAAATTGAAATTACAATTACTACTCGGGTTTCTAGGTGAGATATTGTAAAGAATCAGTAATTCTTGAATTTTCGACCCTGTGAATTGAAATGGAGCGCCGGTTTAGCCATGAATCTGCGGGTAAGTACCCGAGGGATGCTTTCCTTTTATCTCGTTAGTAACTATTAAGCTCGTCTCAACTAATTGCTCAAGTAAAGAGTTGTTGTTAGTTTTAATCTGATGTAAAGCCACTATTAAACAAAACTGTTTGCTAAATATTTCAAATTAATGTTTTATATATAACGTGGATAAACGTCAAAAGCAAAATCCTCAATTAATAGGGCTTTAATTGTAACTTGACGTAATCGTCTCTAAGAGAGGTCCTCGAAAAGCTTTTGAACACAGTAATAGTCAGAGCCTGGGATAACTAACAGCTTTTTATGGAATAACTTCCAGTTGCACTACGTGTTATGGTTGAAGGACTTGGACTCCATTAAATGTTTAACAATGTCATTATCCCTTCATGCAAATTAAGCCTTTGTCAGATTTTTAATTTTCTTTTTCATTCTATTACCAATCATTAAACACAGAAGGAACTAGATTAATGTCCTCCACATTAAATTGGATGGAATGCAACAAAAGGTATTCCCTCCCTTAATTAACTCGTTCTCTCTTTGGTACACCAGAAATAAACGATAACTGAAAAAAAAAGTATTCATTCTACGTGTAATGAATGATTTTACCAAATCGAATAGCTAATAATTTTGCAAATGTAATCAACTTACATAGAAATAATCTATCAAATATAGCAGAGCAATTTTGATTTCATAATTATATTATACGTTTGGATATCTATCGAAGAACGTAAATTCATTACAATTCATTTAGCTGTAAGAGGGGAGATTCCAATATTTACAATATTTCGCAAGCTTCGATGCTCTATGGCCGACTTTCTCAACCTGGATGTCAAAACTTCTAGGAGATTCGCGAGAGAAATGCGTGGGAGTCGCGAAGGGAAGCGAAAAAATGTAATTAAGATTTAGTAGCGGAAACAAATATATTTAAGGATTATTTTGAATTTAATCTTATTTTTATTTTCATATTGATTGTCAAAATATAACAACGCATACATAAACGAAATTTTAAATAAATAAAGAATAGTTTTAAAAACAATTTCAATAAAATAGCAATAAAACAGCAGATAAATTGCACATTGGAATATAACAAAAAAAAAAAAAAAAAAAAAAAAAAATACAAAAAATCTGGATACTGAAACACAATTGAAAATAAAAGTTTGTGTAAAACTTGAACTAGGTTTGATTTCATTAGTTCGGCAATGTTGGGTTCAATTATAGTCAGGTGTAGTGCATACCAGAAATAACTTACGAAGTCCCTAGAAAGAAAATTGATAAAAGGAGGGGGATAGTTGATAATTGATGATAAGACAAAGTTTCAGAAAACCTGCTTTACGAAAATGCCACTGAGTTTTAAGCTTACAAATATAAAACCACAAAATTCTTGTTATGTTTTGGCACTGAAGCAGTGTCTTCTTCACAGCTAAGGAGAGACAGTCTGATGAAGTTCCTGTTTCAATCGCAAATTATTATCTGAATACATTATTATGTTTTTGATTATAAATAACCCTAGACCTAGCTGAACTTACACAAGTATTAAACTATTACTTTAATAGTTCTGGGCACTGATGATTTCAGGGATGGTCTCAAGGATATTTTCCTACGGAACTACGAAATTCGACCTCTGTGCCATCTCCTAATTCGAGCTTAATAGGTGTTGTCCACAAGACTAGATTTGGGTCCTCGAAAACTGGTTTCTCGTCTCGGCTCAGAAAATATATTTGTTTCTATTGGAAGAACTCTATCTGCGAAAATTCTGTCTCGTCTCGTTACCAGCATTTAGCACTATAAGTACCGGTACTGTTCTTCACTCTGCTTCCTTCTTGTAAAGAAATCTAAAATCAATACTAGCCTCTGATAATAGTCAACAATTGAAGTCGTCAGTCATTTGTAGGTAAATATGGACGTAATAGTATGTGAATTCTTGGTCTAACCAAGCCTGTCCATGAACGAGTATAGGTAGATACACATTTTCTAGTATAAAGAATTTACTACAAGTCAGCAAGATTGAAGATCTTCTGTTACCTTGCACATACCTGTCGAAGTCGTACTTCTGCTTTTCGCTAAGTCAGTTCTATTATTTTTTTTAAATTGAGCTTCCTCGTGGGTATAGGTTAGCATACGCGTCTTCGCTGTGGAAGAGGCGAGTTCGATTCCCAGTAGGAGCTCACATGATCCGGATCCAATATTAAGCTGTACGTCCACGTCTTATATAGACTCGACAGGAACTAAACTGCAACCTAATGATCGCTTTTTCCAATTGTACACATTTTCGAAAGATCATAGACAAAATAGGCCTAGATCAACTGAGGTGCCTATTATCAAAAGCCACCATACCCATTTTTTAAACCGAAATTGAGTTATATGTCGTTTGTTATATGTTTGATCTAAAGGAATTCCATGGAAACAATATTTTGTTTAAAAGCTTAATATATCATACTAAAAAAAAAAAAAAACTAGTACAAATATGGGACTTTGTACCCGTATATATGGAGATTCACTGCACTTTTTGCAAGATTACTCGAAACTAAGCTAAATATATCGTACATAACGGATTTTGATACCAGCTGCCTCAACTGTTAGAAGTCCTTCAAATAGCATAACATATCAAGGGATGTCCCACAGATTCCGTATCTGTTCCAGAACCAGGGTGTCTCATAAAATTCACGAGCCTCCATACAAAATTTCTCTGAGGGCCCCCCAAAACCAAGCAGTACCGTGCCGTGAAAGGGCGAGCGGGGCGACGGCCTCAGGCGCTGAAGTAAGGGGGAGCAAAATTCGGGAGAAAAAGAAAAAGAGAAGAAAAATTACTTGGAATATATGTGTGAGGGCGCTGTCGTATACTCTCGCCCGGGGTGCTGATTTTCCACGGCACGGCACTGAAGCCAAGCATAGCCAACGGTCATCAGATCCGTTATCATCTCCGGTTTTACGCAAATGGGGAACTAACAATTCAAAAGTTATCGTATTATTTATTTATTTATTGAAACAGAACACAACAGGTATTAAACCCAATTACAGTGTTCATCTTTCATGACCAATCTTTATTCTTGATATGAAAGAGTGATTAGAAAGTTTTATTTAATCTCAAGAAAAGTTATGATTACCTTGTCGCTGTCGGGAATTTCAATCTTGAAAACAATTACATTTAAACGAATAAAACTAAAGAAATACCAAAATATAGCGGTCCTACGGATGTTTATCTGGATTTTTCCTTTTCTTGTGAGTAACTCTGCCAGAACATTTGGGTCCCTAGCTGAAACTCTGAGAAAATGGAAATATTTACAGGATTTCTCTGGGATTCCAATGGGGAAGTGTCTATCATTAAACAATACTTGGAAGTTCAAGACTCGTTCTGGGATTATCTCTCAAAAGGGAAAGGAAAGCGCAGACCATATGAGATATGGACCTACAGATTTAAAACGAAATCGTAATGCGTTCAAATCGTAATGCGAACCACCGTAATGCGTTCAAATTTCAAGGTTATCTAAAAGAAAATCCAACCCGACCATGTGCACTGAAGGTGCACATGCTAGCCACTAGAATAGTCGGGAGAGTCCTATGCAACGTCACTTTAATTGAAAGAAAAGCACTGTCAGCTAAATAGGTGTGTTTTCAAATTTCTATTTCTTCTTCGAAGTTTGAGCACCTCTCGTGACATCCAGCCCTTGGCTTCGAGTATCCGATTCTCAGATACAAATTAGGGTACCCGATTTTCGAACCTGGAGATAGGCATCCAATTTCGGGTTCTGGATCTGGGTAATAATTTTCGGTTCTGGAACTCGCTACCCGATTCTGAGATCTGGATCCAAGTACCCGATTCTCGGTTCTAGATCCGGGTATCCGATTCTCAGTCCTCGATCCATTTGATTCTCATTTGGTCCGGAACCGGATATTTTTGGAACTGGAATCCGAAATATCCATCTCTATATAAGAAGCAGTCGCGTAATTTCTGATTAATTATATTATGACTGCTAACACACACTCTATACATTCTTTTGTCAGTAACTTCAGTAGACCAATTTTAATTCAGTTTTCTTTACCATATAGAAAATTTTATTTTTTGTTCAACTTTATGAGGTCAATTTATTCCCAAGTTATTACCAAATGAATACAGAAGATATACTTTTTTTTTTATGAGTGACTTTGTTTTGGAAATTACTTCCAAAACTTGTGAAACTGTATTTGTCTTAACCTGAAGTAGTGATTAAAATGGTTAACTAGACGAACAGAATAATAAGAACCCTGATAGATGAATTACAAATTAGCCCGTTGGTAACACTGTTGTTTACATTTTAGTTCCAAAACCGGCCGTTTGCACTCGTTTGCTGGTCGGTATATACATCTTTTAAATAAGAAACACGAAAGTACTGCATACATTTTAATCAATGCAGAACTTCCTCAATAATTTAGTGCATTTTCCAGTCTTCAATTAATTATCTGTGTGTAATTGATTTTAATTTACAAAAGAACGCTGCTCTATCAGTTTCAATTGTTACAGCTAAAGGAAATTGTGGAATGTAGAAATAGTTTTCATTTCACCAGATTGGTAGCTATTACACGTGCCAATGTTCCGTTTAAAAATTTTTAAAAAAATAAACTAATAAAAGTTAAAAGTTGAGCAAATTTACACTGCGTTGCAATTAATTTAACTGAATTACCCAAAATTCAATTTCGTTAATGTGCAATAAGGGAACTTGATTTCGTACTTGGAATTGTTTTGAAACTGTACACAGAGAAACATTCTGGTCAATTAATTAATTATCTCTGGTTGAATTATAAGAGGCATTCACGCATTTCATCATAATTAAAACCAGTATTTGGGGGCAAAGGAGCAAGAGGAAGATGGTGAAGAAATTGCATAGAGACTGAACATGTTCCATTATCGTAAACAAAGCTCTGACAATACAAGAAAATAAGGAAATTTTGTTATTCCTTCTTTTAGCAGTTTGAATTAAGTGAGAAGTTTCGTTATTGTCAAGCTTTGAACTGTAACTTATATTGAGAAACTACGTATTTGCTTCTTAATTGGTATTTTTTCTAAATTTCTTAGTCTATCTTTTTTTTTTTATTTTGAATTTTCATCTGTAATTGGAAAGGATGTTCTTTTGTTTCCTCATTTCTCATTCCTAGAATTGTCACATCGCAATAATAGCAAATTATAAAGGAAAATAAGGTTTTTTTATTCACAGTTGCATAATTAATACAAGTACCAGCATACTCTTTAATGAGGTTTCAACTTGATTTATCTATACGTATAAAAAAGAGTCACTGTGTGTGTGACATCGTACCTCTTGAACCCCCCGACCGATCTCGATCAAATTTGCAACATAGATGACATTCGAAAAATGAAATGAAATTTTTGAGTTTTATGTCCCACAGTTATGCCGGTTAGGCTAAAGGGGATGGTGATGAGTAATGAATGAAATGGTGGAATGAAGAAAGTGGGAGGAAACGGGAGAACCCCCGAGAAAACCCACGCACACGGTGTTTGTCCACCACAAAGTTCACTTGGCACGAGCAGGGTATGAACCCGAGACCAGAGGTGAACGCTCTACCACTGAGCCACCGCGGCCCTCTAGATGACATTCGAGTCTGATATAGTTGTTATCATTTCACTTTGGTGGTATAACGGAGAGGAGTGGGAGGGGGCGCGGTGGCTCAGTGGTAGAACGTTCACCTCCGGTTTTTGGTGTCCCTGGTTCGATCCCAGCTCGCGCCGCGTGGACTTTGTGATGGATAAACACCGTGCTCGTGGGTTTTTTCGGGGTTCTCCCGTTTCCTCCCAGTTTATTCATTTCACCATTTCACTCATCTCTAATCATCACCGTCTCCTTTAGCCTAACCGGCATAATCGTGGGACGCAAAACTTAAAGATTTCATTTCATTTTTCATTTCACTTTGACGGTGCGACTTAGGGGAGGTATATATAGAAATAAATAAAAAAAGAAAGTAACTACATTTTTGATTTAATAACTCATGAACCACTCAACCGACCTCGATCAAATTTTCAACATAGATGAGGTTCGAACCTAGGATGATTTTTATCATTTTACTTTGACGGAGCAACTTAGGTGTGGGGGAGGGGGATATTTAAAAATGATCGAAAATGACCGATATTAATACAGAATCCATAGTTTTCTAAGTCGCTAAGATGAACAGTGACGCTTCCTATGACGTTTAAATCCAAATTCAATCTTTTATGTCCAAACTGAAACGTGTTCTGCCCGTGCGAAGAACCGGTATTCTGCTAGCATGCATATATATATATATATATATATATATATATATATATATATATATATATATATATATATATATATATATATATATATATATAACGTAGAGGAGTGTGGGTGTTCTAAAAATGGCGACCCACGGATAACAGATCGTTATTCTTCAGAGCAAGATAAAGAGAAAATATCGTATAATGGTATAACCTTCAAGGCCTCCTTCAGCCAATATAGGGAATCAAAATTTCACTATATGGCAACGTCGCATTTTAACTTAGAACCATGAACTCTACGAATCCATCAATCAGTTGCATCGATTGTTATGGTAATAATTGGTGGTGGCGTCAACGCATATCGCTTTAGCTTCCATCTTGAAAGAATCGATGTAACTATTTGATAGATCGGTAGATCTTCTCTCTGGTACTTTATCTGCGACGTTGCCACATAGTGTAATTCGAGCCTGTACACGAGGGCCCGAAAGGTATACGATATCGGTCAGTTTCCAATTTCGCTTCCTTCATATATATATATTGCACTTTTAGTGGTCTCAGGGTCAAATTTTATTTCTTTTTATCTCAAATGTTTACTACAAAAGTTTGAAACAATTACTCAATATTTAGTGGTCGCTCAACGCATCCATAAATTCACTTAAAACTACTAAAATGTGAAAATTCACATGTAAATACTATGAAATTCAGAAATATGTTTGGAAACATCCTTTAGTAATATTTATGTTTTATGAATGTATATTTTTTCAATGTTTAAGTTTGCGAAAGTATATTCAACACAGCAAATAAAAATTGCTTTTTAACTGAGAATGAATTTACTTGGAATGAGAAAATATCTTTCTATACTGTTCTACAACTTGGAGAAGAAATTGGGCCTGATCTTCCTGGTTGGTCTTTTTTCTATTGAAGTTTTGACTCAATGCAATTCCTCGTTCTGCCAAATCATTTACAACATGCAGAGCTTTCACACGCTCTTCAGACTGAAGGAAAGTGTCGTTCGTTTCCCATGTATCAGGGTTTGCTATTTTTTTTTTAATCCGTGATCTCCAGTGCTTCAAACAGCCTTCTGGTGTTCCTGGAAACGAAGTCATTAAGGGCTTCACCCTTCCCCTGGTCTTATATCTTAAGCATACGAGGAGTTCTCCTTCACTTCCATCCCCAAATAACGCTGTAACCAACTATCTTCACTGCAGCGGGGACTTCAGGATCAAAGAAACTGAAACCAATAAGTGGTTAGCTCAAATGCCACAGATGTGTGAAACTGTGCGTTGCTGCTTCGGTAATTTTGGCATTAACATTCTTATAGAAATAAATGTGTCTTAAGAGATTCAGGTCATTCATTGGAGCTGAAACCGCAAGAGAAGACGAATACCATGCTTTCAAATACACTGTGACGAGTTCTCCTTGGAAAAAACAGACATGTAGTGACCAAGGTCGTAATAAAATTACTTTCCTAGAGTGTATTCATGATTCCTAAAGTGAATTTCACATTATATCTTGTTTTCAAATGTCAAATAATTGTTAGTTTTGAGAAGAAAGTCTCAGGTAAAATAAGAAAGTCAAATGACGCCACAAGCGCCCAATATATGATATACTCATCACGCACCCTATAGAAAAAAAAATATATGAAACCTCAAAACATATCATTACCAAACTTCACAGTACGTCGTGAATACATCCGGAGGTAATATACTGTAAGTGTGAAAACTGTACCTAAAAGAGAAAAACCTGAGCTGATCCAAGTAGATAAGTAATTTCCCGATATCCAAAGATATGTGTAACTTAAAAGTGAAATGGTGTATCATTTTCTCTAAATTTCTCTATACAATGATAAGCTGCACAAAAATTGAGATTTTCTTCCTCCAAACAAACATAATTCATAAGAGACAATGTCACGCAAGCGTGCTTTTGCCATATACCAATGTAGGTGAAGGGGTAACGCCAATTGTGTCTGTAATTGTTATTTTATAACTCTATTGTAATGATTTGCAACTACTGCTATTGAAGTGTGTGGACTGTAATGTTACATATGGATAAAAAAAATAGAACCAGAGTTCGGTTTTCAGTAATCTACTCGTGTTTATTTAGTTGTCAATTGCTTAAGGAAACTGAATTTACCATGCAATCAAGCCTATCTTCTCCAATCTTCTACTACGAATATTTCAACTAGGTATAATATATATTTTTAAGAATCTATCACTTATGACAGACAAACTATGGTGAAGTCAATGGTTTTGCAGATAAACCACTCATAGACATGTCTACTTGTACACTGGCAACACTTTTCTAGCTCTTTTTTGAATTCGTAACCCCAATTTCTTCCTCTGCTCTACCTGTTTCTGCCAATCTCTGCTCCGAGTGGAGTAATTCACTCCGACGTCATGCATCGGGAATTTGAAAACGATTGCTCTAGATCAGCGTTTCCCAACCTTTTTCAACTTGCGGCACACTACGGCTGTTACTTGTATTCTCGCGGCACACTTATAGATATTATTATTTGTAAATATAAAACACAATGGTATTTTTTTCCGTGATTCCTCCTTCTCCCAGAGAAGAAAGCTCTTTCACTGTTTTTACCCCCTTGGTAAATCATTATCCTTATTTTTCATTCTAATTTAAAATAGAAAACAATTGTAATGAAATATTAGACTCAGATTTCTAAAATATACGCTTTCTGTTTAAAAACTGTACCCAACCTTTTACTGAGAAGAAAGATCACTAAATAACGAACAAACAAACAAATAAATCTCTTTTACTTTTAAAACACAAATGTAGGTAATTTGTCAAAAGGATTGAATGATATTTTAAATTTTCATGTTACGAAATAGTCTGCAATAATAAAGAAGCAATAATGGTCATAACAATGATAACAAATAGTTTTTCAACATTAGAAATATACAGAACAGTAACCCGGTATGAAACTTAAAATTGTAGATTCATAGTAGAGGTTTATAGTAATGTGAAATATAAATATACATTTTTCCCTACGTTTTGCAATTTTATTGCTATAAAATTAATAATTTTGTTTCGATTCCTCGCGGCACACCAGCGGTCCATTCACGGCACACCGGTTGGGAAACGCTGCTCTAGATAGAGGAGTAAAACTTTAAATAAGTTTCTTAAAAAAAATTTATACGGTATCTATCTATCTGTCTATCTATACATACACACACACACACACACACACACACACACACATATATATATATATATATATATATATATATATATATATATATATATATGTGTGTGTGTGTGTGTGTGTGTGTGTGTTTTATATTCTCTGTCATGAGACATATGGAAATTAGTAAACTCCATCTTAGTTTTAGAAAATACTAAGACAGAAGTATGTAAAATAAGTCAATACCAAATGAGAGATTATTGGTAAGAAAAGATGAGGAGATAATTAGCACAGTTGTGTAAGTGCATATGGGGTGATCCTAGCACAAAGAAATGAAATGCACTTACGAAAAGTTATGAGGAAAAGACAATGTTTATACAGTACGCTTAAATACATGGAAAAGTGAACAATGTTTTTTACATTACAAGGCGTATTTACAATATCTGCGCATGAATCTCTTAAGCTATGAAAGGAGCTCCAGCTAGAGATCCTAAAGATGCACTATGTTTAAAATGACCAAAAGTGGATTTGATTCCCTTGTCGACTGAATGCACCTTATAATACCTAGGTACAAGATTTCTTTACAATGTGACTGCTGCCTCTACCCGAAGAACAAGTGGAACATTTGTGTGGTATATTTACGTAATATATAACTTAATGATCTGTGTAATCCAATATATTAGTATAAGTACTTGCCAACCTTACTACAGCCGACAACAAGAAGGATAACATGACACAAGTAAGATTGTCTGATTTATATAAGTTCAAATAAAAGTATATCGAAGAACTTTAAATAATGTAGTTTATCTTGCAATATGCAACCGATTGAAGTAAAAATGACTGTTAGAATAACAAGAAGAAAATGGAAGGCGCATATGCTTGGTTATATTTCTTGCGATAAGTAAATTTGGCAACCGTAACTTAAATCAGATGTTCTCACTATCGTTCGGCGAGATTTAAGATACTTTTCATTCACCAGTGACCTGTGTGAGGAATTCAGTGGATTTTGTGGTGCGACGTTGTTGATTAATAGCAAGAAGAAAAGAATAATTCTTCAAATAGCGTAACACAATGCTGAAAATAGATAACTTGTGTTGACATTATTACTGCGTCACTTACTGCTATTTGGTTTGTTATTTACATGTTTTCTTTCTTTCTTAAACTGTGATATTTCTTCTAGTATGATAGCTATTAGTGGCAACGTCGTGTTACACAATGCCGTTTTCCTACTTACTGAAAGCGAGATGGAGTTTAGTAAGTTTTGAGTGAAACAAGACACTTCAGGATATGGATGTCTATGGATGGATATTGTTGGTTCACGCACTTACCTTTAGGCTTCTTGGATGAATATCCCTACAGAGAGCTAACTGCTGGTTCTCTGCTTGTGACAGATCCACGGTAGCCAAAGAGCAAAACACCTCACCAATGATGTCGTCTCGCGAGTAGCGATCAAAACTCAGGACCACAAAATGCAGCGTAATACTCTGTAATGACAAAGAAAAAAAATCGTTTTCAAACCTATGGAAAAGATTTACAAATTCATAATATTAATTCTAATAATAAACGGGAAACGTCCCAGTCTGTGAGTCAAGCTAATACTAATAATAAGCAGTGATATTTAGAGATGTCATTATCTGTACTATTGCTTGCCTGCTTGACGCTAATAGATGTCGCTATATTTGTCGACTTAAAACTTGGGACGCTTGCAGTTTATTACGAAGAACTGTTAGAACTTTGATGATTTAATTACAATTTGCAAACTGTATTGTTTCAATTTACTATTTTAAAATAGGACACAGGCCGTAAGATTTCAGCATTAATAGTATTTGTGTAACCACACGTTTAGCCACCTAATAACTAAATTGCTTGTATTTAGTTTATTGTTTAGTTACATTGATCACTCTCAGTTTGTTCACGGGTGAAGCAGAAACTATATTTAAAGTATGTTATTTCTCGGGTTTTCATCTATTTTGATACGTCGCTCTTTGATGATGCATTATTTCTTCAGTGGTATATACAGGACATGGTTACCAAAATAATCGAAATATCTGAGAAAGTGAAACTTTCCAGATTAAAATAGCATTGGACTACTTTTCATCTTCAGAACATATGTAATGCGATATTGAATGAAGATATAAAGGTCGTGAATGGTACCAAGTAAATATTACACCATACCACGTGCAATACATCACTCAGTTCCGTAAGAAAGAATGAAGGTGGAACTCTGCGCCGGATTCTTATCTTCAAAATGGACCACACATGTTCAATTATGTCCAGGTCCAAGGATAGGGTGATCCAGAGGAGCTGTTCATCTCGGTTTTATCAAAGTACAACGCAACAGATCCAGTTATGTTAACGGGCGCTATATTATCATTGGCCAGAATCAACATCCCCTATGCACATGATACCATCCGTAAGATGCACATGATACCATAAAAGGGTGACATAATCACGGGCACTGACTCGACCGATAAGCGTCAGCACATGACCTACTGAAGGCCACAATATGCGGTCTCAACATTACAGAACCCACCATTGCATATTTCACGGTCAGGCAGAGACTCAGCAGAACATACGTTTCTTTGGGCACCTGCCCACATAAACAGAGTGTATGATGTCAAAGAAGGTGAACGATGAATCACTCGACCATTTCACACTTCCCAGTCATTAGCAATTCATGTTGCGAGTTTACGCATCATTGACATCATGTTAAAACATTATGATCTCTTATAATTGGTTTGCCCCGTGCAACCTGAACTGGCGGGCGACTGTGATTGTTGACGTGTGGATGGCTCGAAGAATGGATGGTTTGAAAATTCGAGTTTTGGAGACTGGTTTATAACAATAGCTTTACCAATTTAAAAAGACTTAATGGAATAAAAATTCTCATTGGTGACAACCTTTCATCCCACATCAGTGTTAATGTACTAAAACTGTGTAATTGATATGACACTACCTTTGTATGTTTGCCGCCGAACTCTACTCACATTACTCAACCATTGAATGTGGCTTTCCTTGCTCCGATGAAGAGGATCTGGCGACAGCTTCTTGGAAAATGGTGAGAAACTGATATGCGTCACAAGTGTGGAACTCTTCCGAAAAAAGTATTCCCTGCATTACTTCGAAACTTAAAGAGTATTCCCTGCTTCCAAGTTCGTCACTCTCATCATGCTGTTTTGTATCCACGTTCATCACAAGTTGTGATGGTAAGTGAAGTTTTTCTTGATCATCTTAGTAAAAAAGATGAGTACCACCAACCCAACTTCCAACGAGATTACTAACATTCGTTAAAGAAGAAAGAAATTAATGATATCACTTAAGTATCTCTTATGACGACGCAGTTAGGAGTACAGTTACTGATACAAGTATGGGAAGGCCATCGTCCGAAAGAAAATTAGAAACTTCGAAAGTGTTTAAAGGATTTAGAATCCGATATTACTTCGCCTGACATCAGCGAGCCATTTAATGTGTATGATTCAACCGATGTAAATTTTTCAGACCTGGTATGCGTAAACGATGATCAAGATCTTCATGAATTTGAAAACGTGGATGCGGATGATTTACGTGTTCGAGTCTACGTTGTTACACAATATGATAATCAGTATTATCCAGGCTTTATTACTATAATGTCTCACTTGAGTGTCATTGATGATGGATCCACAGTTAGTTGTATGGAGAAAGGAAGTAAGTGTTGGAAATGGCCTAATATTAAAGAGCAAATGGTGCGACGTAATACAAAAGATTAACCTTCCTCCACTAGCTTCTAAAGGAGGATATTATACAGTGCCTGAATTGCAAGAATTTTCTTCCTAAAACGGAGCCGTATGGTACTGGTACTTTACCGCAATGAAGACTATGGTGCTCTTATCTTTGGATGTTAAGTATCCATTCACTTACAGAACATCGAACGATATTTCTGTATGCCTCCAAATTGAACAAAGTGATTTCGCCCGTATGTTTGTAATACCGGTATTTTAAATTAAGTATTCAGAAATTTTTAGCATTCTTTTATAGATATTTTGTATTCACCCAAGTAGAATATAAATATTTTCATTGAACGATGTTTCTCGTTCGATTCCAATAGAATAAAAATATTAATAATTTCACCAATGTGTTTATAATACCCTGTTCTTCTCTTCTGTTTCTTAAATACAGTGTTACAATAATACTTTCGTGTATTAATTTGTTATTGTGAGAAATGGGCTAAAGTTACCCAAACAATCAAAAATCTTGCATGTCAACAAAAAATTGAAACTATAATTATCATTCTTTGTCACACTAATTATACAGCCAGACACAAAAAAATAAAATTTTGTGCCCCGGATCCCAGGATATGTATTTTGTTACACAGAATCCAAATTCATCCTCGTTATCTATCCTCCTTATCCAAAATCGCTTGAGTTTTTCGCCCATAACAAAATACTGACACGGTCGATTGTCCTGGGGCTTCGAAATTTGGATTCTGTGTAACAAAATACATCGAATCCATACCCTGAGGTCCTCTGAACAGAACTTCTTTTTGTATGACTGAGTTACATGTATCCTTCCTATCCAAAATTGCTAAAGGTTTTCGTCCATAAAAATGACAGGTCAATCGTCCTGGGGTTTGGAAACTTAGATTCTATATATATATATATATATATATATATATATATATATAAATACATCGAATCCAAAATACATCGAATCGAGGACATACGATATATCGAATGACACTACGAAAAGTTAGAAAAATCTATACCTGGAGACTCTCCCTTCAGCTTGAGAAAAAAATATTTACGAACAGCTTAGGTGAACATTTCGTCGCTCGACTTACGAATAATATTTCAAAATATAAATACGCATTAAGTACCCACGATTCCACGCGTCTAATAGTGCGTTTGCGTTTTTGCCGTAAACATTATCTGGCAAGTGCTGTGATAAAAATTGCTTGTTCGTTTTAGAATTTTTGCCTTTCTTTTGCGCTCATGTTGTTTTGTATAATTTAGTGTTAACTTATTTATCTTTATAAAAGTTTTTTTTTTCATTCTATATTCTTCATAGCAGAAAATGAAATGTAGAAATACATAAAGTACAGTGGACATTCTCTTAAGCGACGTCCTAAAATTTTAGTATTAAAAAGAATACTTTGTAATTCTATTTGTCATTCATATGTGAAATTGATTCAAAGTGTTTTGTTTAAATTTCATTTAGTTTACGATATTTTTTCCTTCTGTCTAATGTAGTTACAAACGACAAATAGCAAGTAAGTTAATTAAATTGTTTTGTTATTGGTTTGGCAACATTCATTTAGAACCTTTGCTTTGTTCTGAGAAACGCGAGGCTTAGGAAAAGCAATAACATTGGACGGAAATAGTCCTTCAATAGTGTTCTTTTTTCATTTAATGTTTGTATTTTCCGCATTTGTAGATTCGTTTGTGATTGTGTTGCCATAACAACAAACGAGAAATGTTTACAGTTTATTTGTTCAATACAGCTAATTCAAAGATTGGCTTCATGAATAATGCTTTAGAAGTTTACTTTGATTTCAGCTGAAAGAACGTAATAGTGCCATTCTTTCTTTCATGTTATTCCGAGTGCAGAATGTGTACGAAACATTAACAAACACTGTATAAAGCATTTTTTTTGTCTCCCATATACGTACGTTTACGCTGACTTAGGCAACGTATTGTAGTAGTAAAAGTGACGGGGAACGCGGAGGGATGTCGTTTTCCATTTCCAAAAATTTATCTATGACGTTCCCCTACTTTCAAAAACTAAACAGTCTCACTGACAGATGTCTCTACATGAGCTATCACTTGCCTGCGCAACGCTAATAGCTGTCGATACGTGCGGGGTTGTAGATATAAGAAAGCCTTTGAACAACTATACAAAGATATGGAATGGGAGTTAAAGTGGTAGGTGAGAAAACTCAAAAATAAATAAATAAATATGTTGAACAATTAGAGCTTTTAGTCACGAATGATTTTAGCTTATAATGAATTCGGGGCTGCAAGCTTGGGT
Organism: Thermobia domestica; assembly: GCF_964235325.1. NCBI lineage: Eukaryota > Metazoa > Arthropoda > Insecta > Zygentoma > Lepismatidae > Thermobia > Thermobia domestica. The sequence continues at coordinate 108,782,841 of NC_137465.1, read as the reverse complement.
GCGCATATTTACTACGAACCTAACTCCTCTTGTAGTTAGTTGCTGTACCAAGCAGTGATCAAGTATTACCAACGTACTTGTGAAATCAGTGCAGATACTCTACATAGGAGATTGACAGAGGATCTTCATCTTCTGGAGGGTTTATCTTAAATTTTGAAGGTCATTGTTTCTGTTCACACTTTGACCAACTCTTTTGTCGTTTGCTTTGGCTACCTGTAGCACTATCTGAACGGGGTGCTCTTTACCTCACCTTATGCGATGCATGTTTTTTTATCTCACTATGCATAAGCTACCGGGATTAGTTCAAATCCCCACACCTAAACCAGTGGCTGATGCTAAACGCGATCCTCGAACCAATCGACGTACCCGTCAGCTCTCGAAGGGTAGTTTAGAGTCGGCTGATAAGCGTTTCAGATCTCGCTTTCCTACCTACATTCGCAAGCGGAAGAATCGGAATTAATTCAGACGGCCGCTGGGGATTCTATCACATCTACTGTTGGATTACAACCGTCATAGGCAACCACCCTTGCTCATCCTAAATTGCATTCTTTCCTTCTTACTAACTTCGACTCAAAGTACAGTAACACCCGCCATATCTTTAATCAGATTATCAAGTATCTTTCAAGGACCAGTATCCAACAGATAGTTTTCACCAGGGTGGTGTTATTATTAAATCTCAGGACGAAAATTTTGGCATTACTCTCCGTAATAAAGCCAGTTACGAGATTTTTGGCAAAGCTGCACAACTGTCTAAGCTTCCTGACAAAATCAAGAAAACTCCTCCACCCTCGAAAACACCAATGATGTCCGTAGTTATTCGCGGAGTTGTATCTAAAATAACTGATGATGTGGTGCTTGAGGAGCTAAAAGCAGAGGGAATTGATGTGACCAAATGTGTTCGTATCAGAAATCATAACGGCCCAACGTATATGGTGAGAGTTCTGACCACTTCTCAATCCTCCATCGATGCCTTGTTACAAGATGGTGCACACATATTTAAGAAACGTCGTAGGGTGGAACCATCCCGAACAAGCCTCCCTCTTCCAATTAAATGTGAAAGGTGCCAGGTGTATAAGCAACATATAACGGCTGTGTCCAAATGTCGTAAAATGCGGCTACTGTTCTGGCAACCATGATACTAATGAGTGTCCTAATACGGCAAAACCACCTCTATGTTCAACCTGTTCCAGTGACAAGCACCCAATGTATAGTTCCAAATGTAAAGGCAAACCGACTACAATTCCTGACCACCCGGAGATGATGGTACCGCTACGTACCATAGATTCTAACATGTCTTTGTTACAGTCTATCACCTCTCCTCTTATTGTGGAAAACTTCTTCCTCTTCATAACGCTTATATTACAAAATATTTTCCATTCCAACGTCAACTTATACTAGATCATGTTATTACAGTAGCCTCCGTCATATTTCAAGTTAACTTGTATGCTACATATTCTGGACCGTAAGTTCATTAATATATTGCTCCCCGAGACACTGCAGTTTAACTCCGTAATGTTGTGTATGAATCTGGCTCTTACACTTCTTTTTCTGAACATTCGTTCTTTAGCGCAACACCGAATACTATTTGAGCAGTTACTGCTTGAGGAAAATATCGATTTATTTGTACTAAATGAGACTGCACTCAAACCTGCTACTTATGTCCGATTTCCTCGATATCAATTTCTTCGCCGCGATTACGCAGATAATAAAGTACGAGCCTAAGGTGGCGCTACAATTGGAGTTCGTAATAAACTCACTTATAGATGCAACTCTGTTTCGCAGCATATGCAGTTACCGGAACACCTTGTGACAACAGTTTACTTTCCTCACCTTATATTAACAATAGCTATAATATACGTACGACCAGGTCATATCATTCCTCTTGCCTTCTTCATCTATTTGTTTCACCACTTTAAAAATCTTGTCATATTAGCCGACGTCAATATTCACAGACGCTCTGCCCGTGATAAAGCTGAGTTTTTCGATCGTATAACTTTTAATTTACATGGACATGTCCATCAATTGCCTAAACATACGCGACCGGGCAGTCAGACTACACCCGATGTTGTTATTAGCACTGCCTCTATGGTTGATAAATGTAATATACATGTACTAAATTGTATCGGCAGCGACCATCTTCCGGTGAAAGTCGTTATCAACCATCAGCGACGACAACTATCTGAATCAACTATGAGAACTATCATGCTATACGACAAGGCGAAATGGGATCAGTTTCGTACTAATATAGATGTTGCTCTTGCCTCCTTTGTATCACCGACATCAGAGACCGACCTTAATATTACCGTCGAAAGCATCAGCACAGCTATCACCAGTAGCGCCAACAAAAACATACCTACATATCGAGACAAAACATACCAACATGTGCTACCTCCACAGTACTTGGCTCTCGTCAAAAAGTCTCGCACCTACTTTCGAAAATACGAACAAACACGAAATCCAGAGTATTTGGCTCAAGCAAGACGATGGCAAAGGACAGTTCATAACTATATTGTTGCTCATAAACGGCTTAACTGGAGCGAAGCATGTAATCAATTGATTACAGAGTCACATCCCACGAAATATTGAAAACAAATTCATCTTCTAACTGGACAGACAGTTAGTTCATCTTATCCTCTCATACAGGATAATCAATCTCTAGATACAGACCAAGATAAAGCAGACGCTTTAGCCACACATCTTCAGTCAGTATTTACGCCTCCACCTTGCACACATCGATTCAGCCCTAGAGTTTCTGAAGAGGCAATTGCACAATTACTTCAACCTTCCATCCAGCACACTTTAGAAGCTGATAATCCTTTGACTCGTGAAATCACCTCCGTGAAGATACAGTCCATCATCAAGCGGAAACGTAGTACTGCCCCAGGCTCTGACCAAATAACTTACAGATTACTTAAGGAATGTTCGGTACTTTTTTTTTCATATTTCTAGCATCGATATATACATTTATCCTTCGAACTGGTTTCTATCCTCTCGATTGGAAAGTATCTAAAGTCTGTATGTTTCTGAAACCCAACAAACCACCGCATTCTGTACAGTTCTATCGTCCAATCCAGTTAGCTTCCACGTTGGGTAAAGTCTTTGAAAAAATACTCGTATCTCGTTTACACCCATACACTATGGATCTGCAATTTCTACCTCTCCATCAAACTGGATTTCGACCTCATTATAGCATAAATGATCAACTACTTCGTCTAACTACCATTATTGCCAACCACTATAATAAGTCTCTTCCGTCCTGTTTCGTTTTAATGGAATTGGAAAAAACTTTTGATCGGATTTGGCATTATGGATTATTTTATAAACTTCTTAAACTGGGTCTTCCTGTTACATATCTCCCAGTCATATTTTCTTTTATACTCAACCGAATAGCCTATGTCAGCATAAACAACTCATTATCACATTCAGTCTTCCCATACACAGGAGTACCGCAAGGTTCTAGTATATCTCCTCTTTTGTACATACTCTATGCTTCCGATTTACCGTCTACATCGCCGAACACTTATCTCTTTCAATATGCTGATGATACAGCTTTTCTTACACTGGGAAACACGATACAGCAGATTAATACAAACTTACAGACTACAATTACTAGCTTTCTGAATTGGTGTAGTAAATAGAGACTTTCAGTTAATGAAGACAAAACACAAACACTTGTTATTTTATCTCCTAAATGCCGCAGCAAAGTCAAAATCCAAATTTACTACAGATACGTGTGGGAGATCACTTTCTCAGCCAGCTAAAACTGTAACATACTTAGGAATCATTTTTGACGATAAGTTGGGATGGACACCTCAGCTTCAGAAACTTGTTATCAATGGAAAGAACTGCATACAACTTCGTCGTCTTGTTGGCCAGACATGGGGTTTAAATTCCAAATTATTGCTTAACACATACAAAGCATTTATGCGGAGTATACTTACATTTGGACACATAGCCTGGTGTTCAGCGCCTCCGAAATTTTACAATAGACTTTAAATTCTAGAGAGACATGCCATTCGTCTTGCATTTAGGATCAAATTTCCGTATCATAATATTGACTTGTATGACAAAATTACCTTTTCTCCGCTTGCTTAACACACAGCACAATTGCGTCGTAAGTCATAACTACCAGTCTCCATGATCGTAAATATATCTTTCTTGACATCATATTCACAGATTTACAACAAGAATCTCAATCTAAGTACTGCTATACACCACTCAGAGTTTTCCTTTCCATATACATCCGCACTCTTCCAGCAGATCACCACCATTCCACCTTCTTCCGTCACCAACTCATCCGTCACCGTCTTCCACTCTTTTTCCATCATAACATTTGTCTCTGTACAACACTAATCTGGGCTTATCCCATGTTTCTCATCAGTCCTGAGACGCCCCAGGACAGAAGATTAATCTGAATTTGTTTGTACTAACATCTATATGTTGTGTTGTGGCGTTACGAGCACTTCACTCATCATCATTTATCCATTTTTCATTTTCTATGTTATTCATTAGTTTCAGTTTTTCCCCGCACCTTTTTGTTATCTTTTGTATGTGCACCTTTCATTAACAGTTTGTTATTATTGATATGTTATTAATGTTATTTTGTTTAATATCTTTATTTTTATTTTTTTGTTAGTGTATAATAACAATGATTGTTTCACAGCTCCTTGACCAGCTATGAGTTTAATAAAGAATAATTGATGCTCCCACACCCCTGGCCAAGAGAGAGGGCGAAACCCTCTAGTGGCCGTTTCTTTACACCCATTGATTCCAAGTTTTTGAGCAATCAACGAGTGTTTTATTTAAATTGATGCCCATCACCTTCCAACTCAATAAGTAAAGTACTGTTACTACCCACCACTCTAAAAAAAAAAAAAAAAAAAAAAAAAAACTTGGGTGCAACAATTAGTTACAATAAAAGATACGTACCATCACATCAAACTTCCACGCTCACATTTCTTAATTTAAAAATTCATGTCATGCTGCTGTTACGAAAAACATATTCAATCACTTATTTATGAAATATGGACAAAATGATAATAATGGGCGTTTAGGGGAAACATACTCGAAGAGAACTCACCTCCAAGAGTAAACTATCCATTCTGGATTTCTTCATGTGAAACCACTTACACCACATTATAGAGCGGTCAAAGAAGTGTGTATTTATAAAATATTAGCAAAACCAGGTCAGTAAGCTTTTGAGAAAAACGCCCAAAGAAAGAAAGAAAATACACTCCAACAGTAAACTATGCCTTATTATTTTTTTTTTAGGGCAATGACTTATGACATATTGTAAGCTTGTTAATAAAATATTTACTCATAAACAAAATCGCCTACTTCGTTCCCGAAGAAAACAAAACTTCCATAAGGAACTTACTCCAAGAGTAAACTACCCCTTCGGGATTTTCCCAACAAAAATATTATATCGTATCACATGATTGCTGGTTAAATATTGACTTATAAATTATAAACAAAATCGTTAGAACCATCTTTGAGAAATCTCCCATCTGTGATTTTCACCTTTCAGTATGCGACCGTTATTTTTTCGAGGTAGGAAGAAAATTCGAAAAATCCTGGAGAATCTTATAGAAACCTAAAGTTTTAAAAATCCTGATATCGTGAACAGTATGTCCTCTGTATATGTAACGGTATGTTCCTAGTTTCAAACAACAACGACAACGTTTGGAAGGTGATTCTTGACACCAAGATAAGACAAGAAGTATAGATCAATCTGGGTACACAAATGCTTCGTTTCGGAGTTATAGGCTCCCGAAAACATGAAAAAATGAATTTTAAAGGTCCATAGCTCCCGGGTCAAGACTTCACTTAGGAACCAATATATGTCCTATCCAAATATCCATGTTTCAGAATTCTACGACACTTCCACAACAATTTTTTATAGAGGTAGTTGATGAGTACTTCAAATTATATGCCCGTAGCCAAACTGCCTCTCTAAAAATTGTTGCAGGCAGTTTGGCTATCTTCAGATTCTGAAACATGCACTTTTGGATAATGCACATATTAGTTCCTAAGTGAAGTCTTGATCCTACTACGGTATGTCCTATATATATATATATTATATATAGTGTTCATGAACTATACAGACAAAATGTAAGAGGTGATACCTGACATCAAAATAAGAGAAAAAGTTCATATGGACCTATGGCGAAAAGTGCATAGTTTCAGAGCTAGGGAGGTCCAAAATCGCGAAAAAGCCAAATGTCAACAGGCCCTATTTCGAATTCCAGAAACTATGGATGGAGGTCCTTATCAGCGAAAGGAAGCCACTCATACACAATCCAAAAGTGCATAGTTCGTCAATTTTCAATAGGTTTACATGGTATTAACTACACGTTGTAATTATCAGATATGCTCTCAATAGTCTTCAGATATACCCTGATTTCAAAGAGGATTAAAAGCAGGCAGAAGGTAAGCCTTGACAACAATGAACATCCAATGCTTCGGATTGAAGTCGGAAGTGTTAGGAACCCGCAGCTTCATGTCTTTTATTGTTCGGAATAATGTGTGATGCAATGTATTATATTTTGTCACGGTATATTTCACGTTTTCTTCACTTAGAAGCGTGAAAGAAAACATTACAGCATACGTTTTCCTGAGTACGAGAAACCGTGCTGCTGGCGATCCTTAATACTTCCGACATTGCGCCAAAGGTTTTTGTGTTCACTGCTATCAAGGCTTATCGTTTGCCTTCTTTGGACAAATCATAAATCAGAGTATATCTCAAAATTCGGTTGATGGCATGTCTGGGGATTTCACCCTGTATGGAATACTCTGTACACCCAGTAAAAATTAATGAAATATGCATTTTTCGATTGCATATGATTGATTCCCTTTACGCTGATAAGGACCACCATCCACAGTCTCTCGAATTCGAAATACGGCCTCTTGAAATTTGGCTTTTTCGCGATTTTGGACAGCCCTAGCTCTGAAATTACACACTTTTCCCCTCACGTCCATATGAACTTTTTGTCTTATAGTACTCGCGCCCAGTCGTGAAGCGTGGGATCTAAACCAATCAGAGAAATAATTTGTTTGAGCTCCAACACATCGGAAAACTTCGGTACAATTCGTGGAGCCGCTTCCCGAGCGCACACTTGGGGAAACGTCAAACAGCTGAAATTCACCAACTACGTTGCCAAACTTTGAAGACATAGTAAACGAGTATATAAAAAGAGCATTTAAAAATTACCAATAATAACACTGCACAACAATAACTACTGTAACAACTATTCTAAAATGGTAACAATAGAACAAATAGTAACAACGAAAACATAACGCAACAAAAAAGAATTAACAAAACGGAACTTGACGCCAATCCGACAACACTGTACTCTCGGGAGATGTTTTCAGTGTAGCGCGAGAGAAGACACTGAGAAAATTTGATGGGTGGGGGTTGACGACCGGAACACACCCTCGCGTTCTATTGGGTGGTGGAATCGGTAGATCTAGGTCAAGCTTCACGAGTAGGCGCGAATACTATAGTTTGATGTAAGGAATCACCTCTTACATTTTGTCGGTATAGTTCATTAACACCCTATATATATATACATTGGGACCAAAAGGTGAGTGAACAGTCTTCTTATTTGAAACAATCTGACCACTCACCTGTCTTTAAAGCCCTATTTTCTTATTCATAGTATTTATAGATGGAACTAAATCAAAGAAAGATAGATCTTCTTTCACCAATTGGGAAAGCCAATCACATTTTAACGTCGTCCATATGTTGGAAGTGGGTGCCTATTTTTTTAAAATGAGACTGTGAATTCGCATTGAGGAATGAAAGCACAGTTGCTAAAATTTTATTTAGTCGATAGTGTAATAAATTATTAATTAAAAACGCAAAACTACGTGCTCCCCAAGGAATAATGAAACACTTAGCAAAAACGTGTCCTAAATAATTGATGGTTCTGAAAATTCGGCTAATAATGTTATTTACATAACTGAAATGGAAAATTTTGTAATACCTCCCTGTGACATCATGACAATAGTAGAAAATATTAAAATTATGATTCGCCATTCTGAAAAAGAAAGGTCTCATTGATGTACACCCAGGGGCTCGCGGAATTCTGATTAAGAATGATTACCTTTAAAAAAAACTGCTGCATTTGACTCAATAAACCTACACAATGATAATATCTGCAAAAACTTTTATGAGAAAGTAGACAGCTTTAACATGCTCATTAGGGCGGAGCGGAAGGAAAAATTGGAAACCATCTGCATTAGAGATACATGTGGGATCAAATTAGAGAAATGTATGTTAAACTAGCACAGTTCCGGTGCTATGAAAGCATTCCAACCGCATAAACAAGCGACCGCACATATCTTTAACGCTGAATAATTTACAATGTGTTCACAAATTTTCGTCGTGTTTGCGTAACGGATAATGGCCTGTCGTTTTTTGTGTGTGGTTACGCTGGTATAATGCTAGCTGTATTTATTTTCTTTTGCCTGTATTCACTATTCAATTAATTTTTAGTGCATTATGCAAATTCCGGCAAACATGTGGTCAAAGATCAAACATTAACATTTTTTGTCAAATATTAAAACATTTTACATAAAAAAACCGTTGAAATACAAGGTTATATATATTGGCTCAGTGGCAGAGTGTTAATTCTCAGTAGATGTTAGTTTTTCGCTGGTTAGGCAATTTCCATATTCTGTCAGAACAATTTCTCAATGAATATTGTTTATTCTACCTTTCGAACTATGTGTAACAAATAAAATACAATTTTACCAAAGCAAACAATTATTATTATCGTTAGTAATATTAACCTGTTTCGAATATACATCTTTCCCTTCATCAGAGAGCAGAAAAATGTGTGTGATCCCTGGTAGAAAGCGTAACACAGATTATTAATAATAAATACTTTGGTTTTATTTAATTTTTACTTTTAAAAATCTCTATTTTTCAATTCGATTAGTTAATATATCGTTATTAATCTCGTCTTTATTGGTTCACGTGGAAGTTAATTACAAGTACTACTTGCGCCACTTTTAGGATTACGTGTGTCACTGTTAGGAGTATGTGGGTCATCGTTAAAAAAAAAGACACAAGAATAGGTATAATATGCTACCTAACAGTGTTTTTAAATAGAAAACGTGTTCCAGCAAAATAACATTTTTAAAGTTGTAATGGACCCATTTCGTCTCCATTATAGTTTGTCTGTGTCAATAGCAAAAATTTATTAGTTATTGTTAATATTGCATTTATACCTTTGTTTCTGTTATTTTGTTTTATAAGTTAATATGGAACCATAATCAATCTGCGCCACCATGGTATTGGTACTAGTGGTCGAGAAATTATAGTCCGGATACTTGTACACTCATGATAGCGTACTCGTTTAATACATTATTGTCTTTCCCATGTCAAATAATTCATTTTGAATCTTGTGGTTAAATTATCATTCTTTTCTCAGTACTTAACGAAGTCAGCATAGAAGTAACTTAAATAAATATATATCTGCATGGGACGGTTGAATATTTTTTGTCAAGATTATACTTGTAAACTTAACAATTGCTTATTCTCGTTGTAGAGAACAAATTTTAATTAGTTACAGAATAATGAATACTACTAATATGTATTAAAGAATCTTTTCTTATGACTCTCCTGTAATTACATTTTCGTGTCTGAAGTGGCATAACAGAAAAGACATACCTACAAACAATAATATGTGGGCGTCTTCGATGCCAAGTAGAGCAAGTCGAAATTGAAATTTTCCAGAGGAGAAATTTGAAATTAAACATTTTATGAAAAATTTATATTTCCGTTATATTGGCAAACAAAACCATAATTATGTAGTTTATGGTATCATAACTTGCTGTTTACCTTTTTTCAGAATGGTACCTATATGCAGAAGTAAATTATAGCATTAGTCCAGTTTTTCATTTTTGGGATCTGACATCCAAGCTGCCCAGATATATGTAAGCATATAGGGGTATATATACTTAATTCCGAAGACCTTCATATCGCCATCTGCAGATTAACTTTACGAATCCAACTTTAGCGTTGAGATTATTTGAACGTAGTATCTAAATGCATAAATAATATCCGTGTGCACCTGGCCATCCGTGTTCAACGTTATAGACTTGAGAACAGACAAAGTCTAGTTTCAGAGTCAAGTAGCTCGAGGGTTAAAGAGGTTATGTGAATAAAACAATAGACCCGGGCTCGATTCCCGGCCGGAGCTCATGTGTTTCGGATTCCATGTTAATCAGTAGGTCCTATCTCATATAGGCTCGATGCTGAAAGGAACATTAAACTCAAAATCAGATCAAATCGAATGAGTAAAACAAAATCATAGTGATAGTCCTTACTTGTCAATACACCAAAGATTAGGAAGACTCCAGAGTTAAATAATGAATTGGAAAGGACTAAAGATAGCCGAATTTTAACTTTGTAGACCATTATAAAGAAGTAGAATATTTGTACAGTGGCGCATCATTGGATCACAAAAAGTCGAAATGTTATTCAAGGTCTACAAACAATGAGTTTTGAATTCATGTACGAGTAATAACAATTTCTACAGTAGTTGGAAGGAATAGATTAAAAGCATAAACTTGCCTTTTTAAAATTTGCATTTGATACGAAATCGAATGTGATATAAGGAAAGTACAAAGTACAAATTAAAGGACAGTTAAAATCATTAAGGGACAAATACTAAAAAAGCAACAACTCTTTAACATCTTAAAACTGAGAATGAAAGCAGTCAAAGTGCCAATACATAATCACATCAACAATATATAATTTCTTGTTTTGATGGACGTAATTTTCCATATACGAATTTAAACTTGGATCTTGCACGAAGGTTTCACTTACAAAGTATTCTGTTAGAGAAAACAATATTTTCTAGGAATGTTAGAATAAAGGGTACGATGATCATTATACCCAATTTTATTATAATAGCAATATTTGTGGGTAAACTAATTCTAATAGTTAACAACCGTCGGTCCGCTACGTTCGCTAAACCACATGACGCCTACTGCCATTAACAATTGCTATTAAATTAAAATAAAATTGTAATTATATGTGTAAAATCCATAAGTATTTATTCCATGTCAAGTAGGGTATAATTTATTAACTTAACAATATCAACATAATATTTAAAATTCAGATAGTTTTTTATTTAATACAGTCCAGTTTTAAAGTATTAATTTATTATATTCTAGAATCAGATGTGATTATTTCAGTTCACGAAATATCATACATGTATCTACAACTAACTACCTCTACAGTGTATATTAAGAATAGATGCGCCAATTCAAAATAATTTCACATAGTTCACCTTTTGGATAAGATAGATCCTTAATATCTTTAAAAATAATGTGCAACTAGATGTCTCTATAGTGCAGATCAAGAATAAGTGTACCAATCCAAATAATTACACATATCTCGCCATTTGGACAAGATAGCTTCTTACTATACTCCAAAATGATATTTTATAAGCAACCTTATATTCCGCAGCGAACATATTTATTTATTAATGTAATTTTACAACCTATGAAGATTTAAGTTTACTTGGATGGTATGAGGTAATTCCCACATTGTCTAGCATTTAAACTTAGAATTCGCTTTCTCGTATTTTAAGTAGATCTCCACGTTTTTCCACAAAACTAGCTCATACATCCAAAAGCCTGTGTTCCACCAGAGATCAAATCCAAGACCACAGGTGCAAATTATTCGGATATAATTGAAAATAAAATAAATAAACTTTTGTAAAAGAATCGTATCGTATTTAGTGCTGTGCTTAAACGAATTTCTCTCTCAAATCGTGTTCCGCTACTCATTCCATTTGAGAACCACTTTTTTAAACACTAATATCTAAATTAAATTATTTTGAAGATTTTCAGAACTAGAAAATTTCAACATAGTTTTATATGTATCACGCTAATAAGTTTTATAGGATTGTAGTGTTAGTACGTATGAACGTTACTATTTATAATTACTTTGAACAAAAGCACATTTTTTAATTCTGTTTTTTTTTTGTAATATATAGCTAGGTCGATTATTTCGTGCAAGTTTGTGTCCGTTAACATCGTGACGGATAATGGTCACTTTAACGATAGATGTCCATATCCCATTTATTCATAGATGTAGGCTATGTTTCGCGTAACGCTAATGTTCAAACTTCAAAATATTTAAAATGTATGGGTTGCATAAACATCTAGTCGAAAGTATTTAGATGTTATAAAATCTTATTAATTATAAGCGCAAGCTATTTACTCACAAATGTAGCTTTCTCGTGCTCGTATTTACAGCCTTTAATAGGATTTATTGATTATTTTCTATAAAAGTGAAAGACAGAACTATAGTGGAGAGTGGTAGCGTCCTGAGAAGGTGGCAGCCTTATTCCAAAAATTTATTTTATCATGTTTTTCCTTAGAATATCACTCAAAGATAGAATATCTTTACAGCCTTTTCTTGATTTTTTGTTTAGTATAAAGTGTCACTGAAGTCTTTATGAGAGAACTCCCCCTCTTTCAAACTGTATGCGTTTCATTTAAATACAATTAATCGTTTTCAATCTAATATACTTTGGAATGGGATAAAGATTTTAAGGACACCCTTTATTATATGGACAGGAGCATACCTAAGACTGGATGATGTTGGCTAGAACAAAAACTCAATGAATATTGCAGGTGTTGTAAAAAGAGGAAGAAAATATACCTGAGAAGAAGACAAGTAAATTAATTAAAAAGAATTGGGTTTTGAAGGAGGTGACAGAATAATGCAAGGAGAGACAGGGGACGAAGGAAAACAAAATTATGCTTTAATTTAAACATTAAAATGAGAATATTAGTATCAAAAAACCTTTAGTGAGAAACGAGCCTGGAAACATTCAATTTGCAAATGATCTACAGCTACAAAGTTAGCATTAAAAAGAAGATGATGATGATGTCTATTAATACATACTAGATAAAAGTAATACCATTTTTGAATACAGTACATTACACAGATTTAGACCAAAAAGGAAACAATTTTCTTGAAATTCTAGATAATAATATTAATCGTATTGCAGTGAACTCAAAGTTTAGATAGAAATAACCAGCACTTTTAATGAGATTGCATATATTCCTAAGCGTAAAGTTTTAAAAATTCCCATCACAAAGTACTGTAGAGATATAAAAGCTAAATTAAAACACAACTTCTGAATAGAATACTTTATTGTTTTGCTCACTTCCACCGAAATAAAAATAAATGTATATTTTTCCTTGAGAAATTAAGATGCGTATAAAAGCAACGGAAGGAATGTTTAGAAGCACAATGGTAGCATATGTAATCTTGTTGTAAACTCTCTTTGAAATTGCTTATGAAATTTGATCTTGATACAGGCTGCTTACATTTTTCTGTGTATTATCAAAAGAACCATAACAAAAAAATCTAACATAGGGAAAGATATATTAAAATTTATTTTTTTAAGAAAATGAAAGAAAAAAGGAAATGGTTTCCTGATAAAAACGACGTAGCATACTATCTTTTCTGTCTTTTCATTAAAAATTGAAAAGGCAAAGATGAATACACGTGCATATAGAAACCAAGAGAGAAATGAATTTTCCAGTGGTTTGATTACATTTTCAATCTTTTTCTTTCACCAAAAAGATATATATATATATATATATATATATATATATATATATATATATATATATATATATATATATATATATATATGTATATATATGAAAATTTTCTAGAGTTTCTGTTTGCATTCAAAAACTTTCTCCTTTTCTTTACATTTTCCTTTCATAACGACTATCATCATCATCGCGTGTTTCTACCCTTGTTGCTATTACTTCATTCATCCTTTTTCCCCTTTTCGGTGCACATTAACAGATCTGCTGAAAGCAAACAGCACTGACCAAATATCTTGACAACTGTATAGTAAAATATAGACTGTACACAACTTACTAAGTTCTCTCCTGCAGACATAGATACCACGAGTAAACAATTATGAACTTGCAATAACACTGAAAGTTCAACAAGCCTTCACATGAAGAAGTGCTCGAAAACTTGATGACATAGAAGAGGAAGAGAGTGAAGTTCCTCTTCTATTCCAAAAGGGTTTCTTCTCCACTGATCTTTTATTTAATAGAACTCGCTTCAATTCACCAAGTCCTCCCCTTGACCTAGCGAGCCATATTTTATGTTCTTTCTAACCACTTTTCCACGAAAGACTTGTTTCATTATAGATACAAAATACATCTTCGTGAAAATTAATTTGCTGCAATATCTTACACATTAAAGTTGTGCATAATTATAAAGAGTAATTGCATAACACATCTGACTGCTGGCTTCAAACTTCCATTAGAAAAACCTAACTTCTCCTACTTGTTACAGACTGATATGTTAAAATAAACTTGTTTGCTTAACTATGCTAAAATTAAGGCTTGTTTTTCTTCTTTCTTTCAAAAATATGAGGAATCTAGTAATTACTTAGTTTCTGCTGTATCTATCATGTATATCACGTACAAATTTAACCCAACCAAAATTCTTTTCATGTAGCAAGAAATAAACAGTTAACAATTTAGAATTTGTATTGCTATTTATTCTGAAGTAACTCAAATTTCAATATTTATTAGTGTGTGTCTGCCTGATTAGGTAAACCCATGTTAGTACTAATGTAAACGGGTGCGTTCTAGAAGTGAATATTACTTGAAGAAATCTGAAAATGTGAAAAATGTAAAGTGACTATGGTAGGTGTTTGTGTACTCTATCTACGTCGGCCCCTTTTTCAAATATATATATATATATATATATATATATATATATATATATATATATATATATATATATATATATATATATATATATATATATAGATAGATAGATAGATAGATAGATAATTACATGGATCTAAATGTTTTCTGTTTGTGGAAACTTTTTGTCCACTTATATCACGGAGCTAGATGAGTCTTTAAAGAAGGTTAGTTAAACAGAGTTAGAGGGACTAGTTTTATTCTTCTGTAATTCAAGAAGTTATCTACAAAACTTGAAATTAAGAAGTTGTCGTGAAAGGGTATGCATTGAAAATTATAATTGCTAAGACTAAATAAAAATAATTTTGTAATTATTACTTCATTACCCGGATATTCACTTGTCCATGCCAATTAATTTCTTCGACAAAAAGTACTCTCATTTATTATAAAGCTATGAAGTTAAACCGTTTCATGGATATGATTCTAGAGAAAATAATTTAATTTCAGAATTTAATTCCTTGACTTCTAAACCTTTTTTATTTCAGTTAGCTGGGGTCGGCTTTCCGGATCGCTGTCATCCACATGTTTCTATCTTGTCAAAGAGGAAGTGCTAAAGTCAGTGTAAAGGTTAAATGGCTAGGGCTAGTAAATACGTAGGGAAATAGACCCTATCCGCTATGATATAACACTGCATCATATCGTTCTTAACACAATCTCCCCAATTCTGCTTTGGTCGGCCTCGGCCTCGTTTTCCATTCAGTTCTCCACTCGGTAAGCTACGTATTCCAAAAGTCTTCTTACATGCCCAAACCATCTGAGTTTACTTTCTTTCAGTTTTCTACTAGTCTCACCTTTACTGTTCTCGGAACACTTCATTCTTAAGTTTGTCCTTCCTCGTCACTCTACACATCCACCGCAATACCTTCATTTACGCAACATGCACCTTCTGTTTCTCTCTCTACTTCGTCGTCCAACATTCCGCTTCGTATAATAAAGCAGGTTTCACTATTTTTGTAAACTTTTCCTTTAAGGCACATTGATACCCTACGGTTACACAATACTCCTGTCACTTCTCTCCATTTTGTCCAACCGCTGCTAATTCTGTTGTTTATATCTTCCTCAATTCCTGTATTTGCCTGTAGTATTACTTGAATTTCCTCGTCATTACCATCTCTGCTTTGTCCAGTCGTATTCTTGTATTCTCGATTACATTTTCCCTGTGATCATGATAATTGCAATATACTGGTGTGCAAAAGTTAAGGCGAGATAAATAAAGTAACATAAAATATTGCATAGTGGGTGGAATTGAATGTAAGCCCTACAGCATCTTATCAGAAGTCTCACACACGTACACAGGGAGCAAGACGTTGTATAGCGTGACGTCAGCGGGGCCATAGCGCCGAATGGGTATGTTTCCCCAACACAGAGCAATTTAATGAAACGGACGAGATAGTGTGTCTGCCAGTCAGAGAGCTATTGTATTGTGATGATGTTACTTAAAGCAACATGACTCAAAAACAACCTTTGGGTTACAAGAAAAGAATCTTCGGGAAACTGGTAGAAGGACAAAGTTACGAGGCAATGCAAGTGTAATGAGTGTTGTCAAGGAGTTTGGTATTGCCAGCAGTATTGCTTCACGTGCATGAGAAGCATTTCGATTCACAAGCAATGCTGTGCGAAGGAAAGATGGTGCTCGACCACGATCAACTACAGCAGGAGACGACCGCTACAATTTGAAACAGGCACGAAAGGACTGACGTCAAACAGTCGATGTAATTGCGAATTGCGAACATATCGAAGAGAATTGAAAGTAATCCAATTTCACGCTTCACAGTGGTAAGTCGACTGCAAAGGGATGGTCTCTTTCCTGATGGTCATTTCGTTGACACCTGCACATCGGAGGTACCGTTTCCTGTGATACCAAGAACATCAGTCCTAGAACGTGGAGGAGTAGGATCTCGTTCTCTTCTCAGATGAGAGCAGATTCAGTCAGAGTGATTTTGGTAATCTGGTTAGAGATGTGAACACGCAATGAATCCAGAAACATTGTCGAACATAACCATTAAGTGATTCAGTGTTCTTGTCCGTTGTCAATTCAGCAAGCTATTTCCTTGGGCCCTCACCATACCAACAATACAGCATTGATGGGAAAAAGATTCTAGGTAATCTAAGTTTCTCACTGAACAATATGCATTGTCTACGTGCCATTTAGGGTGCCATTACGTTCTGTTCAAACAGCTTCCTGAACTGGACATGTTGTTTTGTCATTTAACATACGGCATTTCACCAGTGTGGAGCAGAAACGGCTGCTGAAATTGAGAACATTCCATTTTAGATTGAAAACTAGCTACTTTCAACAACTTTCGTCTCTTGCCATTTCTCTGTATTTTTACTACTAATGGTGTTGGCCTATGGTTCCGGATTTTTTATATGCCTGATATATATATATATATATATATATATATATATATATTAAAAAATCATATGAGTTCATCTTTACTTAACCTGTAAGTTACATTTGTTATTTTGGTTTTAAAAAGGATAGTATATTGTCATTGCATTGCAAGAAAATAGTACCTGTGTCAATATCGTAAGTAGTTTTTGTCAGCTGAAAGGGATGATTCTACCTTGAATAAGAATAGATATGCTTCCTTCGTACCCACGAAAGCATCAAGAATTGACATTGAAATTTTATATTGATTGATAGATACAGTATATTTTATACAGAGATATAACCACGATATTACAGATACCAAATAGATTAAGAAATTAGGTAAAGCTTGAAATATTAAATTATGTAATTTAATATTCACCGAACAATAGATTGTATAAATTTTAAAAAAAATCAGATAAAACAAAAGAAAATATTTTGGTTAAACTCACCTGCAGTTGATTGTGGTTGATACCATAAAATGTAAAATCTTCATCGTAGACAGGGTTTCTTGTTTTCCGGAGAACACGAGTTTTCACTTTGTGTTGTTTGTCCGGTAGAAGCTGAAGTTTTACGTAAGGATCGCTGCTTCCTATGTTAGGATCTTTGGCAGGGAGATCCTTACATTTTACTACTGTAACCACCAGAGCATTCTTATCGAATTTGTACCTATAGAAGAAAGAAAAATTCATAATATAAGTCTTGAAAACTATTGTATCAACTTGCACTGTTAAAGAAATTTGGCGTCCATAATGAAATATTTTTAAGAAATTACTTTTATATGTGAACACTAACTTAAATGTTTACATATCTTAGGTTACGTCATACAAAACCAGACTACATATTTTAATGAAAATTACAAAGTTGATGTATTATAGTCAAATGGAAATTAAAATAACTCCATGAAACACATTGTAAATGGCAGTCTTTATTAAGAGAAGATGATTTGAAATGTTTCGTAATATTGATTGATTTCAAATAATTTGATGATTCAAATAACGGGTCCTCAGTTGAAGTTCTGATTCACTACGGAAACGGATGAATGAAGGATCAGTAAAACATTTATTATTCATCAATGGGTTCCCAGTAGTTTATCTGACAATCGATTACAGGAGATTATAATCAGATGTAAAATCTAAAGCATCTATTATCACAATCTAGTAAATTACTTAATATTTCGAGAAGAACTTAAAAGCTTTAACTCATCAGAACAGAGAGAAAGTAAGTCAGACATAGATGAGATAAAGCAATTTATTCTCTATACACAGTTGTGGCGTGTGTATGCCTTACATGCGTGTCTTATAATCATACTTGATCACATATAATAAAAGTAAAGTTAATCCTTTGTCATTGTGACTTCTTTATTGGTGATCATACAAAGCATACTTAATCAAACTTCTGGAAACTCATTGATGTATCCAGTAACACATTAGCTTGAATAAAGTCAATAAATTTTTAACTTGAAATTGTTTCAAATCTAACATGAAAATGTGTTGAAGCTAAGTCACATTTAATGTTTTGATCTAATCCGGTGTCAGGTCAATTCAACTTTTTTTTTTTTTTTTAGCAAGATTGTGTAAATCAGGTTTAGGATATAAATAACGTGAAAGGACCATCCAGTAAATTTAGAACCTTAGAAAGGCAAAACAAAAGGAATTATAAGTACTGGACTAATGGGCTCTACTTATCTTAACATCCCTGGAGGCTGCTCTGAAGCGAAGGGGATTCCTCAACACAACCATAGTCTACCACACGAGGCTGCCATAAGCCGAGGAGGTTTCCTAGGTCTTTAACCTAGTATCGCTACAAGACATCCCGGTGACTGCCATGAGCGAGGAGGTTCCCGTATGGAACGTCATTCCCTTCAACTAGGGATGGTATCGAGACGAGACGAGACTTTGTACAGTCTCGGTCAAGTCTCAGTTGATAAATAGCGGTCTCGGTCTCATCTCGAGTAAAAAATCACCGTCTCGCTCTCGGTCTCGTCCCGGTCAACAGATGCTTGTCTCGATCTCGGTGTCGGTCTCGAGGACCCCAACCAAGTCTCGGTCTCGTCTGTCTCGTTTCGAAAGTCTCTAAATAAATAGTGTGAAATTAAAATTGTGAAAGTATTACTATCCTACAGTCTGTCGTCTCTGCTTCTTATTTTTTGCCTTTTTATTTTTTGACTTAGAATTATGGTATGGTTTACCTCTTCATAGCTAATTTGCTAGCCCTAAAGCTTTCCATGCATGTGTTCCAGGTTCAATAATCAGTGGGCATATCATACCTGGGATAAAACCCACAGTTCACTTTCAGCAATAGACTTTGTCTCACATAACTTCAGTACTGCCTACACAATTAAACTCTATTAAATTAACTCTGGTACTTTACAGTAGTATATTTCCTTCCTTTGAATCAGAATTGTTCAATGACTCCTAACGGATAATGCAACACATAGCAGCACGAATGTATTTAATTGTACCGAAATTGAAATTTTACAATTTATGATTTATTATCCAATACATTCTGCTTTGACAATCATTTTAAAAACACAATATAACGTTCATTATCTTAACAAATAGGCTAAATTATTGCTACAATATATTTTGTATCAAATTGATCAAATGTTTTATTAACGTTTCACATCTCCGTGTTTAATTGACACCTTTTAGCACGAACTTCCTGAACCTTGTGGTGGGAGCTACGACACTCATCTTGTTATGTGTGGTCTCGGGTTGGATCATCAAACAAGTTAGATCCAAAGTCCGATGTTTCGCATAGTTCGCGTCTCATTTTAAGTATATTCTGTTTCTTATACTAGTTCATAAGGTCGTAATGCATTACATAAGCATATATCCAATGCCATAACATAGATTAAGTGTATTCCCAAGATCTCAGCGGTGCATGCGATCTTTATTCGAGAAAACTAATTGTGCATTCACTACGTTGAAATTTTATATTGATTGAAAATTACTTGCGAAACATGAACATACATATCACATAAGTATATAGGTAATTCGAGCTATATGTATCTACTTTCTCTCTCTCTCTCTTCAAAACAAGTGATTCTTAACTTTCTAGTTTTCTTTTGTATTAATTTTCGTACTTTTGCTGCAACATGAAGGATTGAATAGTCAGTTTTTTTTCGCTGTACGACTTTCGTTAAATTTTGGATCCATTTTAACCCTACCTTACCTAGTAAAAGTTATATACAGGGTGGTGTAAATAACGTATAGTGTGTGTACATCCCTGCATTGGTCAATTATAACATTCTAGTTTATGGGTTTATTTGCTTCGGTTCTCCCGAGCTTAAGATATAAGTAAAATCACATTAAGAACAAACAATAAAGAAATTAAGTCTACCTCATCGATAACAATAAGAAATGATATAAAATGAAATGAGCTGATCAGTACGGTATTGTATACCTATTTTTAGTCCACCCTATATATATATGAACTTTAGAGGTAGACTATGCAAAGTCACTTTTTAGTCGAAATTGAGTTAAGAATACTTTTTTAATAGCCTATGTTCTTTATAGTGGAGTTATAATGCAAGTCTAAAAGTATCCTACTACTTTGTTTGGAAAATAATACTATAGGTCCTCAAGTAACACTTCCGAAGTGTAACACTCCGATATTGATAAAATTTGGCAGGTAGATACTACACATGAAATAAACGAATATGTGATTTTTATTTTCTGCGAAAAAACGGTTTTAGAGGGCAAAAGCCCCACCCAATATTTAACGCCCGAAAGCCAAAAACAAGTGAACCTAAGTCAACGAAACTGTACACACATATTGTAGACATAAAATGAGGGAATACGTGTTTCGTATTTTCCTGAAAAAAAAAAAAAAACCAACAACAACAACAAAAAAAGAACGGTTGTTTGGGGCACGGACTCTCCAAAACTGTGATAACGAAAAATCAAAAGTGCTGGTAACAGTATGTCAGATGTTTATAAAGGACATGAAGAATTTCAACAAAACTTTCTGTATGAACAATACGCAAAAATAAACAAATATTTTTTTATTTTCTGCGGAAAAACGGTTTTAGGGGGCTAAAGCCGAATCAAAAATTTTGTAAGTTGAGGCCCCGAAAGGCCAGAGGAACCGAAGTGAATGAAATTGTGCACAGATTTTGTAGATTAAAATGAGTGAATACGGGTTTCGTATTTTCCTGAAAATAGAAAACCGTTTGGGTGGGACACAGACCCCTCCAAAACTTTGATCGTAAAATATCAAAAATGCTAATAAGAGTATGTCGGAAGTGCTTAAAGGACATAAAGATTTGTAACGACACATTTTGTAGGGACAATACACAAAAAATAAACGAATACGTTTTTCTTATTTTCTACGGAAAAATGGTTTTAGGGGGCAAAAGCCCCCACCAAAAATTTTGAAATTTGAGGGCAAAAAGGCAAGAAGTGCACCGAATTGAATAACATTATGCACAGATAATTTAGACGTAAAATGAGTTAATTGGGTTTCGTATTTTCCTGAAAAAAGAAAAAAAAAGCGGTTGAGTGAGGCACAGACCCTCTAAACCGTTGATTACGAAATATCAAAAGTGCAAAAATAGCATACGTCAGAAGTTCCTAAAGAATATGGAGAATTGCAACAAAACTTCGTATAGGGACAATTTGCAAAACAATAAATGAAACGTGTTTTAATTTGTGCGGAAAAACAGTATTGGGGCTTAGGCCCCATCCGAAAAAAAGTAAATATTACCGTAATAGCGCAGAAAGGAGTGAACCGAAGCAAATGAAATTGTGTGTAGATATTATATAGACTCTTTTTTAAAATAAGGACTTTCGTGTTTCTCAAGTGTCTCTATCCGTTTTGCTTCAAATTTGGCACATCAACAGCAAGCAGGAAATAATAAACACGTGTTTTTGTTTATGCGGAAAAACATTGTATGGGTTAAAGGTGCTTCCTGAAATACTATAAAATACGCTACACTGTTTGTGCTTGTTGTTGACCTGCCAAATTTGAAGAAATCGGATGGAGACACTTATGAAACGCGAAAGGCCTTATTTTACATATCCAATATATACAGACAATTTCATTCGCTTCGGTCCACTCGTTCCGCCACTCAACGCCTCGGTCCAATCAACAGTTTCTTTCTTTTTTTTTTCAGGAAAATATGAAACACGTATTCCCTCATCTTACCTCTACAATATTTGTGAACATTTCTTTCACTTTGGTCCACTTCTTCTTGCCTTTCGGGGTCAAATTCCAAAATTTTGGACGGCGCCTTTTGCTCCCAAAACCGTTTTTTCACCGAAAATTAAAAAAACATATTCGTTTATTTTTTGCCTATTGTTCATAAACAAAGTTTCGTTGTAATTCTTCATGTCCTTTACAAATCTGACATACTGTTACTAGCAATTTTGATATTTCGTGATCAAAAGTTTGGAGGGGTCCGTGTCCCACCCAACCGTTTTTTCCAGAAAAAATCGAAACCCGTATTCTCTCATTTTACGTCTGCAATATCGGTGCACATTTTCAATTACTTCGGTTCACTTGTTCTTGCCTTTCGGGTGTCAACTATCAAAATTTTGGGTGAGGATTTTGGCCCTTAAAGCCGTTTTTAAGTAGGAAACAGAAAACACGTATTCGTTTATCTTATGTGTAGTATCTACCTGCCAAATTTTATCAAAATTGGAGTGTTACACTATGGAAGTGTTACTTGTTAGTTAAGGAACCGGTTTTTCGCTTCTCCTGTGAAATTACGAAATTATGACTTTATTTATTTTACCTCTGAGGTCCAGATATAATAAAATCATTACCATCATCATAATCAAACATTATCAATCCACTGCCGGATGAAGGCCTTCCCAAGTCTTCACAACTATCTATTTTGGGCAATTCTCTTCCAGGTTACGACCCAGTGTTTTTTCATTTCCTCTCACCTTCTTGTATGCGGACGTTTCTTAGGCTGTTTTTGTCTCGTGGTATCCAGTCTAGAATTGTTTTCGTTCATCGATCATAATTTCTTCTTGGAATACGTAGATCACATTTTCCAGCTCATGTTAAAATTATTTCATTAGTACCAATCATTAGTTGCCAAATAATTCATTTCTATATATTTGGGCTAGAAATAGTTCAAATCCGCTACTTTCGGAACACTGCCACGTTCCTTTTTGATCTTAGGATCTGGCAACACCGAGTGAATGATTTAAATCAACACAATGTGAGGACCCCTATTTGGTATAGCGGCTAGCACGCTTGACTTCGGTTCGCGTGGTCCCGAGTTCGATTCTCGATGGCAGTAAATTAGAACGACCGAAGTGGTTCGGATTCCACTATAATCAGTAGTTCCACGTCTCCTTTAACCGTCCTAGCATAACCGTGGGTCGTTAAACTAAAACAAACCAAACCAAACATGAACATAATGTGTATTACTAACTGTGGGTCCTTGAATAATGCATATAGCTATATGGTAGAGAGAGTCCTTGAATAATTGCATATAGCTATATGGATCGGAGTTTGAGGTGGTCGGTATGGATCGGAGTTTGAGGTGGTCGGTAGTCCAACTAAAGGAAGTGGAATTTTTTTTGGATGTTATTAGAACTAATAAATCAGCACGGTTTTAATCTAAAGTGTACACCAAGCCTAAGGCTTAGGGGAAACAATTAGTGTTACTGAAAAAATTATCAGTCACATTTAATTTCAGTTACAATTTGCATTTACATGTATTGCTGGAACAAAATCTTTAACACTATAAGTAGCCCAAAGGCTATGAAAAACGTAGTCTTTTGAAAACAAATTACGAGTAACTGTAAAATATTTTGCAGTTTAGCTAGGTTATTTGTATTTGATTAAGAATAATATTTAGCAATTTATTTAAGTGAGCAACACTGCTTAAAGTAATGTAACTGCGACTTATAATTAAAACCACCAAAAACTTGTTGTAATGTTATAGAAGCAAAGGAAAGCAACAATCATTATAAAAAATTTACACAAATACGTCATTTTAAATAGTATAATAATCACTCACTACCCATGTGTTTGGTATCTCTGAAACGGTTTTATGGCATTATGATCATTTGTCTTTTGGAAACATCTACATGCTGAGACGTGATATGTCAGGACGTTTCGAAGTAAAGTCTTTAGAAAAGTTAAAGTTTTCCATTTCTTGCAACTTTGTTCCTTTATTCATTCGAAATCCATTATACCATGATCATAATATTTGACACTCGGATACAATTGATGCGCATTGCACCGTCCATGCCATTTGAGTTATTAGAGATCTTCAAACTGTTGATGTTGGCGACACTGCATTGTCCTTTGTTACACTGAATAATGTATGTGGTATTGTGGTTTTATTTATATATCTATTTATATATCTAAATTAGAAATATATAATACCTTACGTAGTGCAATTTGAGAAAGTACAATTTTGTGTTGCGTTAGCAAAAATGCTTGTTTATCTAATGGTATTGCAAAGTATCTAGAATAATTTCCCTATCAATATTTTGCACAACTTGGTACAAAATTTCAGCATTAAATATATATATATATATATATATATATATATATATATATATATATATATATATATATATATATATATATATATATAGCGCGGATCCAAGGGGTGGGCTATAGTGATTATAGTACCCCTTGACGCTCAGGTATACACTCGATAAAATGGGCTTCAATTCTACTTTCTTTACTCTGGATAAAGCGGCAAACTATGGTGTAGCCCCTTTTTTGATCATATCCTGGATCCTCATCTCCTTCTCTCTCTCTCTCTCTCCCCGAAAACCAGCTCTTAAATATGCCACTGTACATCAGTCAACCGTTCCCAAATTATCTAACACAGCAACGAAACAAATTTTGAGTAAAGGCAATTTTAATAGCCATGAATATCAATATTCGAGACAAGACCGAGACTTTCGAGACTGACTTAAGTCTCGTCTCGATTTATAGAAGTCTGTCTCGGTCTCGTCTTGGTATATAGAAGTCCGTCTCGATCTCGGTCTCGTCTCGGTACACAAAAGTCCGTCTCGGTACCATCCCTACCTTCAACCTTGGTCATAAAGGAGTTTCTGAAGTATTGACTTTGTAAAACACAAAGATTATTTTATATTCTTATATTAATAAATACGTGAAGGGCTAGATTCCTGGTCCATTTAGAACGGTTCTTATCAAATTAATTGTTGAACCCATTAAAATACATCATACATCAATATATCCTTTATGTACTTATCTTTAATAAATATAATGAAGACGTGTACATATACCTTTTACGCAACTTTCTAATATATCTGCTTAACTCACTCAATAAAACTATTTATTTTTGGTTGTCCTGACAACGACATTCCAAAATCCTATTATTTAAAAACAGTTGAATATTTTTTTTATAGACATTATATCTAACTTATTTCTTTTTCTTTCTCTTTTTCTAATAGTAGAATCAGCCTAGTACATACGGCCCAAAATTACAAGTTAATAATCGTTACAAGTAAGAAAAATATACAACATACCGTTGTACATTATTGACTCTACCTACACAAAACATTACAATATATATATATATATATATATATATATATATATACCTGACTACAATTTAAAAATATTTGTATTCTATTCCGGGTTGCATTTTAAGACAAGTAAGTTCCAATTTTATTAAAGTTGAACATTCCGTGGTTATGGACCGAGATCCATAAGGGAGACGGTGATGATGACATGGGTGATAATGATGGAATGACAAAAGTAGAGGAAACGGGGGAATCTCGAGGAAACCAATGCACACGGTGTTTGTCAATCACGAAGTCTACTTGGGTGGAGCTGGGATCGAACCAGGGACCCCATGTGCTAGAGTTAAGTGTTCTACCACTGAGCTGCCGCGGCCCTTTAGTTACAAGTCAAAGTATAACTACAATAACTATTATTTTGCAAACATATAGAGTGCTCAAAATAATAATTCAATTATGCTAGGAAACTATGTTTAAAAAATGTTGAGTGTGTTTGCCTACTTTCGCTGATGATTGTACAGTTCTTATTTGTTTCCTTTCTCATTTATTATATGTGAGCATAAAGTTGACAAAGAACGGTATGTCAAGAAAATTGTCATCAAAAGGTTATATAAAGTTGTTTCCATATATATTTCTATCCGAATGTTCAGAACTTATTTACGACGAGTTTGTCTGTGCTAAATAGACTTTATGTGGAGCGCAGGTATACACACCATGTGTATAGTTGCCTCGCTTTTGTAACAAAGTCTTTACCTTATTCATGAACGGAATACGTGATGACTCAACAGTAATTGGCATGTGTAAGATATTAAATATCTATGAGGAGAAAATGCAACAGGTCAACCAATTATTCAAACACTGGATTTCTGCCTTTCACAGACAATTACAGTACCTCGTCAACGACTAACTGGTTTATGGTATTTCGCGTAATTATACAATAACACATAAGTGCTATACTAGTGTTTGTTGTTTGCAAAAGAAAAAAATGTAATACCCACATTCATGATACAATATAATCAACATTTATCTCCTCGTAAAACTTAAGTGAAAATACATAGTGTTCACTTTGAATGATTATATGTTATTTATAAACCTTATTATAGTGTTATTTATAAACTTTATTATAGTGTTATTTATAAAGCTTAGAATGTTATTTATATCCTAACTAAAGAAGACATATAAACTCAAGCTTTATTTTAGTAAGGAGTTTTCTTCTACCGGATGTGGAACTGCATAGTGTCCCTTGAACAATAAACTGAAGTTAGTACTTCAATTTTAATTTCAAACACAATAAAATCGGTTAAATTATCAATTTCTGTAAATTAGCTAATTGTTCAATATGGCGGTACATCTAGAATTACCTATACAGTGTTTCAAAACAACACCGACAACGTTTTGGAGGTGATTCCTGACACCAAGGTAAGACCAGAAAGTATAGACCAACCTGGATGTACAAATGCTTTCTTTCGGAGTTATAGGGTCCCAAAAACATGAAAAAATAAAGTTTGAAGGTCCGTAGCTCCAAAAGTATAGGACCTAACTTCCGGTCAAGACTTCACTTAGGAACTAGTATGTGACCTATCCAAATATCCAAGTTTCAGAATCCTGAATCCTGGCGTACTTCCGCAACAATTTTTATAGACATAGTTGGTGAGTAATTCAAGTTACATGCCCGTAGCTCTATAAAACTTTTTGCGTGAGCTCCTTAGGATTCTCACATATTAGTTTCAAGGACCCCATACACCAGAGGTGATCGTTCTACCACTGAACCACCGCTGCCTCTGGAATGAGAATGTGGGAGGAAGAGGGAATACCCAGAGAAAGATCACGGGCACGATGCTGACCACTGCAAACTTACTTTGCCAGGGATCGAACCCTGGAACCCCACGCACCAAAGGTAAGCGCTCTGCCACGAATCACAGTGTCCTTCTGAAACTCTTAAATAAGAATCCAATTAGGTTATCAGGATTCGCCTCAATGACACAAATTGAGATGGTTACATCGTAAGGTATATTTTCGGAACTATTCTCTTGAAAATAATATTAATAATTCACTTAAGTCTCTGTGTGTGTCTCTTTGAACATAATAAATATGACTCCTGACATTGTTACATCTAACTAATACTTCTCTTTCCCAGAATAGTAGCTTTTTAAGAAGGGAATGACTCAATATGCTTATAGAATGGAGTATTTACCTCAGTAGACTTAGCATTTGACGTAACATTTTTATCCTTTTGATAAATTAGACATTCAACACAGACAAGTAATCCCTTTATACGGGGAATCCCTTCACCGTTTAAACCATGATGTCTAATAATAGCCTTCTATTACACTTCGTTTGTTGGTTCATTTACTTTAATGCAATATTTGAATTTACCGCTACGCTTCACTATACTATTTTTTCTTTCCTAACGTAAGATGCCTCCTCTGCACGAGTGCCATTCTATTGCGAATTGCAAATAGAGATCTTGTTCATTTGTTTTTAGATTGCTGATTCTATTCAATATTGGTGTTAGTTACATCTTCTCTGTCACTAAAACACACTTTCTTAGGTCGGCCGTGTATTGACCAAAGGACAGGAGAGTCAAGTTGAACATCATAAACAGTGCATCAAATCCTCGTACTACATACTTACTCGAACACGTGATAGATAAATGCCTCTCCATCGATGTGATTGAGACACACATTCAATGCATTCAGGCTTCTTTGTTCGCATTCTCTCTTGTCTCCGTCTACCTTGGCTTGACTGGCGTTCTTCTGGTCAATATGTGGCAGGCTTCACAGTTGCACTTGAAACCAGTTTTTCGTGAAGGATTTGTTTACTACTGTGGATTTTATATTCTGTTTCCTCCACAACATTACGTTTTATCACTTCACTTTTATGCAAATTTTTGTTTTTAACGTGTTTCTGCTGATTCTTATCTATACACGCTACAACAGCGTCCTGCTTGCGTGCAAACAACTGTGGGTCGTTAATAATCATAGAATGCTGAACTGCGTTCGGAGCAACACTACAATATTCACAATAGAAATAACGGTAGTCCTGGACTCGCGTACTCTGTAAAACTAACGCGAATTTTGAGTGCGTATCGCTGAAGACAAGCATTGGACTACTGTTGTATCTGTACAGGATTGTGTGGCTACCCTCACAGATCAAGGCACATAAAAATCTCAGTTCTTGGAAAATTTGGCTTCGTAGTTTCTAAAATTATTGATTGAAATGTAAGAATAGAAAAATAATTTAATAGATCGTCAAATACAGGAGATACTAGATAGAATACAAGATACAGATGTTGCCAAGCCAATTCTTTATCAACATGGAGAAGACCCTCTTTGGGTTCATTACCCTTTATTCGAGAACAATAGTACAAGGAAAACTAATGCTTTTATTATTTATATTCAGAGGAAAACATATGAACTCCTCATGCTATTGATGAAAGCCCCTTTGTCTTGTGTAGAGAACAATCAGCTTGATTATTGTAGATAGCAGTTTCTTTGTACTCATAGCTGCCAACTTAAAAATTTTTACTATATCACTTAAAAATTTTCACTATAGCTAATGGCTCATTTTAGATTTCATACTGTTATATTATTGGGATCTATCCTGTTTTGAAGCTAGGATGTGTCATCTCCATGTATCAATACCTCGTATCAATACCTTGTATCACCAGAAAATCTGATGGAAGCAATCATATTCTTGTTTACCATGGAGCGACAATTTAAATACTAATCTGCTAGACTGCTTAATTGGTGGTAAATTCAAACTTTGTAACTACAGAAAGTTTCTTCACTTCTTTTGTCGTCCGTTTAGCTCGTTCTTCTTCATAAACTGAACTTTCCAAACTATACTTCTTCAAACCTCATCACCTGAACTTGTCAACGACCTTTCAACACGGAATAGGAATTTAAAAGCGAAGTTGGCCTATGTTTAGACCAGCAGATATTGTCGTTTAAACGATCAGAGGGCCCACTTGGACACTTGGATGGTAGGAGAATGGACTAAAGCTCACTTTCCAAATAATTATTTCCTGGCTATTTTCCCTGAGGAACCACCCATAGCCTGAGCAACCAGAAATCAAGGATTTGAGGATGTATCAAAACGCCTAACCTTTTCGGACGTTTGCCGAAGAAACCTGAAAACCAGTTGTTACAACCAACACAGTAGCGAGCTACTACCATAAATGAAAAACTTGGGATCTGACGATTGGGATTGCTTAAACGGCACAGAAGCTGACCTATGAGACTTTTAGAAAGATGTATCATATAATATGTCAGGTATCAAGTTGCCCTTTCCACTTTCTTTACCTCAAAATCAATACATCCTTTCTTCCATTACGTTTTCTGTATATCTACACTATTCCCAATGTTGTTGCTTTACCAGAAGAGAGAGGCCGCAAGAGACTACAGCAAGAATGTCAACAGACTATATCTATTATTCGTAGAATCGATTGCAAAATATAATGTTTCTTCGAAGGCAAAAACGACAAGTCTCGATGAAGAACTTTACACTTTAGTCCATCATATTTAACCTTGTGTGAATTAATAAATCTATTGGTTGTAGTATCAGAATTTTATCTACTAACAAGAGAAGTATCAATGAGCTTATATCGAAACCTACCGTAAAATTTCACTTAGAGAAAGGAAGTCCCACAGAGAGACCACACCCAAAAAATAAGCTGCGTTTTTGAAGTGGAATTAACCAAAATGGCAGTTTGAAATGTCGCGTATCCATGTCGACAATTGCACAACACGTACAGTACCACCCCTTGTAAACTGCCTGTTATTAATAAAAAGTCAATAACAACAATGTGAGTACATACAATACCTAAAAGGAATTCGTACGGTAAGGTGAACCTTGACGGCAGCCATCTTGAAATCCGCCATCTTGAATGCAGGTGAAGTCTTGTAAATAGGAATAGGGCAATATGATACATGATTTTGGGCTAGAATTTAAGCAAAAAGCAATGGTAGAACTAGTTTTAAGATACGTTCATTTGGTAAAAAGTTACAGGTATATTTATTTTGCATGTTTCCATGTGCAAAACTTCCTAATGAAGCAACAGTCCAACAATTTGTAAAGTACAAAAATATAGGAAACACCCTCTGTATTTTCCCAATTTGTACCAAATTTTGTTGAGCAAAGCTACACACTTGTAGGAGATTAGTCGGCAAATTTGGTACAAATTGGTTCAATAGGGGAGGAGATACAAGCCGGACAAAATGAAAATTTCATTGGAAAACTACAAAATAGTTTAAACACTATGTAGATGTTTTCTGATGATTTGTTTGAAATTATGGTGGTCACAACTAAATACTTTTGAAAGACTACTCTGAAAATGTGGTTCAAATCGGTTGAATAGGAGCGGAGATAGACATTTCAATAGCGGCAACTTATTTTTGGACAGCTGCTTCATTCGGGAGTTGTGCACATGGAAACATACAGAAGAAATATACTTGTAACTTTTTACCAAATGCACGTATCTTAAAACTATTGCTACCATTGTTTTTCTGCTTAAATTCTAGCCCAAAATCATGTATCATATTGCCCTATTCCTATTTGCAAGACTTCACCTGCATTCAAGATGGCTGCCGTCAAGGCTCACCTTACCGTACGACTTCCCCTTAGGTATAGTATGTACCCACATTGTTGGTATTATTAACTTTTTATTATTAACAGGCAGTTTACAAGAGGTGGTACTGAACGTATTGTGCAATTGTCGACATGGATACGCGCCATTTCAATCTGTCATTTTGGTTAATTCCACTTCAAAAACACAGCTTATTTTTTGTGTGTGGTCTTTCTGTGGGACTTCCTTCCTCTGAGTGAAATTTTACGGTAGGTTTCGATATGAGCTTATTGATACTTCCCTTGTGAGTTAAATTTAAGTCACATAATTTCTTCTTGTTAACTATTAATTTTGCTACAATCATTTCAGAAACACACTTAACATTATTTGTCATTTACTATTGATATTTACTTTGGACGTTTAATAATCATATAATACTACAGTCAAGACAAATTTGGAAATGACATTCTTCATTCTGTCATTTCAAAATTGGCATCATTCTAGTGTTATGGATACTTTGCTATGTGTAAAATTGAGAATTTATGCGATGCAACGTTTTAAATAACACATGATAATGGTTTGAGATATCTTTAAATATTGAATATGCGTCAAAACATACGTTTGTTGTAATTTTTAGTAATACTACTTTAAGTGAAAATGTTTCATTTAATTCATTAATGTATTGTTTTGCATTTCAGTGTGCTATATGATTTACAGTGTAAATGGAATCGAAAATAATAATTTTGATTTAAATATCAACCATAGCATCCATAACTAAATGTAGATCACGAAACAAAACCATTTCACGCCCACTTCTTGCCTATGTTTATTCCAGTCAATATTGACAATTCTATTTATGATATTTTGAAAAACAATACCTTAACACACATTCTATATATATATATATATATATATATATATATATATATATATATATATATATATATATATATATATATATATACACGTATATGACGTATGTTGGACCTTGGGTTGCTCGGATAACCAGTCTATTTTATCTCTCTTTCTAATTCTTTTATATATGTGATGCTAAAAAGTCTATCAACACATGCTTTTATGACAAATATTTCTTTAGTGCTTTTTTGCATGTGTGAAAACATAGATATGCATAAAGCATATTTCGTGTGTTCTTGAATAAAAAGTAGCGTAAAACATTTTCCAAAAGTTCTTTTTAGTAAACTATCGTTCTTTACGCAGCAGAAATAGCTATTATGAAATGATGAAATTTTTATAATCATTCAAAATATAGATATCAAGAAGAATGAAGAAAGTTAGTAAACTCGAAAGAACTTGTATTTTGAAAAACACAGTAAAAGATAAGATGGAAAATATTGGGGGAGAAGGAGAATATAATTCATGGACATTAATTCAGCGGAAACTCATTATGATAACACACGAAACGTCTAAGTTTGGAGTAAGTGGTTAGCTAATGTTTGAATAATACTTATAATGACAACCATTAGAAGGTTAAACTTATTGCTTACCTCAGCTTGAAGAAGAGTTGTCCAAGCTTGCTAACTCCTTCTCCGCTGTTCTTCTCGTTTGTATCCAACTCCTCTTTGGAGGGTGTGGTTGGTTTGTCCTTTTCATTCTCCGTATAGTAAGTGACACTCAGCTCCTTAGACTCTGTCTGAGGACTGGTTTGTGGAGTTTGACAAGGACTTGGACTATCCTTTGTCAGTGGTCTCTTTTCTGGGTCTTTGTTACTGCTATCTGGGGATTTGTTCCCAGGTCCTGGAGGACTCTTTGTACCAGTCGGACTGGGACTTTTCTTGAGATAGTGGCTTCCAGTGCCCGGGTTTTTGACCGCTGTGGGTCTGCGAAGTGCCAGTGGTTTTTCAGGTCCTCGCTTACCACTTGAAACCTTATGCGTGTACGCATTTCGGCGACGGTAGCAAAAACACGTTACTGCAGCTACAGTCACCAGGAATAGA
The DNA here is from genome assembly GCF_964235325.1 of Thermobia domestica. Classification (NCBI taxonomy): domain Eukaryota; kingdom Metazoa; phylum Arthropoda; class Insecta; order Zygentoma; family Lepismatidae; genus Thermobia; species Thermobia domestica. Next base: position 108,749,706 of record NC_137465.1, on the reverse strand, counting down.
GTAGCTCCGAGGCAAATTCCAACTAGTGCAGGGGTGGTTACTGCAAAGAAAATAGAAGAGAGAATATGTTATTATTTAATAATTACACATTTTATACATATTCAATACACGCTAAGTAATACGTCTTTGCTGCTAAAGATATATATATTTGGTTTTGCTATCAAATCCAATATGTATAGTCCATGTTGTCTATACAGCTTAAAAATATGATATTAAGGGAGGACAAAGAGGATCAGCCGCAAATTTTTCTGACATGCTATAGACTTCAGAGGTTAATATGCTCAAATATTTAGTTTCAAGGTTTTTCAGCATTCGCTTTACAATTCAATTTGACTTGAGATTTGTAGTTTAAAGCTGGTCATTATGACATCAGTTCGTCTAGCTATAGAGTGCAGGTAAAATTAGTTACTAAAGAGCATGGGGTTGCCAAATGTTACAATTTTGCTTCATCTTTGCTTTTATTTGTCTCTCTTTCTCTCTCTTAACAACCCAACATATCTAATTTATTCAGACATTCTATTTGTAGCTGGATGTGTCTAAGCATAGCATTCATGAGGAAAATTAGATTAAGTAATATTAAATGGTGCACCAAATGACTTCAAGTCTTGAATGATTCGTTCATCATGGAACTTCATTATAATAAGTGATAAAACAGAAACAAACACAGCATTAAATTCCATAGAAAATTTCAAATAAAGACGAAGAAAAGGCATACGCTTTCTATTTAAGAAACTGAAAGTGAATTCAAGATGGCAGTAACCGACATCACATATCGTAAAAGCTTGCTTCCTCTATACTACTAACCTAAAGTGTTACTTTTAAAATCCTTCTTTTATTTGGGTGTTTCCACACTTTTGAATGAATATATATCAGGAATCTGTTTATAAGTAACATTTTATAAACATAGACAAATTTATTTTCTGTAGAAATCATAAAGAATATTATTTTATCTATAATTCATTTGATGCTCCACATTTCACTAAAAGAAACAACTGTTTGCCTTCCTTTTTGGAGGTAAAAATAAAATAGGAAAGATCCCCTTCAGGAACCATATCAGCGAAAACGAGAAATATTATCTTTCCTTTAAAAGACAGTATTTTAGAAGGCTTGTTATTTTAAACATTATACCGGGCATTAATGTTGTAATGGGAATATCAAAGGTGAGTATTACATTTCTTGCTGACAGAGCTTCTACTTCCAATTCAATGAAATTACTAAGACTTCATCTTATTTTTCTATCTTTCTTTTCATTAACTTTACTGTTTTGATGTCAGCTGAAAATAAATTGCATATTATGTTATTATGTTTTCTATTCATATAAGAAAATACATTATCATTTTATTTAACATTCAGGTCTAACCAATTCCAGTAGTTTAAAAGAAACACTTGTTAAAGGGTTTGCATTTATTTTCAACACCTACAAAAATTTAATGGAATCTTTGAGTTTTACGTCCCACGGTTATGCCGGTTAGGCTAAAGGAGACGGTGATGATGAGTAATGAATGAAATGAAGAAAGTTGGAGGAAACGGGAGAACCCCGAGAAAACCCACGCACACGGTGTTTGTCCACCACAAAGTTCACTTGGCGGGGGCTGGGATCGAACTTTGGTGCTTTTTTGTAAAGATAATGGAATTGGATATATAGACTTTTATTTATTTATTTATTTTATGATTTTTGTTAGTTCTACGCCAATCCAAACCCTGCCATTAAACCTGCCACTCTAACATCAAAACGAGCTCACTTTTATTAGTAGAACTGCAATAAATTTAAGTAAGTAAAGTAATTGTAATATGGAAATAACATGTACTGAAAAAGTTGATCATTGTACATATAACGTAAAGGACTCTTATTCTCTCCCAAATTGTGAGACCTTAGGTTATGCGTTCTACAGAGCTGAGGAGATATCTTTCTTGTTGACGTAGAGGAGAAGCTAAGGATACCGGTTTTGACAATTGGGTAAACACACTATTACCAATCCATTCAAGTTTTATTTCTTTAAAAATGTTTTAATGTACCACAGTCATACTGTTTAGGCTAAAGGAGGCAACAGTACGAGAAATGAAATAGATGATAAAATACATTTTGATTCGAATGATAAAATCTCGTTTACAACCACTTTAGTATATAACTCGCATGAAGTGGTACTTGTTTATTCTCAATAAGTTCCCTGTGATCTGCTGACCTTAATGGCTGGATACTTAAAATGACGATAAGAATGATTAAAATGTCCAAATGTTTAAACAAGAAATAGTATTTTATCATTTGTTTAGAACCATCAAGAAAATTTTAGTAGTTAGGAAAGAAACAAAATGTACTGACTTAATACAGAGTTAATTTTATAATTAGTTTGCTTGAATTAAATTATAATACTATTTCTTTCAGACACGATTTGCAAATGATATGGTTTGCAAGAATTTGAAGAGAAAAACAATAAGATGTCAGAAAAGTTGAGGAAGCGCTATGAAGAATATGGGATGAAAATAAATGTTAGAAAGACAAAAATCATTCCAATTGGAAAGAAGCAGTCGGTGTCAAATATAGAAGTAGGAGGAGACAAAATAGAATAGGTGACTAGTTTTCGATACCTGGGCAGTATTATTAGTGACAATATGAAGTGTGAATGTGAAATAAAACCAAGGATAAGAGTGGCGAAAGAAGCCTTTAGGAGGAAGAAAATACGGGTATCATTTCGCGGGACCTTGAGTAAAGAGTTGAGAAAAGGACTCATAAAATGGTTCGTGTGGAGTATTGTACTGTATGGGGCAGAAACATGGACATTACGCAAAAATGATGAAAAACAAAAGCAAAAAATCTTTCCAAAGTGAGTATGAAGAAGAATGGAAAGAGTAAGTTGGGTAGAGCAAAATTGAATGAGAGGTTGTTAGGAATAGTGGGAGAGAAAAGAACAGTTATAGGTATTATTAAGAAAAGGAAAAGAAACTAATTGGAACATTAGTTAAGTTGGAACTGTACTATAAGTGACGTGCTAGAGAGTGTAGTAAGAGGAACGAGGGCGAAGAGGACTACCATTAATGGACGATATCAAAACAGAGAAATCGTACCTGAAGACGAAGAGGTTAGTGAAAGACCGTGGAGCATGGAAGCTTCTCAGTTGCTGCAAGTGACCTGCCAATAATGGCAGAATATCTATGATGGTAATGTTATCTATACAGCGGAAAAGCCAGGACTACATGGGGCTCTATCCCTCTACTGCATTTTGCAAGCCTTTATCGTGTGAAAAATATTCTTCATAATGATCACTTTAACTACACCCTGTTTGTATTTGTATAAGCTAATTTTGAATTGGACAGTTTTAATAAATGCTTTATCAAAGCAGGAAAGTACTTGTTGTAAGCTGAAAAAGAATTATTTTTAAGAAATTCAATAGTTCTATTATTTTAAAGATACATTAAATAGCTTCTTTACAATAACTAGTCATCAAACAATTATGATGTCTTCTATCCAGCAACGCAAATATTAAATTCTAAATATTATTATTACCACACAAACACAATGCACAGTAAATAGTATAATACCATGTTTATTATATTTTATATAATATCCAAAAATGGATATTATATATAATATATATTATATTTCATAAGTTTTATATTATCCAAAAATAACAATTGAAACATTTTGTGTATTTCCTTTTATTTATCCATTTTGTGACCGCGAGAAGCTTTTAAATAATATGATAAAAATGGATGATATCATTAGAGAAGCAAAGAGATACAAAGATATTCGTAAGTGCTCGACTTGAACAAATGTGTATATGATGGAAAGATGAAAATAATATATAGGCCTATAGAAGAAAAATATTAGAAAAGTAACCACATGCAAAAAAAAAAAAAAAAAAAAAAAGCCGGTTGCCCTTCGCGAATATATTACATATACTTTTTCAGCTTCAACTGGGAATGTACGTAGCAACTAGAAGAGTTAATTAAAATGAAACAAGAAGCAAGAAGTAGGATACGATGTGATCATAACTTTCTGAATATAATTATGACGGTGTCGGCTATTTTAATTTTATCATGAAAGGTAAAAATGAACATAGTTGCAATTAAACACATTACACTTTCGTATGGTTAATGGGTACTAACATATGCATGTTAATATTATAGTATTTGGCTGACCAAGACTAGTGAAGCCGGAAGTGCACCAGATATTAAGGGTAAAGTTGAAGGTAATTTGTGCACTGATGGAAAAGGAGTTTTAATCGATGAGTAGTCTTTTAAAACAATCTAGAAATGAATTATTGACAGACTAATTGTACTACAAGAAAAGGTAATTTTTAAAAAGGAAATTCGATTACACGCTTTGATTTTGCAGAGTTGTCTTTTCAATTCTAAATCTTTTATATTTGTTGATCGTTACTCAAAACCAACCAGTAATAGGTTTGACCTTCTGTTTGGCAGAGTTGCAGTAGAATTACAATAATCATAGACATAAAATAAACATGGATGGTGTGAGTGAGATATTTTTTTTTAATGTATAATTAATAGTGCTGAAATAAGATCATATACTAAAATCGAGATAGGAAGAGGAGGACAATTAAGGTTGGCTATGATTACATATAAATTCATAAGTAGGCCTTGACAAATAGATACTGAAAGTGCAATAAATTTATATGATTTGTTTTAGTTATTATTTATGAAACGCATATATATAAAACAACACAGAAAATATTAATGAGAGATATGCCAGTTATCTTGTGCTTCAGGTCGGACTCAAAATTTATGAACATCTTATATTTATATTCAGTGAAATCCTATTAGTTCATTATATATTAGGTTATAGTGATAAATTTAGGACACTTGATATCCAAACTATGACATAAGTCAAATTTCAGAATAACTGAAGTCAATAACTAAATCTGGACGTTTTCGATTTCAAGAATACCAGTGATAATCAATGTTCTTTGAGAGATTATCTTCAACTCATTTAACTGAACTATCTCACTAGAATATTAAAGAAGTTGAAAATTAAACATCAGAAGTTGAAGGAAATAAGAAGAGAAAACCTTCTATTACTCACTGCAAGTGCCTTTTTTGTGAGTGATCTTGTTGAAACTTGTTTCTAAGATATGCACTCACTCCTCCTACGTCCCACAACCCCATTTAAGGAAAAGCTTTCAGGGAGTCATTGTTAAAACGCAGCATCTAATTTAGGATGTAAGGTTTGCAGCCTCCGTGATCAATACAGCAAAAGGAGTATGAGGCAATTTCACGGAGGAAGCCCCGCGGGAATTTCTCTTACATTCGAAGTTTCGTTTAAAATCTCCTTTGTTGGGAGACTGGCGGGTGGCTGTTGGTGTGGGTGGGTAGCACCGTAAAGAATGTCTCCACTCTAGGAGAAAAGGACCAGTGTCTAAGTAAGAGGGAGAAAGAGCAAGAGAAAGCGTGATGCATTTCTGTATTTAGTGACTAATCACCTAATTTTCTTCTTGACTCTGAATCCTATATAGCTTGGAATCCGAAAACAATTAATTAAGGTATTTTATTGTCTTCTTTTCCTACTCAAGAACAATGTGTAGTCTCGAGGGAAATCCAGATGTGATCAACCATGGAATTTTGTCCTATAATACACGCAATATGGGATTCACAAGATGCAATTAACAAGCTCCTCCAATAGTAGCAAAGTAATTAACATGCATTAGTATGGTGTAAAGGAAGGGTCACACTCTGAGCTGCTTTAATTAGTTTTCATGTAGTTTGTAAAGGTATGCAAAATTAATAATGTAGAGGGAGTGTATTAAACTGGTTTTATGAAGTCCGAATCAGAGATGAAATATTTCTCGTAGATGAGATCAGTATTTAAAATTAAACTTTCTATGTGATAACATGTTATATATATATATATATATATATATATATATATATATATATATATATATATATATATATATATATATATATATAAGTTTATGACTTATGATATTAAGGGAAGGCATAGGGTAATTCTGAAAGGTCTTTGCAGCTTCATGACACACTTCTGTAATTTATTGTAATAATCCTCTCTTCCCCCCCCAAAATGGTACTACATACCGACGACAATATCTTTGTAGACCAATTCCCTACGATGCCAAGGAATAGCGTTTATTGTGTCTGAGGGCAGCGCTCCGAGTCCTCTTTAAATGCTGTTAGCAAATGAGAGGGCTGCGGTGTTGTCACATCTTTGTATGTACTACTATGAGCAAAATAAATGACGCGTCTCTTTATTTTGAAGTTTTTTGAAAATATCTCCGTTTTCTTTATATGTTCGAAATTTCGGAAGGTTTCCCCAGCAGGACAGGTTAATAACAAACCCGTTTTTAATATTTGTGTTAGACATTAGCTTAAAATAAAGAAATTAGAAGCAAAAAACATTAAATCGACAGAAATCTCGAGAATTACCAACTCTGCTAAAGTGGGAAATTTTCAAGAACGCGAGGGAATTCTGCAGTTCAACACGAAGCAGCGACATCTATGTCATTGAGAGAAGCGTGAATTAGATCTACAAACGAAAATTTTAACGAAATATTTCTAGTATGTCTTATTATATGCATTATCAGCGAACTCCAAATATATGAATCTATGCTAAGTATTAACGTATAGATAGTGCAAATAGTGGAAATTACCTATGGAAAAAGACGAACTGTTAGCCCAATCGTAATGAAAAATCGTCTTTACTGTAGAACAGGTTCAGCTTACGTAACAAAGCAAATAGCTCAGTTAGATAAAGCAACGAGTTTGTATACCGAAGGTAGACGGTTCGAATCCCGTGGAAGTACTGTTGTCATTTTTATCACTAAGGTTATTTTATTTATTTTTTATTTGGGAAAGAATCAAAATGTAACATATGTGTAAAACTCATGACGATACCAAAAAAAAAGTTTGGATATTTTGATAACAGATTTCCCTATTAAATGTTTAATTTTCTCTATAAATATTTGTCTTAAATTGAAATTGTTTTGAATTTACTACATAAGGAAATTTGCCCGAAGGAGGAGAACTCAAGTAATTGATATTCTATGTAAAAGCAACCTATTGTAGAATGATGATGCTTCTTACCTCCAGCACATAATCTTAACGTTAGAGAGTCAGAGAGAGAAAAATCCTGTTTTTCCTCCCCTATGACCACTCATCTTAAAGCTCTATCTATAATGATTCGTGTCACATAATTTCGGCTCTCCAAAGACATTCATATATTATTATTATTATTATTATTATTATTATTATTATTATTATTATTATTATTATTATTATTATTATTATTATTATTATTATTATTATTATTATTCCTGAATATGAGCCAGAGCCCACTCTGAAAAATTGCATCTGGCGTTCTGAGTGAAAGTTCTATGGGATTATTAGAAAAATATATTCCCGTTTCCACGCTGATGGTAGAATTTCTTAAACAGTTATTGAATTACGTTCGAAAGGTAGGCGTAAATAGCGCCCCCGCAACAATGTGGCGTGGGGACCGCACAAGCTGCAAGGCCAAAAAATATACAGAAAGTACGCCGGGGCGGAGCAGGCCAAATTTTCACACGGGCAAAGTGACTTTTTGGCGCCCTTCCCCTAGTAGTAGCCTATATTTTACATTTTATCATAGTGTTTTTAATAGTTTAAACCAGGAGCGTCATTTCAGATTTTGCTTTGGGGGGGCAAGACCTCTTGATATAAGTAAAATTTCGCGTTTTTCACTGATTTACTACTATTCTAATGATAAAATCTATATACATCTCAAACTCAGGGGGGGCAAATGCCCCTCCCTGCCCTCCCTAAATGACGCGCCTGTTTTAAACCCATTTTCAAAAAGAAATCCATTACCTAGGAAAACTTCACAAAGAATATGGCCCGCTATAAACAATACCAACTCCACCCCCTCTGGTCTAGTGGCTAGCACGCCTGCCCTCTGTGGTACCGGGTCCAATTCCCGGTGGATTACTGTTGAACGATAAAAGTGGTTCGGATTCCACTATAATTAGTATCCACATCTCCCTTGCCCATTAAGGCATAACCGTGGAACGCTAAACTCAAGCAAACAAACAAACAATACTTAATTCCTGGCACTCTTTATTCTACATGCCATCTCTCAATTTTTCGATACAGCCCCTTAGTACTATGAAACTCTCTTCTTCTATAGTGAAATGTAAAAAGATCATATAATTGCCACTACTTTACAAGAATATAAACCAAAAACGTCAGTAGAAAGCACATTGTAAAATTTACTTTTTGAGGCTCGTTTTGGTGCCCCTCTTTCTCTGGCACCCCGGGCAGTCGCCCGGCCCTTAGTCCGCCCTTGAAAGTACGGACGCATAACTAAGGACTGCGGAGGAGAGGTTAACCTTCATGTTATGCCACTGGTTTGACGTGTTTGAAATGTTCAGTAAGTGATCGGTTAGTGAAATAATTTCGACGGTTACTGATGTTTAAAGTTTAGCTAAGACAAAGCTACCTAACCAAATACATTTGATATCGCGATGTCACAATTTGATTTTTCCTCACATAAAAAAGATAAAAACAATAGTAATAAAAACCCTCACTCGTACTGGGCTCCTAACTAACTAACAACCTAATTCGTACAGACTAGTTGCTCTGACCAACTGAGTTTCGATTTCTTACGTGAGAGAAGTCTGTTATATTAAGAGGCATGCTTTTCATTATCAAAACTGTTCGAAGTAATACGAACATGGCTTAAGAACAGAGACGGAACTGAATTACCACTCGATTGACCTTGAGGGCAAATCACCAAAGCGTAGCTATAAACGTAAGTTCCAGCATGCATTTCTCTGGAGTTGTGTTCAGTATTCCTATCTGCCAGTCATGCTTGTTCGTAGGAGTAATATGTTACAAACCTAACCTTTCGATAGAGCACAATGACAGAGAATCAGAGGAAAGAAACTCTTGCCATTGTGAACGTGGGATACCACACTGTGCAATAAAACTGACGCGTCTCCTTGAAGTGATATTTCATCGAAAATAACTAGTTTTCCTTTATATAGTCTATCCGAAGTTTTTGAGGGTTTCAAAATGAGGAAATGTTACTGACAAACAAGAACGCATTTATGGGTGGGTCTAGGGGGTCCGGACCGCCTCTGAAACCCCAACTTTTCTGTAAGTTTAGCCTAATTTTGGGGATTATCTTTTAAAATTTTATTATAATTTATCCTAATATTGAAGTCGGACCCCTCCCGAAATAAATTACTGCATACGTGTCTCTGACAATTTTCAATATATTCGTTAAATAATAAAGTAAAATAACTAAATTAGGAGCAAAAAGCTTTAACACGGGCTAACTTTTGTCTACTGCCAATATTGCTAGAAGGGATATTAATAGCAAAAACTGCTAGTCAATGCTAAACCTTGGAACGTCATCCCGAACAACAAGTCTATTATTGAGAACTACATATGAAACATGTTATTAAAACTTATCCAGCTTTTATCTGGCATGAAATTATTATATACACCAAAATTCACTCTCCTAAAATGTGTATCTAAACAATGTACGAAGCAATGAAAATTTTTTATCGAAATATTTGGGCAGGAAACTCTAACAGCCAGCCATTTTAGGGACTGACTTCATCGAGGGAGTCGAGGGACTCGAGGGAGCCGGAGTAAAAATAATTACTAGAGGGAGTAAAAATATTCACTCGAGGGAGTAAAAATATTCACTCGAGGGAGTAAAAATATTCACTCTAGGGAGTCGAGGGAGTAAAAATTTTCACTCGAGGGAATAAAAATATTCACTCGAGGGAGTAAAAATATTCACTCGAGGGAGTTGAGGGAGTAAAAATATTCACTCGAGGGAGTAAAAATATTCACTCGAGGGAGTCGAGGGAGTAAAAAAATTCACTCGAGGGAGTCGAGGGAGTAAAAATTTACACTCGAGGGAGTCGAGGGAGTAAAAATATTCACTCGAGGGAGTCGAGGGAGCCTGTTCCGGTAAAGACGATATTTCATTACGATCGTCATACCAATTCGTCCTTTTCCATAGATAATGTCCACTATTTGCTCTATCTTTATGTTAATACTTAGCATATATTCATATATTTGGAGTTTGCAGATAATGCATATAATAAGACATACTAGAAATATTCGTTAAAAGTTTAGTTTGTAGATTTAATCCACATTTCTCTCAATGACATAGATGTCGCTGCTTCGTGTTGAAATGCAGAATTCCCTCGTGTTCTTGAAAATTTCCCACTTTAGCAGAGTTGGTAATTCTCGAGATTTCTGTCGATTTAATGTTTTTTGCTTCTAATTTCTTTATTTTAAGCTAATATCTAACACAAATATTAAAAACGGGTTTGTTATTAACCTGTCCTGCTGGGGAAACCTTCCGAAATTTCGAACATATAAAGAAAACGGAGATATTTTCAAAAAACTTCAAAATAAAGAGACGCGTCATTTATTTTGCTCATGGTAGTACATATTCACATCATTTTATGCACGAAAGAAGCGACTCATCATCCATTCGCGTCTGTTTACCCATATCCCTTTGACATGCGTCAACGTCGCATCACATGCGGTGGTTTAAACAACTTAATGTCAAGTGATTTGGAACAATATATCTCAAGATAATTTTCATATTTTCGTTTTATAATTATAAGCTCTCAATGGGGGCACGGAAACGAATTTGAGTATAGAAACTCCATCCTTCCTTAAATACAGAACAGCCTTAGACTTGGACTCGTGAACGTAATTTTTAATCTATCGATTAGATGGACAGATAGAGGCCAACTTAAGCCAATTCAAAATTTTCTTAGCCGGACTTCATTAGCAGAGTTATGAGGATCAAAGACAGATTCAAATGACGAAAATATACTGACGGTAAACCGGAACATTACATGAAAACACAGAATAATATAAAACAGATGTGAATAACCTTGCTGTAGGGAATTAACAACACTGGTACCTTAATTTTGTTTCTAACATAAATGTGTGACTAATAAAAACAATGATACCAGAATTTCGTTGTCGCATGTTCGGCACATCTAGTAGGAAGAATGACACGTACACGATATCCTTATAAACCGTTTTTGCAATATAAACAAAGAATTTTTCTACAAAATACCATGCATAAGAAAACTCCTTCACCTACGTTGCAACATTGTTCTTTTTTCTTTCTTTTCAGAAGGTGCTCTCTCGAATAAGTATTCATTCCATATAAGCAATCAAGATAAGCTCCTCTACCTTTTGTCATTGCAGAAAGAGAGAGCCAATCCCTGACCTTGTCAAGGAGGAAAACTTTTTGTAAGATACGTTGTAGTGTGAAATAAAAATTTCTATCTCAATCCCTCGTACTTGATGTCGCTAAGAAGGCATTACCATTTTTTTAGCAACTACGTATTAACACTTGCCATCAATAATAACTATTTAATTTTCATCTTTAAAAGATATTTTGATTCATATTTATGTTTTGCAAATTTGAACTTTGTCTTATTTTAAAATTAAATTTGAACTTTGTCTTATTTTAAAATTAAATTAGAAGAGATAAGAAGTCATTCGTTATAATTATTTCATTTGAAGGTCAGGAGGTCTTGTAAGGCAAGCTAATCATGTAGGGATTATGGGCGGTATTGAAAGAGAATTCGTTAATCGAAGGTTAGTCACAGACTAGTTAGTAGGCATACTAACTCTTTACTAAGGAAGGTGCACTTTTTGGTATTCAGAGTCTGCTTTGAGTACAACTAAAATGATGATTTGGGTATGATTAACTTATAGAACCCCAATGCATCGGTGAGTAAAATAAATGTGGCAACTACGGAAAAGTAGATGAGCGCATGCGTAGTCGGTAAAATGAAAATACATGAATTACGAAATACGAAATGTTGTGTCGCACGCTAAACCGTGGGTAAAAGATTAGTATCTGCTCTAGATTAATTACTCACATGTGATTAACTTCGTCCAATACTAGGTCCTAATCAGAGACTCTGAATACAATTTTGATAACCATCCCTTAGTCAACCTCGTAGTATGGTGTTAATCAGACGTCAAAACGACTCTGCATAAGGCCCTATACCTTTGTTTCAATTTTAAAAAAGACTGACTTCTATTCAATTAGAAAATCGAATATATAGAGTATTGTTATGTGCAAAATATCGTATCAATTCAATGTGTGTGTTTGTGTGTATTAATTACATATGTACGAGTAATTTATTTCTTTGTAGAAGTTTAGCGTCTCTTATCAACACCGAGGCTATACGACAGATGAATCTACAGTTTTAGGTGGAACCTAAATTTCCGTAATGCGTTCAAATTTTAATACTCTCTACCGAGAATATACATACATTACATACATACATACATACATATATATATATATATATAAAATTCTGTAGTCTGTATACTGTAATACATGAATTTATTTTTAACAAATTGTAGTATATATTCCCATTTGTAGCATATTGCCTATTCAGTGCTTGGTGACTCGAAAATTCGTGTTACAGTCAGGAGAAAAAAGGTTAATATGAAAACATTTAGAGATTGGTTTTAGGGTGTCGGACGTGAGATTTTTTAAAAGTATACTGTGTATATTCAAGTTTCACCGTTATTACATTATTACTCTAGTGCTTTACCTACATTTTACTTTCATATGCACATTAAATTATTGTATGAATACTGCGAATACCCGTTCAATTTACGAACTTGTTAGTACCATTGATCTGGAACGCCACCATCGCATAATTCTATAATCGTTTTGCGCATTGATTGAAACATTTTGTACCTTCACTATTATTGAAAACTTTAAAGTTGAAAATGACAAATTACCATTAACTTGGAACATCAGCAGCTTATTTTGAGTGTCTTTGAACCTTCAGAAAGTGTCGATGTTTCATTATATATTACTCTCAAATATTAAATAATCTCAAAATTGCCAAGTGCACAGAAAAAGATGTCCTTTGCAATCCAATTGTATCAACAAATCTGCTCTGCAACGGATTACGAAAAAGGTTTCTGAAACTATCATATCACAATGTATTAACTGGAGTTGTTGAACTGAACGAAGAGAAAGTTGTGGAATGTTGAATTATACTCAATGATATTTCGAAAGTTCTAAATGTTGAAAACCGTCAGTTCTTCCTCAGAAGGATTGTGAGATACTTAGGTAGAGCTATAGTAAAAGATTAAGTCATTATAAAGCTTATCGTTATCGAAGCAGAAAATTCAAAATGTTTGATGATTTATTTTCAATAAAAATATCATAAAAATATCAAGAGAGATGTAACACGAAAGTAAGATGTCATAACTTGTTTTATATAATTAAGAAATGTACTTTTATTAATGATTGTGTATAGCTACTTTAGGACTACTTAATATTTCCATAATATACTGTTTTTAAGGTGTTCACTTGTAACCATGTGCTTTAATTTTATATATTGTAATCCAATTGATTCTTCAAGTAAATATTCTGGTAATGAACAATGATATAGAAACTGTCTTTGTACAAGTACTTGTTTCACACATATGAAAGCCAGCAGTACATCTAATAATTATAATTGAAGAATCGTTATAATATATTTCGCACCATGATATATGTTTACTTCATCCATTTATTACTACTGTATATCATATGTTATAATAGATTTTCTATAAATGTAATTGTATATATTACACGTCCTAAATGTTTTAAATAAAAACTAAAGTTGTATACACTGCCTTTTAGTGCTGCATAACTTAATTTTGCACACATTACAATGAAGTATATGCCATTATAAGATATGGTATTGCAAATTTTATCCAAGCAAACTCTGGTACTTAACGCAATTACTAATGTCCTATTTGTAACAGTTTTCATATGACACAAATCCTTCAGAGAATAGATTAGCACAAGGCATTTATATATGCCAGGATTATTGTACATACAACGTCTCTTTAGATTTTTGAGCATGTTTTGAAACATTTACTCCAAATATCCGCCAACGTGCATAAAGACTAAGAGAAATACATATTACAGTTTATTGATTTCACAAAAAAGAAGTATAATTTATAAATGCAGTAGTATCTTTAGAGAATTTGAACTTCACGCAGTTATAAAATAATGAGTAGATATCTTTAGAAACACCCACATTTCTGATCACTAATATAAACATAATCTCAAAGTCAACATAAGTCAATATAAAAGGCTACAACATAATGAATACGATACATGACACAACAAGTAATAAAAATTATGGTCAAGTCAAAATTAAAATAAATGTATAGTTAATGAACATTACAAGTAACATAAATTTGAGGAAATATTTCTATTTTAAATAACAGCAAAATATGGTAAGATTAAACTTACAAATTTTACATACATAAGTAACGTAAAATACTAATGTGGATTGGCGTAAGTTGGAGGTATTTCAAGTTTATAGTAATTTGTCATTTTGAATTTTGAATTTCTCATTAATTGTACGGGTACAGAATGAAATATTAGAATTTACTGAGGGTGCAAAACTCAGAGAAGATGCTAGTGTTATTAGTTCTTCAAAATAATTTGATGACGTTGAAGTTAATGGTAAATTAAAATTTTCAATTTTGAATTTCTTGTTAACTCTAAAGGTATAAAATGAAATATTGGTATTTACTGAGGGTGCTAAAACTAGAGAAAATGCTAGTGTTGTTATTTCTTCAAAATAAATCGATGGCGTTCGAAGTTAATGCTAAATTGCCATTTTGAATTTTGAATTTCTAGTTTACTGTGAGAGTACAAAATGAAATATTTATATTTTGTGAAGATGAAAAACGTACTCTACAACATGGCAAGTTGAAACTTGAATTTGGTTTTTGTGGCAAATTTTGGAATATTCAATAATGAATTTTGAAGTCTTATTTTATCGGTTTGCGTGATGGTACAAAACTTTAAAAGAGGTGCAAAACGGTGCAGACCTCGGAGATGACTATGGCACTATTAAAATCTTCAAAATGCGCTGATGGCTGAAATACCATTAACTTGGAACATCGCTGAATTTTGAATTTCTCACTAATTGTAAGGGTATAAATTTTCTAAAATCAAGGAGCAAATCGGTTCAAAGTAATGAGATAAAGAAGTGTATTTTGCGATGGTGCTAACTCTGTCACTGCTTGCTTTCAACATGATATCACAACCTCCGGTTACCAAATAAACGGCAGATGTTTAATTAAACTTGCAATTATACTCAAAGATATTACTTATTTCGCTAATACAAATTAATGGAATAAAGTGTTTTAAAATGGGTTCATGTTATTGTGAAAGTAATAAATCATTCTTTATACAAGTTCAAGTATATTCTAAACCTCCGTGTGTGAAACTTGATGGTAGTAAGAGGAACATCAATTTACGTTTGTCATACTCCGCACCAGAGGCGTATTATGGAGAAAGTTAGTTCTGATCGTCTATCTGCTTGCTGGAATGAATAACACTAATTACACAGAAAACAAAATCAAGAATGGCCTTTTAACTTCTTTTAAGGTACAGTACATTACTTTCTTGCAATTTATTACGAAAATACGACCTTGTAATACTATATCTTTTTGAATTAGTCTCTATATACGAATAAAAAGATTTATTAATATAACTATAAAAATGGACAAGAATTAATTGGGTTACCCGGACACAGTTATAAAATTTTCAGACACGCCTAAGTATGAAAATTCTTGGCAATTGAATGGACTTGAGTTTAGCATTTTTTCAGCACTGAGGATATATGACACGTGGATCTACAATTTAAAGTGGAATCCGAAGCACCATAATGTATTTGAATTTTTCAAATGGAAATCGAACCAGGGACGATGTGCATAAAATGCGAGCGCACTTGGCACTAGACTAACATAACCCTTAGTATCAAAGAAAGTACTGTATATTTCTTTAAGCATTTCGTTAATGAACGTGCAGGATATCTAACTCAAATGTTTGAAAAACTTTTTATTAGTAGTCCAATGTAAAAGGTCTGACATAATACGCGTCTTATTCCTTAAGATTTAGGCGAAGTGTACATGGAGTGTAAGTGAATGGGATGTGAACTGTGAAAAAAGAACAGTACATGAGGATTATAATATGAGTCAGGTAAACTGTTTAAGTTAGTTTTGTCTTATATTACATTTTAAGTTTTAAAACATGAGCTGAAAGCCTCGATTTTGTCTCAGGCACCCTCAAAAACACAACATTGTGGTTGATGGTGAAGAAAATGGT
This sequence comes from Thermobia domestica, assembly GCF_964235325.1. Taxonomy (NCBI): domain Eukaryota; kingdom Metazoa; phylum Arthropoda; class Insecta; order Zygentoma; family Lepismatidae; genus Thermobia; species Thermobia domestica. The sequence continues at coordinate 108,733,562 of NC_137465.1, read as the reverse complement.
TCGAGAATTAATTGAGAAAATTTTGTACCTTGACTAAAAAAAAACTCTTATTTCAATTGTAGTACTTAACAACATTCAACATTTCTTAAAACAAATCCACAATAAGTATGAATTAACTTATTCAGTTATGACATCTAATCACGTAGAAGAGAAATGTTTGCGCTTCACATTTTTTGTTCGTCCAGCATTAAGTTAAAAGAAAAGAAGCACATATCTTAATTTTTGAACCGTAACTCGATAGGAATAGATCAAAATGGCTTAAACAAATTTCAAAAAGTAAAAGAAAGAAAAGAAGTAGAGATTATACTTGCGTTGCGTGTAAGATAGTTTGTTGTTATGAGTCATTAAATTCTGGCAGTAGAAGATTGAGATTTATTCCCACCTGACCTGGCCAATGGGTGGAATGGCAATTAAGCGTAGAAGCTATTAGTCTTAATTTCCTCCAATTGATTGTAATATATGAACATTACATCCCAAATGCATGGATGTTTGTGTAAATGGAGGAAGGGTACTAAAGGAATACAATGCCTTAAACAAATTTAAGCCTAGGTGTACGTTCCATTCCTTCTAAAAGAATATTTTACATTTCGGTAAGTTTAGCTAATACTGTTTAATTCTATACTTTTAATACATGTCTGCATCATCTTGTAAAGATTAACTTATTTATGACACATACTAATAATCTTGGTGCTAACGTCTTCATTAAAACATAATCATCCATTCATTCTTACGTACAGTATTTATTTATTGGAAGGTATACTAGATGCGTTACGACCAATAACAATATTCTAAACTTATTACATGCACTTCGCAGTTTTCAATTACTTCTCTGCGTTACATGTATGCAATTGGTATATAAATATTATGATTACATTTCACAATATTGTTGAGAGAATTTCTAATTCCCTATATTGAAGAATGTTCAAGGTATAATTGGTTTTAAATCTATTGTGCGCATGCCTTGATGCAAACTGCTCTTATTTTCAACATCTGTTCTGATTCCAATAAATGCCCAATGCTCGCAGACCAAGGTAAGTGATGTGCAAATTACATCACTATCTATAAGGTTTCTTTTATATTACAGCTCATTGTATTGGACAGGTTCTATAGGAATCACTCTCTATAAATAATTGAAATATGACATACTTGGTATGAAGAGAAACGGAGATAGTTTGATGGATAGATAGGAAAAGTAGCACAGAACTGTAGGAGAGAGTCATGTAAAGCAATACTCGAGACAATTGAAGAAAAATGTGGAGCTGGTTAGGGTATGTTTAAGGAGAAATCGTAAGTTATGGGGACTGACTTAAAGAATTAGAAAAGAAGGAAAGAAAAGGTTCTATCGATTTAGGATATTGAAGAGCAATTTTTAATCAACAACGTAGGGGTTTGAAAGAATCTATAATTCATGGAAGCTTTTAGTTTCCAGCACAAATAGCCTGTCAGAGAGCAGAATACTTACAATGATAGTGAACTTACATAGACTTTCTAAATATCTTTGATCATTTGAAAGTATTACCATCGATAGACATCTATAATTCTATTATGTAAATTAATTATACTGTAGTATTATTTATACCAGTACTGGCATGTGTTACAAACTTTATATAAAGTTGGTTTATATTGAGATTTAAATTAGTATATTACTTTATAAAATGTTAAGTAAATTAAAACAAGTACAGTGTTACATAGGAGTTTGGTTTACATGGCGTGCTTTTTTCTCAATTAATACTGAAATCGGAAGTGGTGTTACATTTTGACCGCTTCTAGGTTTAGTAGAAAAATTGTTGCGAAGATAGAATAATACATTCTTGAGACGTTTAACTGATTAAAGAAAACCGCTTCTCTGTATTTGTTACCGTATTTAGTCTATGGTTACGATAGTTAAAACCAAAAGTGGTTGATTTCTGCCACTCCCGGTTTTAGTAGATATATTAGAGTGGAGATGAAATATATTTTTGGTATGCTTAATTGATGGAAATAAACGTCTCCTCGTTATCTGTTACCGTTTTTATCCTATAACGATAAATGTTAAAATCTCAAATAGTTGATTTCTGCCTCTTCCGATTTCAGTTGAGAGATTAAAGTAGAGGTGGAATATATTCCTGGGACGCTTAATCGATTGCAGAAAAGAACTTTTCGCTTTCTACTACAATTTTTATTCTAAACCGATCAACGTTAAAACCGGAACTAGTTGATTTCTAATACTTTCGGCTTGAATAAAGGGCAAGATAGCATCTATTCTTAAAACGGTAAATCGAATTTAAAAACACTTTTCTAGCTGTTTTTTAAATTATTTTTGCTCAGCAGATCAATATTGAAACTGGAAGTTGTAGTGCATTTCTACCACTTCTGATTTCAAAAACGAAACGAAATGAAATCTTTCAGTTTTACGTCTCACAATTAGGCTGGCTAGGCTAAAGGAGATGAGGGAAAGGAAATGGATGAAATGATGGAATGAATAAAGTGGGAGGAAACGGGAGAACCCCAGAAGGAACCTGAACACGGTGTTTATCCACCACAAAGCCGAGCTAGGATCGAATCAGGGATCCCACGCACCAGAGGGCTGGAGGTTAACTATCTTCTTGAATTGAAATAAATTCTGGTGACGAATAAATCGATTGAAGTAAAACGCTTTGTCGCCAACTTTTACAGTATTTGCTGTATAATGATCAACGTTAAAACTGGTGATGATTGATTTCTACCTCTTCCGGTTTGAATTTGTCTCCGGCAACGAAATCGACTCCTAACGTTTGATCCTCTATACTCTGACAAAATTTGATTGTTCCGTGAAGTAACACTTTAGACTCTTTTAAAAATCTCCCAATCGGATGAACATACGGTCAGGGTAAATATAAAAAGGAGTTTGGTCAATTAAAATTTCTTTTAAATTATGATTGTTTGAGTCAAGTGTGGTTTATTTATTTATTACGTAAATGAATTAGAAATCCATATGTTATTATGGAAATGTTAATAGGAAATTGGAATGTAATTATCTTTTTTACATTTTATGAAACGAACAGAAAATATATTTTAATTGAACTTTGATCGTTTACCTACCATCGTTTTGGTTTATTACGGATGTAATAATACTCGCACTCAAATATTGCATTTTTTAAACTGACAAGTGAGTAAAGTTAAAGTATTTACAATACTTTTATTAATTTCTATATTTTCTGTTCTTATTTTGTTTATTTTTGAACTTTAGTTTGGTCAACCTCTTGAGGCTTTTAAGTTTTTTTTTCGTAGTTGACTTTTATGTTCTTATGTAATGTTCGTTTAGGTATGTATTTGTGTTAAATGTTTTATATGTATATTCTTGTGGCAATGCATTACAGGCTACATCTCAAAGAATAAAAAATCTCAATAAGGACAAACAAGTACATTAGTTTGAATTCAGAGGAAAACATTTAATCATTCTCTTCATTTACATAAAAGGTTATCGCATTTAATAGATGTATAGTGTCGTCAGAAAGTTTAGACATACCTGTGAAATTTTGCAGGTAAGTTATTATTTCCTTCTTGATAACTGTTAGGGGGCCGCGGTGTCTCGGTGGTAGAAAGTTAATTATCTAGTGTGTGGGGTCTCTGGTTCGATCGCAGCTCTCGCCCAGATGGATTTTGTGCGTAGGTTTCCTCGGGATTCTCCCGTTTCCTCCTACTTTCTTCATTCCACCATTACATTCATTTCTCTACATCACCGTCTCCTTTAGCCTACACGTCATAATAGTGGGACGTAAAGCTGAAAGATTACATTTGTTTTCTTGATAACAGTTAGTATTTAGGTATTGCTAATTCTCGAGTTAGATGGTTAATACAGTTAAGAAGTTATCAAGAGGTACACTCATTTTTGTTAAAATAAAACAGTTAGGCACCATTCAAAGTCCTATATTCTTATTTATTTATTTATTTATTTATTTATTTAATATATTCAACACAACAGGCTTAATACCCAATTACAGTGTTGTGTACATACAGCAAACGTTACATATATAAATTTCTTAACTATTACTACAGAAAATTTCTTGTTTCACACATGATCTGAACCTGTTTTCTGAGAGACTAAATACATCCACTTTATCAAGCTTATTTACAATGTCATTGTATAATTTACACAGCCTCCACATAGGGGATTTATATAAAATATTGCTCCTGGCCTTTGCACAATAAAATGTCCCTGTATTTTCTACTCTGGTTTTGCAAGTGGGAATCCGTAATGATATTTTCGAGACCAACTCCATACAGTCAATCTTATTGTTTAATAACTTGTATAAGAATAACAAGTCCAACATCCATCTTCTTTTTTCTAGAGTTTCAAAATTAAAGTTGTTTACTAGATCATTGTAGGAAAAATATTTGGGATAATAATTAGTTTTTTTATATGTAAGCATTTTCAAGAATTTTGTTTGGATGTTTTCTATTTCTTGAGAGTATTTTTTATTATTGGGGGTCCATATTGTAGAACAATATTCTAATTTTGATCTAACATATGTAAAATAAAGTGTTGTAAACGTTGTCTCACTGGAGAAATCTTGCCCTATTCTGTAAATTAAACCTAAGTTTCTATATGCGCTGTTTGTTATCATATCTATGTGTTGATTGAAATTTAGTTCAGGATCAGAAATAACGCCTAAATCTTTGACAGTACTTGGTTTAGACAATTTAGTTTTTTTCAGTGTATAGTCAAAAGTGATAGGATTTCTTTTTCTCGTAAAAGACAGAGATTTACACTTGGATACATTTATTACTAATTTGTTGTCATCGCACCATGTTTGGACTCGCTGTAGGTCTTGTTGTAGTTGTATGCAGTCTTCAGTTGAATTAATTCTAGAATATAATTTGAGATCATCAGCGAATAGGAGAATCTCAGAGTTTTCAATAAAAAGTGGAATTTCATTAATAAGTAGAAGAAATAGCAGAGGACCCAGATGAGATCCTTGAGGAACCCCAGACAGAGTAACAAACTTTTCGGTGACATGCCCCTTGTATAGAATAGATTGTTTCCGGTTACATAAATACGATACAAGATATTCTATTGCCGACTTTGAAAAGTTTAGGCTTGTTAATTTCGCCATTAGAACATCATGATCCACGACATCGAATGCCTTACTGAAATCGGTATAAATAACGTCTACCTGGCCGCCTTTGTCTAACTCCGTTGCTATAAAATTTGTTACAACTGCTAGGTTTGATGCAGTAGACCTATTGTGTAAGAAACCATGTTGATGTATAGATATAATTGGCTTAACGTGATTCAGAATTCGTGTATATAAAATACTCTCAAGAATTTTGGCAAAAGGAGATAATATAGCTATAGGTCTGAAGTTTTGTATTTCGCTTTTATTTCCAGACTTTGGCACTGGACACACTAAACTTTCTTTCCATAAGTCTGGAAAAGTGCCTGTTCTTATGGACATATTGAATATAGTATGGAGCGGATGCTTGAATATATCAATACAGCCTTTGACAACATACGGAGGAATACCATCCGGTCCACATGACGCTTTTGGTTTGAGTGCCTTTATAGCCACTTCAATTTCTCGCAGTTGAATTTCACCAAGTTGAAAGTTGTCCAACAGGCTAATGCATTCCGTCTTGTTAGATATAAAACTGTCTACGTCATATTTTGCTGAGACATTGTTATAAACAGATTGAAAGTAATGCACGAAGGCCTGAGCAATCTCACTGTCCTTATTTAGTTCTTTCCCATTGTAAGTAAAGGAGGCTGATGACATATGCTTGGTTTTGCTTTTGACAAAACTCCAAAGTTGGCCCGGATCATTATGAATAGAAAGTTCAGATTCTAGAATGAATGTTTTATACGCAATTGATATGTCGGTCTTTATCTGTTTACGTAACTCATGAAATTTTTCACGATGATATAGGCTTTCAGTTATTCCACTTTTCCATTTTTTATGATGATATGATTTGGATTTTATTTTTCTAATTATACTATAAGTGAACCAGCTCGGATAATTTCCATTAACATGTTTCTTACGGGGAATACACATACTAAATACATTATTAATCATGTTGTAAAAGTTGTATAGCACATTATTGATATCATTCATTTGCAAAAGACAGCCCCAGTTTATTTTGTGCAGTTCCACGTATAATTTTTTAAAATCAGCCTTCTTAAAATTGAAACCAGATACTTTAGTTTCTCTGTTTTCTTTCTTTGTAACGTTTAATGGGATAGAGACACTTATTGCGGGATGGTGTCTGTCTTCCTTAGCAACAAGAGGACAGTCTCTTTCAACGAGAACCTTATCAATATTTGATAATACCAAATCTAAAGTTCGGCCATTACTGTTACGAATATTATTAAATGACGCTAAATCATATAAGGACATAAAGTTATATAATTTTTTACAATTTGTTGTTGATGATAAGAAATCAAAAGCACAACCTGTTATTTCAGGAATATTGAAATCCCCTATGCAGAGAATGTTGCTACCTATTGGGCAATTAGTCTGAATAAATTGATAGAATTGTTCATATATTACTAAACTTGATTCAGGAGGAATGTATACTGCACATATGAATAATTTAAAACCGTGAATTACAAGTTTGACAAGAACACATTCAAAATACAAGTCATACGAATTAACAAGATATATATTATGATTATAGTGTGTTGCTATTATTACACCCCCTCCCTTACATTGATTAAACAGTTCGAGATTTCTATCCTGGCGGAAGACTTTGTATCTATTGTCAAAGAACTCTGTATCGAAATGATTTTCGGTTAAGAAACTTTCAGTGATTATAATAACATCATAATTATTTGAGAGTACATTTGTATAAAATTCTTGAGCTTTGGAACGCAAACCAAAAGTATTTTCATAGAACACCGAAAACATACATATTTGCTTCAGAGACTTAACTTTCTGAGAGGAGGGTTCATGCATGTTATGTTTACAGAATCCGAGTCTCGAATTACACTCAGTATTTCCTGGAATTTCTTTTGGTGGAGGAATGCTACTTTGGTTGCTACAGGTGATCAATTGTTTTGTTCTACTTACATGCTGCAGTTCCTGAAAACACAATTCTCACTGGTTTCTGGTCGGTTTACGCTTCACTGACGCAGAGGAGGAGGAGGGTTGGGTTCTGGACATATTCATACGAGATAGAATTAACTTAAACAAGGATGGATTTTATATGGCCAGTTGAAATATTTATTTGAAGACAACGAATTAAAGTTTGGTTTTTGGGAGAATATGATCTCTTACAAACAATGGGTGGCAAGAATGTTTTGAATAAGACTGTAAATTGGTGATTTACGCTATTCGACACTCTTCTGTCACAGTAGATAAGTACTCTACTGTTACAACGGTCAAGTGATCACTGATATCCTAACTGCATTATTACGGCCACGGTTGCTCACAATAGTAAGTTCTGATACTTCCGTAAGTATAAAATCTCTAATAAAGCCTGAGCAGTAGGCTTTCATTCGACTTTAAATCCTACTTTAATAGTAGTTTTTCTAGTGGCAACAAACAACCATGCACCAATATTTAAGAATATTTTGATGTGATTGTCCTACCATAACTCTGACCTAAGATTCAATACCAAACAATTAAATACATCAATACCTGACAAGGAACGGACATGAACGTGCCATCCGGACATCCAAATTAAACCTAGTTTATTCGATGAACATGACAAATATATGTTCATGCACAAAAAATAGGTGGCTTGAACAACGGAGTAAGTCCCTGGGGTCCATTAATCCTGTTAATATAAAGAAAATCGTAGACTTGCAGTGAAATAGATATTGCATCAACACTGTTCATTGGAAAGCCATGGTTTATAGTTCATTCCCTTCAGCATGAAACTAGCTTTCCAGAGGTGTTATACATCGGGGCTTATAATGTACATGGACAGAGAAAATTGGAAGAATATCGGGAAAATTCCCTGTAAATGTCCCTCCCATCAACTTTGGCCGCCCCTGGAGTGGCCCCGGCTAAAAGCATACAATCCAAATGTATCTTAAAAAATACTATAGTGGATAAGAAATGTTGTACCACATATAAGATCAGATCAGAAGTTTGGTTTTGTATGTACAGAGCATATTGGTATAGAACCTTTACCCTCATATCTATTCCGTCTATCAAGCAAAACTTGGTACACTCATTTCCTGTCCTCTACAGTATTTTTCGAGATACATTTGGATTGTGTGCTTTTACCTGAGGCCACTCCAGAGGGGGAGTAAAATTGATGGAAGGGATTTTTGAAGGGAATTTTCTCGACATTCTTCCAATTTTCCCTGTTCAAATACGTTATGGGCCCCAATACATAGCACCTCTGTAAAGCTTGTTTCATGCTAAAGAGAATGAACTATAAACAATGGCTTTCCAATGAACGGTGTTGGTGCAATATCTATTTCACTGCAAATCTACGATTTTCTTTATACTAACAGAGTTAATGGGCCCCAGGAACTTACTCCGCTGTTCGTAGCACCTAATTTTTTGTGCATGAACTTATCTTTGTTATGCTTATCGAATGGGATAGGTTTGAGTCGGATGTCCGGATGACACGTTCATGTCCGTTGCTTGTGAGTATGTTGGTAACGTGAAAATGAAAATTTGACGATATTTAATTTGATTTTCAGTTTAGCATCCCTGTCAGCAACGAGGCTATATAAGACGTGAAACTACGGCTTAACGTGGAATCCGAACTACATGGGCTATCTCCGGGAATCAAACGCGGATCTTCCACGCCAAAGACACGTACACGAACCGCTTTGTCATAAGAGAGCTCAAAATTTGACTATACATGATGTTAGTAAACAATACTAGAAGTCTTTGGGAAATGAATTCTCACATGAAAATATTATGTCTATACCAACATTGAGACAAATGTCTAATTTCGGTATTATAGTCCATGAAGAATTAGCCAGAACGGTATAAAAGGAGTCTGAACTCGAGAATGAAATAACAGATGGTGATTAGATAAAAGGAAATAGTAGTTATATTGTGCCCAGATTACACTAATGTACCAGTGGATATTGCGTGTGTGCTAGTTTGTAGTTCCCGATCAACGATTTTCCATTCGTAGAAGAACCATGGATTTATTTCTATGTTTCGAGGGTAACCCTGTTACGCACCTGTTCCACACGTACAGGCACATTAATGCAATCTAGGCTCGAAATAAGCACTATGTTCTTTTACCTGACAAGACCCAACATCTCATTCTCAAGTTGACTGTATTTTTATCGATTTGGCCATTTTTTTTGGTGGGTTGTAACTCTGAAATGATGCATATTGGTCTATATTATTTTCCTATTTTCGTGTGGTTCATTTTCCTATTTTTGATTCCTAACGCCCTGTATAGATATTTTGATATTTATAAAACTTCTAAGATGCGACAAAATACGTAGTCAAATTTAGATGCAAATGGGGGAGCGGAATGAAATAGAAAATGTAGAATCCTAAGAGAATGCAGTACTTATTATTGCATATGAGACTACATTTTATTTATTTATTTATTTATTTTAAAATAACTTTGATTCATTCTTGCCAAATTAGTGGGAATTGCTGTGTCAAGTATAGTATAGCCGGACACTAAATGGAGGCGTGCAGGTGTCGTGCCCTAATACGCCGTAGGAAATAAAAACTTAATTCGGAAGGTCTTAATGATACATAAGGCATAGTTAATCAAGGTCTAAAACCACACAGAGATAATTAATTTCTACGCTTAAGTTTTCTAGAAAATGTGTGATATTTTAAGATGAGAAATACAAAGGACGTGCTTATATTTGATTTGGAACAACCTGAGCAATGGGAAAATAAAGCAAGTATCCGTGTGTAATTTCCTTGCAGAGAAGCAGAAGCTAAGTTTGTTTAGATTTTTCTGCAGCGTTTTACGTGACGATTTGAGAGGGATTTAATGATGTCTAGGCCGGACGAGTGTTCTGGTTAGCTAGACCTCGGAGTTGTCAGACTAAACGGATTAGAAGATAGCCGTGTTCCACCTGAACAAGCTCTAGGGGCCGTATCCAGAGAAGCAGCCAGCCACTAATTAGGTATCTCTTACAATCTTCTCTGGACCTTCCAGTTAAACAAGGTTGCAAGCTCAACAGCAAACAAAAATAGGATTCAGAAGCTCTTTACAATATTATTCTACTGAATAATCAAACCAGAAAAACACATATAGTTATATGTGTTGAATATGATTCTTTGGTTACAAATAGTATGTAATCAAAAGAATAGGTATGTTATCAACAGAAAAAGATAAACAACGATCTGCAATATCCTAGTTGCATATAAAAGTAGCATATTTTCAACATATACCGTACATAAGTTAAGCTTCTTCAGCAAAATAAGAAAAACAAGTGAGTATCGTTTCACAGTGTGAAACTAAGACTTCCAAACTAAGTTAATTCAATATTCAAACTTCAAGTAGTGCATTTACAAGTACTAATTGCAATAGAGTAATAAAACCAAAGATCGATCCTGTTACTAGGACAGTGAATCCATATCAAAAAGCCATTACTCGCTACCTTTTACTGTTTTTCTTCTATGGCGACAAAAGTTGAAAGCAAAACCCAATTATTTCAACCACTTTTTGTTTCAATAGAGGGATAAGGAAGGAGATAAACACCTCTTCTTGGCACGTTGATTTGATTGCCAAAAATCGCATCTTAATAGTATTTACCATTTTTGCTCTACGAAAATTAGTATGGAAACCAGAAATATTAGTAAATTTGAACCGCTTTCGGTTTGGATAGAGTGTTGTGGATAGTCATGATATGTTGTCTTGAGACGCTGAATCGCTTGCAGAAAACCTTTTCTTGCTATCTTTTACCGATTTTGTTCTATAGCAATGAACGTTGAAACGGAAATTGCTAATTAGAATCACATCTACTTTAAATAGAGAGTACCCGGAGAAGATAGAACGTATCTTAAGAAATTATGGAAGTCTTCAGAATTTTATTACAAAAGTGATAATGCATCGTTATAGTTATACATATATTTCCTCTCTCTCTCTCTCTCTCTCTCTCTCTCTCTCTCTCTCTCTCTTTCTCTCTCTCTCTCTCACACACACACACACACACACACACACACACACACACACATATATATATATATATGTATGTATGTATGTATGTATGTATGACTGAATTAAAAGTGGTTGGACATTTCAAAGGAATGAAATTGGGACACATAAGTAAATCTGTACAGTTTAGGTTCTGGTGGCCATATCTCCATTTAAAGGTATATAACTTTCAAATTAATTAAAATATACACTTGATAATTACTGGTACTTTTCCTTCCACGTTACAAGGTAAGTTAATTCGAAAGAATTAGAATAGATTGAATAAAGCGGCAAAAAGATTTCTTCTTAGCAATCAACTATTAAAATAAAAAAAAATGAGATTAAATTTTAAAATATAGTATACACACTCTAATTAGGTTAATTAAATGAGATCTTCATGAACTTTTCTCTTTTGCTAATTGAATTAAAATAAAACTCAATGTTAATAACAAAGGCAGATTTATTTTAAAATAAATTTTCATAAGTGAAAATAGCTAAGGAATTAAGAGGTCTATGAGTACCAGAATAGAGAATTAAATCTTTTTGGACGTTATTCAGCGTCTTACGAAACCACGTCTTAATTCTTGTTTTGTATTGTATGTTAGTAAGTGGTTCAGATGGCAAAACATGAGATTAAACATACGAAAGAGAATAGCATTGTAAAATGAATTAGGATATTAGAGCCAGACCTAATTAATGATGTCGAGTGAATACACAAATTGCACCAAAAACATATTGTTAGGCGTTGTGATGGACTAGTAACATTAGCGTGATTTCTCGAATTTGCTCTTGTTAGTTTTGAACTATTTTCTAGCTCTAGTTTCCTATCTAATTGACCCCAACATACAGTACTACCATATTGTCAATACAAAAACAGTTTTGTAAGTAACATACTTGTACGATAATCACAGCTTAGTCCTTTAGATTTGAAAAAGAAGTTCATTTCATACACAGAGGACTGTAGCATATGTATAGAAAATAGGTAATAGAACCTTTCTATTTGAAGTGTGCCCCTTCTGGTGCTGCTGTCGTGTGTTTTCCTATACTTCCCTCGAAAGAAGAGGGACAAGTTGCTGCGGCCAAGATCTTTCAATTGTTGGATGCGGAAGCGTTGCCACAATGAAGTATTTCACGGACTTCGCTGTGCTCTGTCTTCTTAGCCATTCTACGTAGCCTACGATCTTCACTATAAAAAACCAGATGACTGAATGACAAAATTGGCAACACAGCTGAGGTCATTCAAGCAGAGGGAGGGTGGCGGGGTGGAGCGGAATTATGTTTCGCATATTTTCCGAGAGCATACCTAAAATAGACGGGCTCTAGTAATGCACCACATTATGATTTGATTTATTTGACACCCAAAAATTTGTTATTAATATATTTTCATTCGCTTCCACAAGTAATCAAATAAATCTGAATGTGTACTACCACAAGAGCACTGAATACAGAGTGATATTATTCAAATTATTTAACAACCGATTCTGTGATTAGTATAGTAATGTGACTTCATTTTTAATACTGTCACTATATGATTATATTATTATGTATTTGTGTATTATTTTATTATCATTTATTCCAAAGATATTAATAAATGACTAGTAAGAATGATGAAATTATAATCCAGTGATCGCCAAACCGTCGATCGCGAACAACTAGTAGTTGGCGGGGACATTTTCGGTAGATCGCGTCAACGCTCCGGTTACGCGAGGAAAAAGCTTGTATATCAATACACGCTTTCCCCTCATCCCTATTCTGTCTATCAATACAAAAGTTCGTACACACATTTCTTATCCTCTATAGTATTTTTTAAAGATACATTTGGATTATGTGCTTCTACCCAGGGCCACTCCAGAGGAGCCCAAAGTTGATGGAATGGATTTCTGGAGGGAATTTTCCCGACATTCTCCCAATTTTCCCTGTTCAAGTACGTTATGAGCCCCAATACATAAAGCTTGTTTCATGCTGAAGAGAAAGAACTGTAAACCATGACTTTCCAATGTATCCTGTTGATGCATAGCTATTTCACTGCGAGTTTACGATTTTCTTTATACTAACAGGATTAATGGGCCCCAGAGACATACTCCGTTGTCCATGGCACCTATTTTTTTTTTTTTTTTTTTTTTGTGTATGAATATATCTTTGTTATGTTTATCGAATGGACTAGGTTTAATTCGTATGTCCGGATGACAGGTTTTGTCCGTTCTTTTTCAGCTCATACAGAGTTTATTCATAGACATAAAAGGAACATAATCTATTGAGCATCTACGCAGTGATTTAAGCCGTAAGTATACGCGGAGTCTCTCGGACTCCGTTGGAAATGCCTTTCCACCTTAGCTTCCCGTTCGGCCGCCTTTATCGATTGTCGCTTCCTCTACCTTTCTGGTTATATTTAGTGTGTATGCGAAAATTAGCATCGCGTCCTTAGTTTGTCCGCAATCTATTGTTCGGAATCTTACAGACTCCGCGTAGTACTAACGTGACAAAAACCATGCGTAGTATTAACGTGGCAAAAAGCATGCGTAGTACTTAAGGGACTCTATTGGCACTGGATATTCTATAATTACATGAAACTGCAAAACACTTCTATTCAACGAGAAAATATGAATCACGATTCCCATGCCCTAGACTATATTCGATCTTCATTTCTAAAACTGGTTTATGCTAATTTATTAAGATGGTGGAGGAAAAAACGAAATAATTTGTTTCACAATTTTGGTTATATTTTATCTTATGATGACGATTGTATCTTATATGATTCCTTTCAGACAGCTGGTAGATGAGTGGAGGCACCATCCACCTGATGGCCCAGATCTATAGCACCCCTAAACCCTCTTCTTAATCTGACACTGCTTAAAACCCAGCTGTGGGCACTTCTGCGAAGGAATGCTGCACACGCAGGTGTAATGTTTTCACGAAGTTTCCTCCATCATAGCTGGTTCTCTGTGGTACACGACACATTCGAATTTGAAACACCGATTTAAAATGGACTTCCTTTCGTCAGATGTCAAGAGTGCACCGACCAATTTGTTTCACTATCGTAACTTATATCTCACATGTTACAGTGTGTAACATGATCTTGAGTACGGACCAGGCCCGTAGCCAGCCCAAAAATTTAGGGGGGGCCCGGTGAAAGTTAGGGGGGGCACGACCCAATCATATTATACTTCATCACCATATTATAGTTCATTTGGAATCCTACCGTAAAATTTTATGGGGGCCAGCCAAAATTTAGGGGGGGCCCGGGCCCCCTAGCCCCCCGTGGATACGGGCCTGGTACGGACTTCTACTGAAAACGGCACACTACGTATTATAATGATAATTCCATTGCATAAACAATAAATACACAAATACAATAAATTAAAGTATGTACTTTTTGGCGGTCTCTGTAGTGTTCAAACAACAATCGCAAGTAAAAATCAAACCACAACGTTTCGTAGAGAAGACAAGAATTTGCATAATTTAATCACTTGATATTTTTACTTCATTTCTTGGTTCAAGGACATCGAAAATTAATGAATGTTGAAGAAATATGAATAAAGACATCAGAGGGACAAGTCATATCACTTTTTATCCTTCCTTAACATGTGTGGTCTTCATTACAGAAAGAATACGATATCCCATTGATAATAGAGGGATAAGGCTAACATCTTTTATCTCACACAATGTATTGCAGAGAAGATTGAGATGTAAAAGAAACATTCGCCTTCTTTTGCCTTCCATTTTGACGCAGAGAGAATATAAAAGAGAAGGAAAACACTCCCAGACAATAGAGTGAATACATCCTTTGTGCTTGTTTTCTTTTGTCCGCATAAAATTAAGTGAAAGAACCAGAATTCTCAGCGAAAACTCACTTTCAGATAAAGTCACTCAAAAGCAAGTGAAAGACTAAAGCATGTTCTATACATTATGTATATAAAAAGCAGCTTCTGAAGGTATCTTACATTAAAGTATTTTTTCCTATTGGTTCAACACAGGAACTTGAGACATAGGTAGATATACATACATAAAGGATTCTTTCAGGCTCAGGAACTGGTATTACCTTATCCATACTTCCAATCAATTTAACATATTTTTCTAAACTTCTAATAAACTGTAGTATACTTATACTTCTTAAACGTCATTTCTGTATACGAATGCACATCCTTTTTGGTTACAGATAATGGGCTATTTCTTCATTGAGATGAAGATCATATTTTGAGCAGTACATGAGAAATGTTCCCGATTTCAGTTTTACGTTAATTATTAATAATATAATATATTCAAAAAGTTACCAATACTATGTGAATCTAAACAGCAAAAGGTTCGGTCAAAAGGGGCAGCAACTGTTGAAATTTACCGTTAACTGTAAGGTAGTTATATGAAGGTTTTAATGTCCATGAAATATGTAACACGATCTAATTTCGGTTTTTACATTTACAGAAATAGTGCAAATGCAAATAAAATATTTCAAACTTGAGTAATATAATTTATGAGATGACTGCTCTTCCTTACTAAAGTCGCGTTTTGTGAAAACGGGTAGATCGCTCAAAAAATAAACCTAATTTTATTACGATTTTATTTCTTCTCTTTTTTAGAGCTAGGTCTGATAGTACGGAGACCAGTCAGTCACGAGCCGGATAGTCGATGGTCTACTGTAGGTAATTTATCAGTGTAAGGCAGGCAAGGGATAGCGCAAGATAGTGACACTTACCAGTGTGATTGAGTTTTTTTTATTACGTTTATTACGATTACACAGATTGAAACGTTTGTCGAATAGTATTAGGATTAGTAATCTTAAATTGACAAATTCACTGCACACTTCAGCACCTGATATCGTAACTGGCAACATCCATTAGTGTCAAGCAGTAAGCGATAGCGCTGGTAGCGACATTAATTAGCATGACTTTATTATTATAATTTAGTGCAACGCAGAGACAAACACTTGCTGTTTATTATTAGGATTCCAACTGTACTACAATTCCATAGAACATTTGAAGCTTATCCCTACATCACTTTTGTTGATCATCTAATTTATCTGTACTGACACCAAACAAAAGAATAAATGTCTGACACATGGGTGGATACCGGCGCCATCTTTTACCTTTCTAGCCCATTGATTTATATGAGGAATTATTTTATTTCCTTTTCTTTAGTGAGCTCGTGTTTCAATGGTTTGATTTTACTGATTTATTCTACCAATCTATTTAAATATTTTTTATTTCGTGAAAAGTAATCTTTTTTGTCATAAAACAATAAATACAAATGTCATACAAATGCACTTTGACGTAGCAAGGACAAGTTAAGTAGATTCCATTTTAAAAGTAGATTCAATTCATTTTAAAAAGTAGAAAAATAATTCGCCTTATAAATTAATGGACTAAAAATGAAGATAGCTCTCATCTCTGGTACGTAGGGTCTATGATTCGATTCCAAATGCGTCGTGGTAGACAGACACCGTGTGGCAGATTTTCTCGGGGTCACTCCCACTGCCATTACAACATGATCAACCATTTCATCCTCACCGTCTCCCTTAGCCTTAGTGGATAATGGTAGTCGTTAAGCTCTTTAATTAATCATCATCATCACATGATAGATGTTTTGACGATGATTTTATTTAATAAATAAATACATAGATACATATATACATAAAATTAAAATGAAGATGCCGTAGACACTAATCATCATTCATCTATAGATGATAGACACATCTTTAAATCCTATTAGAGTATTAGTGACAATTTTAAAATGTTGTAACTACAGAGCGATTAGATGTGTTAATAAGTAACTTAAACGTTAAACAAAGGAAGTGTAACTGGTGTTGATATATGTTATTACATTGTTAAAAATTTCCAAGTAAATCTTCAAGAATGAAATAATATATTTTTATTCATTTCTTAGGGTGTCATAAAAAAGACCAGTAACAACGAATCCTGAGTTAATTAATCAGAATGTAATTTCTTGTTAATTGCATTTAATCCTAAAACCATAATGTTTAATTAAACAACTGGATTGCTTTCTAATAAAAAAAATGGAACCAAATCAACACATTTCTAGTAATAGCTCTGGCATTGAAGAACTTCAACAAAATAATACAGGAGTGAAGATAAACATTAAGTACACTGGAACGAATAGTAATAATGTTTCTGTCAAACTGCCAGAATCAGCAATTGTGAGAAATATCAGTTCTTCGGCGGAACCACTCAAGCAAATTTCAATATTAGTTCACCGTAGACCTGAACCAGAACCTCAGCGTCTTGTTACACTTGCTTCCTTAGAAAAGCTTCCTGAGTGCATTAATGATGATTCATCTTATAGTCAATGTAGTAGAAATGATGCAATTGATATTCATATCATTCCTGATCGAAATATGAACAACAACAACGTGAATTTGTTCCAACGTACTGCTCCAAGATCTTACTCAAAAGAATTAGAAACAGCTGCATATCTTGGACTTTACTCTGGTACTCCTCAGATCCTCAGAACAGATTACTTAGCATACAATCGCTTAGCTTCTCATCCACAAGTTACCCATCTTCGAACATTGGTTTTCGATGAAAAGAAGAAGACAATTGCCTTTACCAACGCGCCTAACAAGACCACAGACTATGGCGAGAAATATTTGCATATGTCTGCAGTAGGATCATCCTCAATATCGCATTACAAAGTCAAAAGTAAGAAACGAAATCCATTTAAAAGAAAGCGGTCAGTAAGTCCAACAGTTTCCAGAAATTCTCCTCGTACTTCGTTTGGTGATAAATTACGATCTTTTATGCATACCATATTATGTATAAGGAATGATGGGGCAATTTCGCCTCCTAGTCCCAACAGCTTTTACTACAATGATGCTGATTTTGCACATTCTCCAGTCATTAGACAAGGCGATATTCAAAACGCACCTGGTTTCCATAATCTTACCAGAGAGACTTTTAACCAATACCAATATGACACTATGTTATCAAGGCAATTTGGAGCTTCATTCACGAGTAGTCAACGTGCTCCATCCCAACAACGAGGAATAATTACTGAACACTTTCTAGAACCAGAAATTACAGCAAGTTGGTTGTTTCAAAACGGTGAACTCTCCCAAAATGATTCCGAAGAAACAGAGTGTACCATCTGTTTTGAGGACGTTCTTGAGAAAACTCCAGAAAACAGAGTATTTGGGATTTTGTCTAATTGTAACCATATTTTCTGTTTAGCATGTATCAGAACCTGGCGAGACTTGAGTGGAAAGTCTAAATGTCCCAAATGTGACAGAACATATTATTTTATTTGTCCAAGTTTGTCTTTGCCAGAAACGGACGATGCAAAACTAAAGCTTATGTCTAAGTATATTGCACACCTGACAAACCCACGGTATTCAACAGATTGCCTATTCTGCAGACTAGACAGGCTTGGTATATTGTAAAAAATGGTGAAGAAAGGAACCAACTCTTTTGTATTCTTACTTCTAAATTGTATAACTCGAGGAAAGTTTAAAATAAATTAATTAAGTAAACATTATGTTGAAAAAGCTTCGCTTTACTTGCTTCACTGGGATCTGCTAAAGAAAATCAGATTAACTGCTAATAAATATTCTTTCGCTTCTTACCAATCGACAATGCACCACGCGGTGGTCTAAAGAACGTTGCTATTGTTTCTTAAATACACTCATTATGTGCGTTAACGGACACCATGGGAAACTGACATTGGAATGAAGATGGGATACAGATTCCGACCTGCGGTATCGAACATGTGGGGATAGATGCCCAAGGAACATACACACTGAAGGCCAAGTGACACAGAAATATAGCAAATGCCAACTGTAAGGCACCTACCTTGTATGGGTTCATCTGTAGTGATGAGCAAATGCAAGACCAAGACCAAGACCCGGGTGGTCTTGGTCTTGGTCTTGGTCTTGCACTCCCGGTCTTGGTCTTGGTCTTGGATTCGAACCCTCGGTCTTGGTCTTGGTCTTGGTCTTGCTTGCAAGAGTCTTGCAAGTCTTGCTTTTAAGACATCTTATGATTTCATAGGTAAATTTTACTCTGGATATAAGGGATAATAAATTCTACAATGCGTCAATAGTAACGGAAATACAATGTATGTTTCTAAATGTAATATAGTTTACCTTCGTGTAAGTATGATGATAGTGTACAACATAGGTGATGACTTTTACTTTTTTTCAATGGGTGTCCACAGCACAAAGTTTTGTATATATGGAAGCTACTGGGAGCCCGCAGCACAAACTAAGTAAGCTATCCTGGGACGAATGAAAGAAAATCAAGACGGCACAGATTACTGAAATATCATTAATTGCAAAATTATTTTAATGGCGTCAGATTTTCTCATTTCAACCACGATTACCTAATCTTGGTAATCAACAAACTCCTAATTAAATATTGAAATTTTGCTTTACTGATTCCAATACGTACTCTATAGGACAGAAACATGAACGTTACGCAAAAGCGATTAAAAAAAATGGAGGCTTTCGAAAGGTAGGCATGGAGGAAAAGGCAGAGAATTATCTGAGTTGAAGGGAAAATGAATGATAAGGTGTTAGATATAGTAGCAGTAGGGGAGAGAAGAAGAATTTTAGATGTAATTAAGAGGAGGCAGAGGAACTGGTAGGAATATTGGCTGACGAGGAACTGTATTATGAGGGAAGTACTAGAGAGTATGGTAGAAGGAAAGAGAGGGAGGGGGCAAAGGAGACTGTAGTTGAATGAAAGTATTAAAATAAAATTGCTAGTCAAGACGAAGAGACTAGCTGAGAACCACCGTACATCTAAGCTTCTCAGTTGCAAGTGACCTGCCAATGATGGCAGAATAGCTATGATGATGATGATGATATGTTTACCAATATTGGCCAAAAAGAAAAAAAAATAAAACAATAATGATTATAATCAAACTCCTTAATATTTTAGAATAGTTTGAGTGAAAACTGAAAACGACTCAAATGTCTACGTCTTTTATTTATCAGCACGAACTGAATTGTCAGTTCCACGGCAAATTCTGGAAGTGCTCCCGTTTTGATTCAATGAATAGCAGTGTTGTCGGGTGCATGTAAGGAAAAATTTTATTACGATAATTTCAAAGTATCTTTTTCATTGTTTTCAGGAATTGCATAATGTAGACAGATCCTTAACACACCTTTTGATGCACTGAAACATCATCACTGTTGCCAATTCATAATGTTAATTTATGAAAACCACGTTTTCCCTAGTAACCCCTTACAGAGGCATCATCCGATTAGTTATCAGTGGAAATGAAAAATTTATTTTTCAATTCCATAATTTCCGAGCTACTCCAAGTAAACAAACTGAAAATTAACGACAGAACATCCATACGTATGAGTTATGAGTCAATTTACGTGA
Organism: Thermobia domestica; assembly: GCF_964235325.1. Lineage (NCBI taxonomy): Eukaryota > Metazoa > Arthropoda > Insecta > Zygentoma > Lepismatidae > Thermobia > Thermobia domestica. The sequence continues at coordinate 108,713,187 of NC_137465.1, read as the reverse complement.
CTTGTAAAAAACTTGATTTACACCTTCGGTTACATCTGGCAACACTGTGTGGTTCCTAGTGTACGTCAATCGTTGCTTCTTAGTTTAAAACATATATAGATGAACAAGGCTTCATTTTGGTATAACCATTATTTGTGTACCGCTACCGGTTCAAAAGTTCTACTATTCCAAACTCCGGGTTGCATTGTATATGGGACACCCTGTATATTTTGGCTTCTAGCGTTCCCGGTGTATGCAGAGCTCTTTTGTTAATTTTTGACCTTACCAATGAGTGTTTCTGCAGCGGAGAGATCTTTTTCAAAATTAAAACTGATAAAGAACTATTTACGCAGTTCCATGTCTCAAGAATGGTTGACCAGTCTCACTACTTTAAGTGTTGGATGTGAGAGAACAAGAGCAAAAATGAAATGAAATCTTTGAGTTTTACGTCCCACGATTATGCCGGCCAGGTTAAAGGAGACAGTGATTATGAGAAATGAATGAAATGGTGGAATGAAGAAAGTGGGAGGAAACGGGAGAATCCTGAGGAAACCCACGCACACGGTGTTTGTCCACCACAAAGTTCACTTGGCGGGGCAGGGATCGAACCCGGGACCCCAAGCACCAGAGGTGAACGCTGTACCACTGAGCCACCGCGGCCCCGAGAACAAGAACAATAGATGTAAGTAATATAATAAAAATATTTGCAGAAAAATATGATAGAAGATTACACCGCTTCAAATAAACTTCGACATTCAGCAGTTCGTTTGATTTTTTAAAATGAACATTAAGTTTAATTGTAATTTAGTTATATTCCATGTTTATTATGTTAATTATGATTCATGAACCATTGTCTTCTACAGGGATATAATATAGTGGGAAGTTAATGGGCATGGGAAGGGTGGCCCAAGAATGGTCCTGCGGGGCCCCGGCATTTTTGCGATATGCTACTGTTCCCCGATAAGCAATCCTCATTGTTTGAAAAAAGAAAACGCAGGAATACATCATAATCCAGCACCAACAGTGTTGCCGCAGTCATAGCTCTAGAGTGGGCTGAAAAATAGTACCAAATTGGAACAAAAAGGGCTAAATTCATTATTTTGTTCCAGTGTAATACATGCTCTATAGCACGAAACTAAAAGAGCTAAAATGCTCTTTTTAAAAAATTACTTTTTAAAAAACATCCAAATAGGAATGTCTCCGAACAACCACGGAAGTAGATGTAATTTTTCTCGCACGTACGAAGTATAGACTTACTTGATGAAACGCTGATCTTTAGAATATCCAACATTTCATGCAATGTGTGCGTGCTTTCTCTTATGATTTCAAGCTAAAATTTCCACCAGACTGTTTCTTTCTTGTCTCCATGCGCGACGCGGATGCGCCCATCTAGCGTCATTTGTTTCCCGGTATAGTTCGAATTACAATTTTTCCACACAAAGTTCGTAGCGTTATGCGGTGCAACGTGACAGAATTAATGTTCAACAGCATTTTTCAAAAGCCCAACACATAGGCCTAATATGAGTAACGTGAGATGTAGGAAAAGTGTTACTGACACTTTTGAAAATGTGACAGGTATTTGTAAAATGGGGCTTTATTGGGTAGAATTGTATCAACTTTTTTTTTTTTCAAAAGGGGCTGAAAATACCAGCGTGGTACCAACGGGCCGACGAATGACAAAAAGGGCTGGATTTGGTACGATGTACCAAGTGTGGCAACACTGAGCACCAATGACACATTTCTTTGTGTGCAGCTAGCTTTGATTACAGTGACACCTGTGAAGCTTGAAATAACTACAAAAAAAGCGAACAACCGATTCAGAAAACGATAGGGACAGAACTACTCACAGGATTGTATAAACTACTGGGAACACATTCACTCCAGCGGCATTTTTACTGAAGCCAAGAAATTCAAGTGAAAGATGTAATGACTTTCACCCTTTTTTACATTCTATAAAACAATTCAAGTAGTACCAGTACTTGTGCAAGACTCTTGTGCAAGAGTCTTGGTCTTGGTCTTGGTCTTGCAGGTATGGTCTTGGTCTTGGTCTTGGTCTTGCATCGGGATTCCTGGTCTTGGTCTTGGTCTTGGTCTTGAATGCAAGACTCTTGCACAAACTGCAAGACCAAGACTCTTGCGCTCATCACTATTCATCTGTCGATTACATATCGGTTCGTTTTGACATTCCCAGAAATAATTAGTATTGGATGTGATCAAAATCCCATATACAAATTTCTCTGCTGTAAATCCCATTGTGGTCATCCAGTAGCTCATGTAGTAATACACCCTACTCTGGGTACAAGCATCCATTGGAGGTAATCAGGAGTCCGGGGTTAAGAATTTTGGGCTGGAATGTGACACCACATGCTCAATCGGATTAAGAGAACGTGATGACTACTCCAAATGCGTGATATATTTTTGTGGTATTTCTCCATCACCTACATTCTGTGTGGACGGGTATTTTCATGGACCCATATGGAAGAGCCATAAACATAGTTTTAGGAAAGCATCCCAAAAGATTGCTTCCGACAAGGTACCTGTGGATCACATGCACAGGTGTTCGTGCCCCTACCCCGATTCTAGCCCGGACCATATCCCTATCATCTGCATAACGATCTTCTTCCACATTCCAAAGGGTCATAAAGAGTCTCTAATCCCCAAAAGGTGTACAGATGTCAAGAATCACTGTCCAAATTGAATTGAGACTCATCAGTGAAGAGTATAGCCTCCTTCTGTTATTGGGCTAACTCACAGTGGGTTAGACATTTTGCATAAAGAGCCACGTCATGTGATTGTAGCATGACATGGATCCCGAAGGCAGTTGAAAGATCTTGATGCTGATGTAGACGCATTAACAATTGCACATCATCGAGCATTCAATTTCAGGTAGCGGTTCAAGCGCTGAGTTGTGAACATGTTACTTTCAAATGTTTTTGGCCTCCTGGAGTCTTGTCGATATTCAATCTTCATCACCAGTACCAAGCTGGCCTTATATGTAGCATTCCCCGATGATTAATCACCAATAGAGGGTACCATTGTCTTTCACGTGGTTATAATTTACATCATTCATGTTAGTTATGAAGAAGTATCTTCTAGCATCCACGAAATCCCATTTTTTGGAACAATGTCTCGGGTTTTCGAAAAAAGGGTTAAATCCCTTAACTTTGGACTCAAATGTATTATCAAAACATCAAAGATTGGTAGGTAATTTTATCTTGACTAGATGATGAAGTACCGACTTTTATTTTAAAAAGTTCTATTTGATAAATAGTTGTCAAACTATCTAATAGATGATAATGGCAACCCAATCTTTGCTAGCTTATTGAGATGAGTAATATTAATAGTTGGTGATCAATGGAATCAAATGCCTTTGACATATCGATGTATACAACATCTACCTCTGCTTTTTAATGCAACGTACGTTTGGTGAAATGAATAAGATTGGTTGTAATCAATTTGCCTTAGTAGAAACAATGTTGTATTATAATCAAAACATTTTCAATAATGTACACTGAAGTCACTGCGATCCATGATGGTCCCCTGAGATTACAAAATGAATGAAAGTTACCTTAAAAGAGTGTGTGATTGCTACAGATAGCGATGTATCGTCTGCAATGTGAACCCTTATGCTGTTCACAAGGTTCGTAATGATTTTGTTGTGGTATTGAGTTATATTCCTTCATCAGTTTAGTTGATAACCTCTAGATAGTCTTTGGTCCAACTGGACTGCTGCAAGATGTCTTCCTATAGCGTCCCACACATGCTAGATTTTATTCATGTCAGGGAAACGTACAAGCCAGTCGGTACTCCGAGTATCATCTAGTTCCAAGAGTTCCATCACCTGCCAGTTCGATGCGGCTACGCGTTATCATTCATAAAGATGAAGTCGGTGTCTACAGTGATTCTGCAAAGACACATATGGAAAACGAATACAGTGTCTCCATAACGTTTATCAGTAAGTGTACCGCATTCAAAAATAGAGAGGACTGTATGCTATGCAACGTTATGCTTCTACAATCAAGAATACTTGGTAGATTATGTTCGACAATATTCTTGGGCTCATTGCGTGTTTTCGTCTCCCCCCAGATGAGTATCGTCCAAAATCAGTATTCAGATTGAATCTTCTCTCGTATCAGAAGAAAATGTGACCTTCCTCCTCCTCGGTCCAGTCACGATGTTCTTGGCATCACCGCAAACGGTGCCACAGATAAGTTGGTGTTAACGGAACATAACACAATGGCCGTCGTACAAAGAGATCATCCACACGCAGCCGTGTTGCCGTAAAACGTGAGTGCAAACTTTGCAGTGCTGTAAAATTTGTTTGCAACTGCAACTGCTGTTTCACATTAGTTCTTTTTGCCTGTTTCACAATACAGCGGTCGTCCATTGCACTAGTTGTCTGTAGTCGACCACCACCTCTCCTTCGCATAGCATTCATTGCGGTTCTGAGTGTTATCCATGCATGTAAAACAATGCTGTAAGAAATACCAATCTCCTGGGGAGCAATCGCCTCACTTCGCTCTATTTCCATTTTTCCGATGACTCATTCAATGTTATCTCCAGGCAATGTTATCGAACACCACCTCAATGTACCTTAACAGCCTTCTGGGTGACACACACTTTATCGACCCTTCCATTTAACTGCTCCAGGCCCAAACGATACTAAGGTAATGCTGATGTTGGATTGTCTATGCAACGTCTTGCTGCTTGTTCGTGTAGTAGAGCTCTGGTAACATACTGCTGTCTTCACCCATTTCTACTGGCTACGCAATCTTTTATGTTATTTTGTTTAACTCGTTCTTAAATTTTACACATTATTGTATTATTCTCAAAAATTATATATAGAATGAAAGTGACTATATTTGTGACTTCATACCTCTTTAACCACTACCCGGGTTCGATTCCCGGCGGGAGCTCATGTGGTTCGGATTCCACGTTAATCAGTAGGTCCACGTCTCATATAGCCTCGCTGCTGAACGGGACGCTAAAATAAAAATCCACTCCACTCCACTCCACTCTTTAACCACTAGACCAATCTCGATCAAATTGGCCACATAGATGAACTTCAGGACTAGGATTTTCATGATTTCACTTTGACGGTGAACTTGGAGAAGGGGGAAGGGAGATATATATAAAAATTATCAAAAATCAGAGCCGGATTAAGAGGTCCTTAAGGGGGCTCATAGCTCCGGGCCTCTAGGGGGACAAGGGTCTCCAATCTGATCAAAATCTCAACTGGCTATCTAAAAAGAATCATGAAGATATAATCATCATAAAATAAAATATGACTAAAAATATGAAACATATTCCCTTAATTCTCCTAGTGACTTTTCGTAGAAATGTATTAGGTGAAGGCAGCAGGGGCCTCATATTTTTTCTCGGTCCGGGCCTCCAGATGGGTTAATCCAGCCCTGTCGAAACCGACCGACATTAGTGTCGAATCCATAATTTTCGGGGTCGGTGAGACGAACAGAGACACTTCCGTTGCCATTTAAATCCAAATTCACCCCATTATGCCAAAAACGAAACGTATCATCTGATAATACTATAAAAATAATAATAAAGCTTTTATTCACTATTTCATTCAGGTGCTATTTTAACTTTAAGTACATGCTTTTGGGACGCTTATCTAACAAACTAGAAGAACAGTTTTACGTGGAAAGATAAAAATAAAATCAAATTACTCGGGAAAGAAGTATATATAAATTTACCGGATCAAGTGTGGATACCTATATATAATTAAATTGAATAGCTTACTCTTCTAAAAAAAAATACTTATAGAAACGTTGGTCCTATTGTTGACGTCTAAAAAGACAGGAAGAAAAAATCGTCTCTAATGGAATGTGTTCCTTGTCCAAAGAGGAAGTTGAAAAGAAAGAAAGAAAGAAAAAAAGAAAGAAAGAAAGAAAGATAGTTAGAGTTGAGATACGTAGCGTACATGCTATCTTGCTTTAGAATAGGCGAGGGCAAGTGAGTTACAAAGGAAGAAAACTATATAAAAAAGATATAGAGACGTTGAAGAAAGAACGGACCTTGCTCGCTTTCTTGACACCCATTGTGATGTTTGAAAAAAAAAAGAAAGAAAAGAGAACTATAGTATGTTACCCATTGACCGTACCCAGGAATACGGGTTAGCTCTGTCCTTGCTGTGCTGTAGACATCGTTCTTTCTCTGCTTTCGTTTTACCCCCTAACTTCCCCTGCAAAAGTACACGTATACATGTCTATTTTCTTCCAACCTTCTCATTCCCCATATATGGCCCCAGTATAGTATATATCATATTTATTTCCTGGAAAGACACTTTCCTGAACTCGACCTATGACATCCATTTATTTCTTTCGTGTAAGGGGAAAAAAAATATTAAATCATTGGACAAACTTCTTTATTACTGTACTGTACTCCCTAAGCGAACATAATAGCTTTCACTTCCAAGAAAGATCACCATAGAAGTTTGACCATGTCAACGTTTTCTTTTAGAAAAATTTATAACAATCTCTCTCTCTCTCTCTGCCTCTCTTACATATATGTCTCTCTCTAGCATGAGGGAGACAATAGAAGCATTTTTTTAAAAGGAAAAAACTATATTTTCAGTACTTTGAAAATTATATAGAAAGCAAAATTGACTTATAAACAGATTCTCTTGGAGGAAATCAGATTGTCTTTACGGTAGGAGAGGAAAGCTTTTTATTTTGGTCAGTCGATTCTAAATTTAGTGACGAAATAATATGATTAATGACATATCTATTTCTATGATCACACCATACATTTTATTATCATAAATAATAAAAATGTTCCAATTCTTGATAAAAATGTAATAGATTTTACTTGTTTTATTTACTTGACGTTATCAGTGAGGGTTTATTGGAAAATATAATAACTGAAGAGATAGAAATTTGGAAATGCAACTGATCTTGTGATAGTTGACACACTTTGTGGTCCAAGAAGGAAAATTTTCCAACAAATGACAGAAAAATAAAATGTCTTCTGAACCTCATGCATTAGAAGATTGTAATTCACACTACATTTGTACTTAAAACTGCGTTCCGATATTCATGACTTTTTTTGTAACAAAAATTACATAATTTGAAAAGCTTCTGAGACTGTCATTACGACGGATTCTATAATACGGAGTTTTTCTTTTAACCTTTGTCACGTAATCTGAGAAGATTTACGTAGATGACGAAGTGAAGATAAGTTGTGCATTGAACGTATCCTCTACCTCCTTCCGATAGACAGACATTACCGTGCGCATCGATGGCCGGGTCAGTATCTGTCGTCTTCCAGGAGAATAGCTGCCCAAGAGGTACACAGTATGGTAACTACAGGTCGGTGTTAGCTCCATAAGATCCGAGAAACTTTCAAATGGTTATCTGTGGATGCAGAAGTGCGTATGATGTCTCCTAGCTGTCGGTAGGTCATTGCTGATTACATATACTCATTCATGTCGATCAATCATATTTTTAATTGAAAATGGCATCTTTCAACAGGACAACGCTTTTTGATACAAAGGCAGCGTTGTGCTGCGCTGGTTCGAGGAGCGCAGTGTAAATTTGAATTGCAGCAATGGTTCCCAGACGCATCATATGTTAACCAAATCGACAATTTTCTGATGTTATGAGACCCGAGCTCAGCGACCCTCTTCACGGAATTTACAAGATTTAAGTGATTTGTGTGTGGAGATGTAGTGTGCCATGCCTCCAGCCATTTATCAAGGTCTCATTGCTTCTATACCAAACCTCATTGCTGCTGTGTGCGATCCAAAGTTGAGCATACCAGAAATTAGCTAGGTCATAATGTTCTGGCTGGTCAGTGTATGTTCTATAATTTCTGTAAGCCTATATAAAAAAGAATAGTCCTGAGTGAGTGAGTGACTGACTGACCAACGCTAAGGCCAAACTGCATACGATAAAAACTTCAAATTTGGACAGTACGTAGGATTTGTGACATAAAGTACTATTAAGAAAAGTTTTCTTCTTCTTGGTGAAAATTCGACATAGAATAGAGATAGTAATTATTTATATTAACATATCCATATATCGGAATCTATTAAGATTCGAAATATGAAATTTGGTATTTGGAATTCTCATTCAAAATAATTAAATATATGTTTTAGCTTCTTTGAGAAGGCCGCGGTGGCTCAGTAGTAGAGCGTCCACTCTTGGTGTGTGGTCTCCTACGTTCGATGCCAACTCGCGATGAATCCTTATTGAACACAAATGGGCTTGAGCCACAGCGTTTCCGGAAGTTCCGCTTTTAGCGGAAGAAGGGAGACAATTTCTGTTCTTTTTTTCTCAATTATAGAAATGACTTCCAGGTTGTCTGTTTCATAGGTGAACCAATTGAAATAAATTTTTAAACATAGTTAGTACTTGAGGAGACATGGGCTTTTATAATTTCACTTTGGCTGAAAGGCGTATTCTCAGGAGGAAAAGGGTTTACAATTTTCCCAAAGAACAATGTCTTAAACTATTCTTCCTGTCTAAGAAACGGGAATTTGAAATAGTGTTATCATAGGCGCAGAATTTTAATTTTTTGAATGGTATAAAGCTTTGCTACATATAAAATAGATCTCAACGTTTAATATTTTATTTTTATTAAACAGATGAGATGTACCAATGGTTCTTAAACTGGGGCGCTAGCCATACGGCTTCAAAGACCCTCAAATAGACACAGGCTACTGAAATAAAATGAATTATGAAATTATTTTTAAACTCCAAAGATTTTTTTTAAATAATGATTTCCTAAATTTGTATTGAACAAAACTCAAGCTAAACATTGAGAATTTGTTTTAATGTTTTGGTATATACCAATAATTTAGCTGTGGACACTCAAGTCTTCCCTATGCGAAGTCTTGAAAGTGACCATTAATTCATTATTCTATTCTTTTGTTTTTTAAAATTTAATTAAATGATGGTTATACCCCTAGGCTAAAGAAGATGGATGATTAAAGAAATCAATGGCTACTCTTGAGGGAAGTTTGATTCTTACCTCTACAAGGAAAGAGAAGGAAATTTATCTAATATATATTTCTAATACATATTATCTAATAAATATTTCTCTGGCAAGGAATAAATCTTTCATTCACGAGTCGTGGGAAATTACTTGATGAGAGGGGGGAATCCTCCTCATCCTCTCTTGTTCCTCGGTGATCATACTACCCGTAGAACTGAGGAAGGAAGAAAGGCATGGAAAAGGAGGAAGCAGCCTGGTTCGTTTTACGAGGTATATTAAGTACCAGTCCGGCATTTGCCTGGTACGAATGAGGAAAACCTAGAAAAGATTCCACTCAGGATGGCTGGCTAGAAAAGGCTTTTACTCCAGTTGGTAGAATGAAGATGTGGGAGGAATAACGAGAACTAAAAAAAATACACAATGTTAATTGTTCTTAATCAATCATAGTCAAATTTAACAATAGACGTATCTTTTTTAACAATAAGTTGACTATTTCTCCGATATTATACCTTTTTCGATCATGCTGTACATGTTGAACAGTTTTTATCTGGCTTCCAATAACGTACATTATACTGTGGAAGAAGACATTCTCCATAGAATTTGTTTGTACAACATTGCTTCATTAATAGAGTTGAAAAGAAATTCCCATTATATAAACCAAAGTGCCTAGTGGTGTAGGGTTAATAGCCGCATAATTTTTTCCTTGCGTGACTCATTGCCGGAACGGAAAGTTCCAAATACCCTATATAGTAAAGAATTAGGAACATAGATTTTGTTTTATTCATTTCTATATTACTAAACGCTAATGCTGGAAATATATTCAATATTTCTAATTCGATCAATATTGATAAACGGTATTAGATTTTAAAAGTTTAGAACGATGTTAAGAAAACAGTAGTAATTAGATCGATATCTTGACCTTTTACATGAATAAAAGAAGTAAAACGGAATATGTAAAATGTAGTAGGACAGATTATATAGCTAATATTAACACACAAAAGAAGACATTTGTTATTCAGGTTTTATTCTAAACTACTACTACTACCACTATTACTACTAATGCTAATACTATTACTAATAATAATCCTATGATATTATCAGAATTTAACGGGAAAATGTCCCTAAAATTATATCAACCGATAGGTCTCATTAAGGTGAAGAAAAATACAGGGTGGCCCAAAAGTAGGTATATACCCCTGCAATGATTAAGTAACTTGATTAAGTATAACATTCTAGTTTGTGGGTTTATTTGCTTCGTCTCTTCCGATTTAAAATATAAGTAAAAACACATTAAGAACAAATAATAAAGAAACTAAGTCAACCTGAGGATAATAATAAGAAATGATATAAAATGCAATGAAATGATGAGTATACTTACTTTTGGACCACCCTGTATACGATTGAGCGTGAGGTCTCATGCATAATTTTCAAGAAAATCGTGAAGAACTATTTTCTGTTATCCTAAAAATTAACATTGTACGATAACCACGTAACTTATTAGGACGAAACTGATACTGAAATATACAGTATAATCAAGCCGTCCGCAATGACTAACTTACTAAGATGAAAATATTTGGTATGATTAATGGGGTACACAAAATTATAACTAACTCCGAAGCTTTTTGTTTTAAGTATGTATTAGTGTCCAAAGGTAAGCCATACATCAATAGATAGATCAGACGAAGGTGAGCAAAATTAATATTTTAGGGTAATTTCTCATGCTTAGTGTTCGAGAAAAATGAGAAAAAACGTATTTCTATTGCACTGAAAAGAAATACTGTATATTCCTTGCCACGATGATCAACTTGATAGTTTGCCATAGATTATTTCCTTTTTTACATAGTGTATATGAAAAATAAACAGTGTTACGTAGTAAACAGTGACAGATCTTCCCCGGGGCCAGAGGGGCCTAGCGCCACCCAGTTGTTTGAGTGAAAAAATAATTGAAGCTATCATTTATATTTTTTTTTGAAAGTGTATAATAAGCGTGGCCTTTTATTCTTTATTTTAAAAATTTTGAAACATTAGACATAGTATCAGTTGTAGTTTTTCTGTTATCTAATGTGTAAACCAATACCTGACGTCCACAATATCCTGACGTCCAACCTAGTCATAATATCCATCGAGAGAAAGCTGGAAACTTCTGCATCACTCATGAAAAATTGTAATCTCATGATATACCCATCAAAACTGGGGCCTGGTTGATTCTTAGTTTTTTACCTTCTACGTCCGCCACTGGTAGCAGATTATATTATTGTTGCTTGATTTCCCCTGTCAGTGATATACACACATTTCTAACAATGACACAAACTTCCGTTCTATATATTGTATTACGATTTGCAACATGGGATTCGTCTCTACACAATATGCTTATAAGGATAAGTTTCATCTTCTAAAATATGTGTTATTGAGATGAATTCAAGAAATTTAATGTTTGAATTGCAAAGGCGTTGAGTATCAGAATTATCTTTTCTTTAGTCCATTTATTTATATGGGGCAGTTTCTTTGAAACGAACTCGGAGTTTAATGATTTAATTCTGCTGAACTCTTCTTAATTAAGTGTCCGTCATTTTCTCAAAATGTAATCCTGTGCTGTATGGTATGAAGTTGAATTTCATTCAAGCATATAAAAAGGGAACAAGACATCAGTATAATCAAAGCATTTAAAGAACAGTTTATTTCAAGGAAAGGACAAGAATATTTCCCCGAATAAATCAATAAATAATACACAAAGATGGTGCATGTACTCAGCAGCTTAAATGCCCATTTTTTGTTTTGCGTCCTTACGGAACACCGAGGTTATGATGGACGGAATCTACTATTAAAATGGGCTCCAAACCACGATTGGGGCTTGAATCCGTTTCCGTTGCTGAATGGACATACCATCATGAAAGATCAATCTTGATAGCCTATGCTGTTCCCCACCACACCATCTCGCCTCTAAAAGAGTTAGATTACAGTATGACGTCACCAAGCCCGGCATACAGATTTTTGTTTATTTGCTTGTATTGTAAGAACCCTTTTGAGCAAGAGACTAAATGAAACATTAACCTATGATTAAATTCGTTCCTACAAGTAGCCTTATCAAGAATTTAACCTGGCTGTTCCGCATCAAATGTAAGAATTCGGACAATGCTAAACTTCAAGAAACAAAACATTTATGACGTTTACGATGACAATATTCATAAATAGTTTTTTCTACCTGCCAAAAAGGTATATTATTTAAACTGCATTTTGCAACAAAATTTCAAACCATAAACTTTCTTTATTGAATGTTGATGATAGTTGTTGATCTGGCCATGTTCTATAACCACAATGAGAAAAGTCGGATACGTGAATTATGAATACAATCAATAAATCAATGTTATAACTTAGTTCGCTTCAGCAGCACATAACGCTTATTTGAAAATGTAGAAGAAAATGACACAAGGGATTCACTTGAGAAACTCAAACCAGTTCAAGCGTTAGTTCTAAATCATTCTATGACACGACTGCTATATCGCTGCAGACATGGATAAAATAGTTTTCAGAAACTGCTTTTTCGTCGTTTGAGGTTCGAGAAAGGTATGCATTTTTTTGAAATAGTGAATTTTTAACGAATTACGGCCTCTTTTCTGTTAAAAAAAGTTAAAATAGTGAATCATTTTGGGAAGCTCAGCTCCAACCAGTTACAATTTACAACTAAGCATTTTGCTTTAAGAAGGTTAAAATACTAGCACGTGACAGTACTGAACACAAATCGTACTGACGATTGTTCTCTGAAGCTGACAGCACTGGTAAATAGTAACTTATCATGATGGTCATCCTTTGCAATTGAATACAAATGAAATAATGATACGACACAATTAGAGCAGAAATCAAATGATACTAGAGAAACAGATTTTGGATCGTTCTAATTTAGTAGGATCGAAGCCATCTTGACCTATTCTGAAGCAATGAATAAGAAAAATGAAAATTAAATATTTTAGTTTTACATCTCACGTTTATAACCTATAGGCTAAACGAAACGGATGATTGATAAGAGTGAACGATTATAGAAAGATTAGTGGAATATAGGAGTTAGAGAAAACGGGAAAACATTGAGAAAATGTGCGGCCACAATATTGTCCACCACAAATCACATATAGTGAATACGAAATGGTAGAATATTAATCTCTTGTGCGAGAGGACTCAAGTGCAGTAACGTTGTTTTCTGTTCAGGTTTTGTGGTCCACAAATTCCGAGGTCACTGCTCTTCTCATGGGCCACTTTTATGTGGACTTATTATTATTTTTCTTAAACCAGCCATTCGCCTTCTTATTATCTAGATTCTCTATTATTTGTTAGAGTGACAATAGGACAGAAAATAATCCAATGTGTGGACACACGTGGATGTTTTGTGCGTCTCGAAAACAGACAAAATGGGTTTCTCGTAAGTTGTGTACTCATATATTTTTGATGTTAGAGAATTGATGGATTATGAGCATGGCGTCCTTCGGTGGATTAAGAGAATAAGCTAATGCGGCATACTGCTAAATTTGTACATTAATAGTCTTAATGATGAAATAAAGTGTAACCGTATACTAGTCTAGTTTTAAGTTAGTCACAGATTGGAATGTAACGTACGTTTTCGACTGCACTGAAACACCAACAACAGCTAAAAGCACAGTACAAGTAAACTAAGTACAAGTAAAATACAAAAATAAAACAACAATCACTTGGTTGAGGGCATGGTGGCTACGTGATGGAAGGTTCGCATCTTGTGGGAGGGGACTTTGGTTCGAAGGTAGGCCGTGTAAATTTATGAGGACAATGCAGTGTTCATGGATTTTTCTAGAGATTCTCCCGTTTCCTTTAATCGTCATTCCACCATTTTATTTTTTCCAAAACCATTAACTTCCATAATCATTAACTTCCATTGAACATCAATTTTCTTTCACCGAAAGGTAACGGTGCGACGTCAAATTAAAATGATAGACGGTTTCTAATACATTGATATTACACGGTGTACAAAGAGTTTTAGAACGTCGATAAAAAACGAAATCGGTATAGTGTTGGTTTCGAAAGCATTCAAGCATTCATCAGGAGAATTAAGCTATGAAAATCTATGATATGCACGTTTCCTTATTCAATGTTCACAAATTCGAAAGCATTTCGCAAACCAACAACCCCTATGGTTGGTTCATCATTCACTTCCAAAACTCTAGTGACTTTTAATGCTGATGATGCAGGAAACTAAATTGCTGTGATTGTGCTGTATATAAATGAGACCAAACTCATCCTGTTGAAGTTAGGAGATACAGAGTAGATCCCTACTGAATGAATGCCAAATTAGGATTCACCAAAATCATTTTGCTCTGGTTTTAGTAAACGTGTCGAGTCTGTACGACACACACATAGACTAGGCTGTATATACATAGGAAAACAGATAAAGCGTGAAAGGCTGGAGAGAACCACTATTAAAAGCAGTAGCATTAAGCGACAACGTCGAAACATATCTTTAGCACATTCTCCTTTTGTAAAACAACTCTCTCCCTTCTTCTCAAAAAAACAAGTAGATGGTTCTCTTCAACACTAGTTGCCACAAATTGTTCTAGGAATTGCTCCATTAATACCAGGCATTATACCGTGTCTTGGTAATTATCTTTCCTTGTGACACCATGTTGTTGCCGCATGTTCATTTGTAATAGTCTGGTGCTGTCTTTATAAACCGCTATACGCATCATATGAGGAAAGGATTAACTCTACTCAAAGTTCATTACTATACGGAACACAAATGTATAGAGTTTCGTCCTAAAGAAAAAATAGTACAAAAATAGTAATAGTTCTTGTATCACTCTTCCTGTTTTCTTTTGGAGGAGTAATACAAGCTTAATTAGAGAGTAAGTTTAAAACACAGAACATCAAGATCCTGTAGAAAGATAAACAATTAACCAGTATATAACAATATTTTTTGTTCTTCCTTTCGATTACAACCCCAAGAACAAGAGGAAGAAGAAGAAAAAGAAGAAAATAATAGAAAACATATATATTGAAGCTTAACGTCCCAAGTCTTTACACCGAGGTAAGGGAGACAGTTGTGATGAAATTGAAGATAATGGTTGAATAACGAAAGTGGGAGGAAACGGGGATACCCAGAGAAAACTCACGCACACAGTATTTGATCACGACAATGTTTCTTTAACGGGAGCTGAGATCGAGCCAGGGACTTGATGCGCAAAAGGGGAGCGCTTTACCACTGTGCTACTGCTGCCCACAAGGAAATATTTAAGTTTTAAAAAATAGAGAAAATCATTTAGCTTTTGTCTGTCATCTTTGCTATGTAACAATATACGTAGTTATCAATAAATATATTTTTATATATAATCTGGGCAATATACGTCAAGTACTAGTTTGTGTAAGATAAAGTTCTGAGAGTATAATCTTGATGAAGTAAAGATTCTGCAAATATATATATATATATATATATATATATATATATATATATATATATATATATATATATATATATATATACTGTATTAGTCACTTGCAATTGGAACATTGAAGCGTGCTTATCATAAATTTGAAACGTCAACTTGTTACTACCTTGCACCCTGAGGTTATATTGTTGTCTTGTAAAGATAATGTTCTCAAAACAATCATAATGCAAATGGACTATTTGGATTAGGGTTTTGATTTGAATCTATGTAACCCATAGTCATGTAAGAAAGTTAGTGTGGTTTATCTTGCTTATTATTCGTTTTTACTTATATATGATTTAAATAAGCATTTTGGCAACAGATTGTAAGTTATAGTTCACACACATATATGAGTTTGTTTGATGCATGAAACATTGAATCTCATTTACTTGAATGCATTCATTAGATATACAACTGAAGAAGGCGGTATTAATTAAGAGACTGCCTTACTAAAAATAATACCAAATTTACCATTTTTCTTTTGCTTGTTTATGCATCAGTGAAAGGAGATAATGAAATGAAAGTCCCCACAATCATAGATATTGCTATTCTACAACATAAAATATGAAACTGAAAAATGTTCAGTGTTGCCAGAAAAAGAATTTCCCTAAAATCTAAGTTAAGGCAGCGAGTAGAGGAATAAACTCAACTGCATTTGGCTACTTTTTAAATAATAGTTGTATTTAGTTTGTAATAAACAAAATAGTTTTAAGATACAGTTATTAAAACTAAATAATAATGTTAATTAAAAAGTAGTTCACAAGAAACCAAAACAACATGATACGTAATCAAATGCGGTTGAGTTCATTTCTCTACTCGCTGTCTTAACTTTGATTTTAGGGAAATTGTTTTTCTGACAACACTGAAATTTCTATGGATGGCAACACTGAACATTCGTCAGTTTCATATTTTCTGTTATAGAATAGCATTATCTATGATTGTAGTAACTTGCATTTCATTATCTCCTTTCATTGATGAATAATCAAGCAAAAGAAAAATGGTAAATTTTGTATTATTTTTAGTAAGGCAGGCTCTTAAGCTTTGTTTCTAAACTGAATTATCACAAAAAAAACTTCTTTGTGAATCGCGATTATTCTTGGTGGTTCATTATTTCAATAAATGTTCTTGCAATTATTGCAATTAAGGTAGCCCTAATAATAAACGCAGTCTGTACATCACGCTAATCTTATTAGTATAGTCACGCTTATAGATGTCGCTACTGCACTGTCGCTTGCATGTATAACAAGCTCCTTGAATATTTGCATGGTATGAAGTTCAGGTGGTTTGTGGGCAAACTAGAAAAAGAAAGTTAAATGTAAACTATTAGAGCTTTTAGTTAAGTACGGTTTTAACCTAGAGTGTGCAACGACCCGAACTATCTATTGGAAAAACTAGTTACTCTAATAGCTATTAGTTTAATTAAACATAAGGTTATTCCAATTTCAACAGTATAGAATAAAATCACATTTCTTACGTTTAAAATATTTAATACTTATCCTTAGAGACACGATTTTGGTGACACGCGAAAACGCGAAACGTATTAGTTTTGCATGAAAATGTTGTGTACTTAAAATATATTTTTTTACTATTTATTAGGCCATATAACGCTCGCGATTAACAGTGAAATTCTGTTGAATTAGAGAAATTTGCAACAAGTTTCGATATTCCACGAAATTTACGCGAAAGTAACAATTTTTCGATGCTTTTAAGATTTATTAATTACCATTATTTCTCCTTTCTGCATACTTAACCGTGAGTAAACACTACTAGTTCGTCATTTGTCTACTACAACGAAATATGGGACTGTCGGATGTCTGGCACCAGCCCTCCCTCATTTTGTATTTTCCTGGCTGCAACGAGTGTGGTCCCAGATTTGCCTCCTGCACTTCTCAACGAAAAAAAAAAACCGGTAGAATGCCGAAAATCACAACATGTTTCGACAGGGATTTAAAGATCATGATCACTACGTTTCTGATGTACATCAAAAAATAGATATGTGTAAATTTTGTAATATTAGACTAGTCTGGAAGCGACGCGATTTGTTTGTGAAGCACAATGAAAGTGATAATCAGAAAAGAAAGAAGTTACATTTTTTCCCAAAAAAAGAAATTTAACACCAGAAAACATTGAAACAATGTTTATATGTTATTTGCATAACTTAACAGTGAACACTACAGTTATTTTTTTCTATTAATGTTCTCTGTGTGCGTGTTCTTCTTCTTTAAATTATACTTTTATTCAATGAAGATGCTTAGTGTTATTTTTCTAAAACTCTTTCTTTAATATAGTCATGCATGAGCTCATGTCGTGAGGAGTGATAAGTGGAAATTAAGGTGAAATAAAAGCTAACTAATTGCAATTGCCAAAGAAAATAGTGTTCTTATATTGAATTTTTATTCACTGATTTTATCCCGATTTATGCATATTTTATAACGAAATTATGAATTCTTATTTACCACAAAATCGTGTTATCCTTTATATTATAGTGAGACACAGTCCCGTTAGAAAATTTTTCTGAATCTCCTCTGAATTCCGTTACCTAATACCTTAAATTCCTTTTGTGCTAAGGACTCTTTCTTTCTAAGTGTGTGTGTGCTTCGTAATGTTGCATTAGTTTCATCGTTGGCATTTTTAACAAATCCTGATGGCACAGCAAATTGAAGGAAATGGGGCACTTGAGATGCGGAAGCAGATCTGTCTTGCTCCAATTCATCGATCTTCTAAATGTCTCTCAAGAGGTGAAGACCGATAGACCGAAAGGGAAGCGGACAATGTTGCTAGCCCTTGACATTAGTTACGTACATCATCAGATTCTTTATTCTTCTTAAGGATTGTGACATTTACTGAAGATAACTAATTTAACCTCTTATTAGGTATGGACATTGGTCATAAGAGTTTCAGATCTCTCCGTTGCCAGGACTGAAATGATTTAGATTCTGGCCTACTGGTCACCGATTTATCTTTATACAATTTCCGTTCCTTTATACAGTAACAAGATTTGACTCAGAACAATGAGGTAATGAAGAAGTTATTAATATTTGCCATTCGCAAATTAAAAATCAAAATTCTAATGTATTTACGATCTCCTATGAAAGGAGGGTTTTTTATGAATTTATGTATGATTTAAACTTGGTTATGTCAGTGTAACAGTGGTTCAGGGGTGAACATCACAGAAGAGAGGTAAGAAGGTAATGGTGAAAGAATGCAATTGTGAATTTTAAAAAGTCGGCTTTCACCGACAAAGCTCTCGTGTATGCGAGTAGTATCGATTGTATTTTGCATGCACATAGTTCTGGATTCAATTCCATGTGAGGAACAATATTTTCGGTTTAACTCCGGATTGTAAGATAATTTTTGAGCTACTAATACTTCAATTTCCTGAGATTATATTACAAGTAAACAATCAAATATAGTGAACCAAATTGGACGTTGGGGCCAAGAGATGACATAGTCGTTTCACGATTGGGCAAAAGACCTCAATCGACAAGAGCCTGGATTAATGATATACTGCTATGCTGTGTTTATTTAGTTGCAAATAAGACGGATATTAGAATTTGGTGAGACGTAGAGTTTGAGATCATCCTTTGATTATGTGCATGTGGTGTCTATTAGTTTAAAGGAGGTTAATAATGTAAGCAGAGAGTGTTTTCATGATGGAGGATCATTTATATGGTACTAAAGCAGAAGCTGATAAAATATTTTGTGTATTTTTCTAGAAGGAACTTATTATAATTTACGGCAATCATGATTACATTCATTCATTTTACCGTTCTTTACGGATTCTAATTGTTCCAGTTAACAGACATGCAGAATAATGTTAAGTTAGATTAAGCTAGGTTAGACTAAATAAGATTTCTACTTATAGATAGCACGTACAGAACTAGGCGTCATTATTGGTTTACGTTGTTTCGATTCATTCTTCCGAGTACTGAAATTTGTTTACGTATTCGTGTCGATTGTAGTCGGAACACTGAACTGTGATTGCCATAAACTATAACTGTTAAAATGCCACAAGTATAAGCTTGCAACAAACATTTTGTATGTACAAATATTTTTTTTTTAAAAAAAGAAAAAAAACTAGATTGATGAATTGAGTGCTTGAGAAGGGGCTATGCCACAAACATATAGTTTTGAGAAAAATGAAGTTTTATTAGACTAAGTACAAAATGCATAACGTATGGTTATTGTTATTGGGCAATGCCTTATTTGCTTTCAAATATCAACAGGGTAGTTGAAAAAATTGTTAGCAGCACCAACAGGAACTGTATCTAAATCAAAGGTACTTCAGGTTGTATGGCATAGCCCCTTCTCACTCTCAGGCACTCAATTAAACTGTGTACATGCTCTTTCGTAAGACAAATATCTGGACTGTAATGATATCGAATATTACATCCTAAATTACAATTAAGTGAGGCAGAAAAGTATACAATTGAAAGTTGAAAATAACAAAATTGGAGTTATTGTTATGCTTAATACACACCACCCAATTAATCACAATGTTAAGGCCAATGTGTGGAAATTGTCCTTAGAAGAACAATAATGCTAACCCAAATTAATATTGGACATAACCTTGGGATTAGCGTACTTACTTCACCATTGGAAGGTCTATCCCATAGTTAATAATGTTAGTTTTTCAGTTTTTTCCTTATTTTTACGAAGCGAGTACTGGATGATAATTGCTTTTACGCCTACCCGATTTAAGTTTTCTTTCCATTATAGTTGATTGTTAATGATTCTAGTGTGAATCGGAAAGCACGATGGCTACGTGGTAGAGCATTTATATCTTGTGCGTGGTGTCCCTGGTTCGATCCCCAATCAAGTAAGTTGGTGTACTACATCGTGTCCGTGAGTTTTCTCGAGGTGCTCCCATTTTCTCCCACATTCTCATTTCACCAAGTCTTCCATCATCATTCCTTTGCCTTAATCATCCGTTTCCCTTAGAATAAAGGGAATAACTATAAGACATTAAACTGAAAGTTTTCATTTCACTTCGTTCCAGTATAAGTCGCCTCGCAGGCCATAACTGGAATTTTTTTTCGGAAGTAAGGGAATAAGTAATAGTTCTGTACTTCTTCCAGCTATACTTCTGATGTATATAAATAATAATAAAGAAGATCATGAAATATTTCAATTCGTTATTTCGGATTATGCGTCTTAAACTACTGTCTAGAAGTACATCATGAATCAAGGTTTAAGGAAATTCTCAATTTCAGGGAAACACCGTCGTAGGGGCGATGGACATAGACTCTATTGCAATTTCTATCGAATATTGAAATTAATGACGTCCATTGTCATGTAAATGTTAGACAAGGATAAAAGTAATTTGTTGTCAACAGTTAGTAACACTGAGGGAGACCATTATTCCGTTCCAAGATTTTTCTTTTAGCCGGCTGTGATGAAGATTAAAACTTATTACTTCTGTATTATTATTGTTATTATTATTATTATTATTATTATTATTATTATTATTATTATTATTATTATTATTATTATTATTATTACATTTTCGTTACTCTCACGACATCAATGACTCAGACTTCCTTACTTCACACGATAGTCATTAGAAAAGTTATTTGAATGATGTTACAGATGGCAGCACTAGTTTCAATACAAGTACTTTATCCCGAGTCATAATTCGTTATAACATTTTTTTTATTATTTCAATCCGGAAACAATAGCTGAACTTCGGAGCAAAATCATGGGTCGTTAAACACTTTTTTTAAAAAAAAGCTGAAGTTATAGATAGTTCTTTATGAGCAATTGAAATGAACGCGTATTTGTTTTGATGACACATTTTGAGCATCGAGTAGTCATTAAATATTTGATGAAGAAGAGTGCAAATTCAGGAATTACATAATGATATGAAAAATACTCAGGGAGACTCGACCCAGTTATTTTCAACTGTTGTCAATGGGAGTTCTGAGTTTAAATGTGGTGATGAAAACTAAGAAGATGACTCGGGAAGTGGGTGAGACCAGACATTACTAAAAAGTTGCACAATATTGTACTCCAAGATCATAGAATGAAGGTGAGTGACACTGCAGAAGCTCTAGACATTCCAGGTTAACACGTAGTACAAATTTTGACTGAATAATTAAGGATGAAGAAATTGTCTGCAAGATAGATGCTACAATAGATGATGACCAAAAACATTACACAATGCAGATCTCTAAGAAATAATTAGCCTGTTAAAGAAAGTTTCAACTGATTTTATGCTTCAATTCATAACTACATATAAAACAATGATATACTATACTCCAAAAACGAAACGATAGTCAAAACATTGAAAATCTCCTGATTATCCACTTTCAAAGAACTCTATCTGTGTGAAATTTGCCAGAATGATCATAGGCTCATCTTATTAGAAGACAAAAGTTGTTTTCCTCGTTGACTATCCTCCATGCAGCAAAACCATCGCCACTGAACACAATGCAAAATATACGAACCAACTAATAAGAACAATTAAAGAAAAAGATCGAGTTTATCAAGGAAGAAACTTATTTTGCTTCATGACAATGCTTATTCCCATAGAGTGGATTGAGGTAACAATGATCAAAATCGATGTGTTGATGCTTGATTTGTTGCCACACCCATCTTATTAGCTAGGTTTAGCTCCATTAGGTTCCATTTATTTGCGAATTTCAAAAAGACCTCGGTACAGTTTTATTTTTTCAGATGAAGAACTTAAAGTATCAGTAGACTGTATTTTTGAAGGGTTAGAGGAATTTTATTTTACTGTGGCATAAATACTTTAGAACTTCATTGGTCCAAGCCTACCGATGTCGAAGGATCGATATTGAAAAATAAAATAATTTTCAAGAGGTAAATCAATGTTTTGAACCAGTAGTGTGATTTCTGGTTTTGATGGCAGAGGGAGGGGGAGATTCTTCAATTTAACCAGAATTTTATAGTTTTCATAACCACATCATTATACACTATTGAGTAAAATACATAAACCTTGAACTCCAAATGTCGACCCTACGACCTTTCAAAAACTTCTCAAATCATCCTCGTATACAACACACAGAAGTGTTAAAGTTACGTACATGTATGCTATGATGGCTATGTATATTTTAGTTAATTAGGATTAGGGTTTACATACAATTATTAATGGCAAAATACGCTATAATTTAGATTATTGGGACTAAACTACTTAAAATGCGCATGAACTTGCAGATGCATTAATTCTGCAGGACTTTTCATGGTCATACTGTCCTAATTATCACAAGACATATTAGAAGTTTAAACGTGATGGTATTAGTTTACACAATTTAATTTTGCAAAAATGCGTACTAAGGCACTTACATCGAAAAGGTTTTTGTTGTAAATAAAGAAATGTCCTTTAAGTATAGGTATGGGCAGCCATCAACGTCAATTTGGGGAATAAGTATAAAGACAAACTGTTGTTCAGATATTAAGGAAGTAAAGTAATTAAGATGTCTCTTAGGTTGTACATATAAAATTCAAACAACTGAGACAAGAGAAAGGAAAGATACAGGTAGTGCAAAGAAAGTCATAAATAGATTTTGTAATTTGCATTTTCCTTGAAACACGAGGAAGCAGATGACTGCATTATTGTTATCGACGTTGCTATACTGTATATCACGAGTTTTCCGCGGGCATCACATGATATTTCACTGAATATTACAAAATCGATGGTCCAAATAAGTGTGTCATATAACGAACTATGAAATTCATTGTCAGGCTACTATATACGTTTAGCTAAAGAAGACGAATAATAAACCTAAGCAACGTTGCCAAATCTACCTGTAGATCTACATATTTTTATATATATTGTTTTCTTGTTTTGTATAAGCATATACCCCTAACAGTCATATAAACATATCCTTTTCCAGTAATTTTATATTCCCAGAGCTAGTTCGAACAGGTCTCAATGAAGTTGGCCAATTATAACATTCGATATGTAACGATTTAATTTTGAAAGTTAACATTTACTACTTTAGTGCCATCTAGTAAAACAAGAGTGAAAATAATGGTTTCATTTTCGCCCACTAAATGTACATATAGTCCAGAAGGTCGTCGTTGGCTTCCCACGCTTGGACCTGTTCGTCACTGGTATGGTGAGAAGGTAGCCAATCACCACCAACCGTCTACTGCGCTCAGCGAGCCACGAGCAACCAAGCTGATCACTCCCTATACACGTCACTACAACTTTTCGCGGGAAGCCAACCACGTTATACCTTCCGTACTGTAGTATCCAAGAAATCAAGGGACTAAATACCTGAAATTGTACGAAATCAACTGCAAAAAAGCATGTCGAGCATCACCCGACATCGCACTAGAATGAGCAAGATTATATGTCGAGTCCCACTTGACAAAAAATCAGAAAAGGTTAAACTATCTGATTGATAAATAAGCACTGATTTATTGCTTATGTAATTGAGATTGTGATGATGATGCTTTTAAAATATGCAAGAAATTAGGTTATTTGCTCCGTGTAGGCATTATCTAATAAATAGTCCTACTACGTTGAACAAGTAGCGAAAGTTGAGGTAAAACAAATAAATTACGTATATAATTCAGATATTTTAATAAAAATACGAAATTGTAATACATTATCCGCTAGATCTACAAATATTTTGGTTTTCCAACCTGGGAACTCTGAACCCAAGTAAACAATTGCGGAAGAATTGGTGGAATGGGAATTTTGTAGAAATTGGGAGAATGTCAAACCTCGAAAATAACTTTGACACAAGGCCATCCAACAATCAGATGTCACAATGTATGATTTCTTGTAAATTTGGAGTTTCAGGGGGAACTGTGTGTAGCTCGAAATCTTCCTTGGATCCGAGGTACAGTTGACGGAAACCAGGCTTATTGATGAGAGAGATCGCGGGGATTGTCATATTGAAGATTATTGTCACGAAAAATGGTAAAGTTGGTGTTCCACAACAAATGACGTACGCAAGGGGACCTCAGTTTTAAACTCCCTTAACAAAATTATTAGACAATAAATCAAATAGCATGTACCATATTAAGATATGTATACAAAAATCCGAAATGACATGAACTTTGAAGCTTGAACCCCTACCCTCTTCCCTTGACGAGATTATGCGTACGGTACTGACAACTGACTGCAGAAGACAATCAGCATCTGGAAGGAGGGTTTTTACAATCACAGTCCGTCAAGAGGAACTACAGAACTACAACATTCCTGGCTGGACTGTTTCAAAGTATCTGACCCTGGGGCGTCACTTGGGGTTCCAGAGGGTACAATTTTCCCCCTTCAGTTTGATATTTAAATACATTTTAATCAATGGGATATTAATATACCCCTGGAAAACTTGAAACTCAATGTATATTGGAAGAGATCTTCTCCCTATCCAAAACCTGAAATGATGCTGCTGCTCTGATCACTGCCACTAACGCAGTATAATGAAAAGAACAAAGCCGAGGTCATAAAACATCGATAGTTAGAATAGACTAATACCATTGATGTTGTGCTAGAATTTTTTAAAGGTATATGCTCGATCGTTAACAAAAACATAGCATATACCCACCCTTGTATACGTTCATTCTATGGTAAATTTAAGGAGAGTATTCGTTGAACTATAATAATATTAGGAAGGTATAGCGTATATTTCCCTATATGCCCCATTACATCCTTGATTAATACAGTTCTATGAGGCAAGCTTCCGCTTCTTTCGACTAATAGGTCGGGTTTATATACAACGGATCCCTAAAGAAACGTATGCACCAAACTATTTCCTATTCCGTTAAACACGGTGGGCGACTTTCTGCTGCTTTTGCTAAGTTGGCTGCATTATTACAATAAAAGACTGAATTACTGTCAGTAATCATGTAGATATTTTAGTTGATCAAGTGTATCCTATTGTGTAAATATCCTTTCCTATCAACGACATAGTCTTTTACAATGAGCTTCTCAGACTTGGTTTCAGGAACATCAAGATCCTCTGAGCTTTCAACCCCATGAGTTGAATATTATTAAACACCTACGGGTCAATAATAAGTCAGAGAATAAGGAGGGAATTTCCTCCTACTTTAGTGTTTACGCAATTGAATTATGCACTACATGAAGAATTGTCAACTGTTACTTGGGACCATATGCCTTAAATCCGTAACAAATACAAACTACATTTGAGAGTAAGGTAGTCCAATTCGTATAATTAGGTAAGTAAACGGTCATACAAATTGGTCTTTTGAATGTTATTACCGGTAAAGTAAAAATATTTCGGCTTCTTTTCTGATTAACAGTTGTGAAAGGAAGTCGTAATTATACTAATCAATAACATCTAATTCAAAACGTTATGAATGGTGCGCATGGAATTTTTCATATTGATACAGCTTGTGGGGAATTTATCAAGATCTCTTACTTTCTATTGAAAAAAAAATATCCAATGTTGCCAAAATTCTAAATAGTTGGTTACTTCAAGGTACTGTAAGTTTCTCTGAAAAGTTCTACATTGCTTCCTTTAAAGTTATCATTGCTAGTACTATATGATATCAGAACTTAATTTTACTGACAACTCATGTTGGTTTATAGCGCACTCTTCTGCGACAGGGGAAATTCGGCTTCAGTTCTTGGTGGGAGACTATGTGATTCCGATTTTACGTTAAGTTGTACGTCGATGTCTTGTATAGCCTTGTAGCTAAAAGGGACGCTAAACTCAAATGCAACCAACTAACAAAATCTTATATTGTACACACACAGTTTTTTTTCAGACATGTCTTTTTAAAATTTATTTGAGTAGAGAATGTCATGTAAGTCACAATAATTGGATCAATGAATGAATGAGAACAACCCGATAACTATCGAAGTAATAATCTCCAGAAAGGAGATTCAGTTTTGGAAATAGTAAACGAAACATAACCTTAACTTTAAAATTGTTAAAAAAAGTTCTTAAAATTAAAATATTCGCTACATAATATGCCTATACTACGCCTATACGCTACTATGCAGATTGTAACCTACTGTAACAAAATTTAACATGAATTAAACAAACTTAGTCCAATAATAATAGCAATACGACCTTACTCAGAATTGAACATTGGTATTACCTATGTTATTTTATTTTTATTTTTTACTCAATTGATTTCACTGCATGTGGAATTATTTCTGTTTTGTTTTAAATGAATTTGGGTTTTAATAATGCGATATTACAAACTATCACAATCCTAGTTCATTTCAAGGAAAACAGAAAAATAAATATACAAATTAATGAGCTAAAAAAAATAAATATGACGTATGACGTGGACACTCGTATAGTCAGAAATTAATACTTTAACACGTCTCCAGGCAGATTGTATATTACTTTATTTGCTCTGGTTGCTTCACTAATAATCTAAACACTGTGATTATCAATTACGTTATAAACCATACTCAACCTTGTTTAAATGTTTGTATGCATTTTCAGCATTCCATTTGTAATGCATTCCCAGCAATTACTAGTGATTCTTATTCCAGAAAGACTCACTGTGTATTTAATGACAAAATTACAGAATTCCTGCTGTGGGCAGCAACAACAACTAGGAAACATTTACCAGAATTACGTATAACTTATCACGACACCCACTGACCTTCATACAGTGACCAACTGCATATTATTTTCTTTTCTTCAATTTTTCTCTCATCAACTATAATTTTACCATTACTCTCAATTTTCTCACTATTACTTTTAATATAAGAAACTAATCTTTCCTCAGATTAGTCTACAATGGTAGATGGTATCCAAAGTACTTTTTTAAACTTCATGAATGTGAGGTTCTTTCAAACCCTTGTAAGAATGTTAATATCAAAACTACTTCGACAGTCAAGTGATCGTCAGAAAACTATGAACTGAATCGTATGGACTTACTTCCATTTTAACGAGGATTTTTTTAAAAATAGTTTTCCCATTTTCGTTTTGTGTTATATAATTATTTTCTCATAAACCCATTTTTTGCCCATAAATTCGATACTTTGAGCTTAAATATATTGTGACTGTTTTTACAATTAAAGGTTTTCTTATGTACACCAATATTAAAACATAAATTTAACTGAAATTCCGTACATGTTGATGCATACAATGCATTGGTATATATATATATATATAGGGCCTGATCCAGGATTTTCTGAGGGGGTGCACCAAATAACTGCCAGTACCTATGAATTAAATTTGAGGTTTTTAAATGCCTTTAGGCATCTGTGGTGTGAATAAGGAATTGCCCTGGAAGTGCTAAATGTCTGCTCTCGATGAATCCTTTGAGTTCAAGCTTCAGAAAATTTACTAAAAGTATTGATTTTGCAAAACTCACTGCTAGCTTCTCACTTTGGTAGTGTGTATTTACAACGAAGATAGGGAGGTGCACGTGCACCTTTGCATCTCCCTAAATCCAGCTCTGTATATATATATATGTCGTCTCCATTTTCATAAACGAACTTACACTACATACGTTAGGTACTTTCATCGTATGAAACTGATCTTTTGAAAGAATATTATTTAATGCAAGTTTCCAAACTGTATGTCGCGCAGACTTTTGGGATGTATTGAGATACTTTAAAGCTTAAAAACATATTTTATACCATTCAAAAGACCATGAGTTTTGACTTTATACGACACACTTTATTTTTATCTTCAAAGTTCTAACAGTAAGGTATGATAAATTTTGAGATAGACTGTACCAGTCAACGCTTGCAACGGCAGCGACAATGCCTCAATTCTATCATAACTTAATGCATGTTATCATGGTATGAGCGTTAAGTAAAATGCGCCTTCAGTCAAAAATAAGGTTCAAATCTTTGATTTAATGTATTCGTGCACTGTAAGGAAACAATTTTGATAAATGATTATTTATTTCATACATTACAATTAGCTAATTAAATCTAACGATTAAATATTACTCTAATATAGTGTATTCAAAAAGTCTCCCCACAGTTGATGTAGGTTCATAATTATGAGAAAGATATTTGAAGCACACTTTTATCCTTGTATATGTGTATATTATGTTCTGGTAATATCTGACACAGACATGGATGAGGCTAGGCTAGACTTCAACCTCCAATTCAGCACAGACATAAACTGCGCAACACAGATAGTGAGCATCACATTGTAGACAGTTGCTGTTGCATAATCCACTGTGGAGAGACTTTTTGAATGCAATCAAAATCTAGAAAACATGTACACTTATGTTCACATAAAGGGTTTTGATATTCGTATTTAGTGTATGTGTTGTTTACAAATACATTTATCTTAAAACCAGTGAGGTTTAATTATACTAAGCTGCAACAAGATATCAGAAAGGAGTAAACGTCATGTTACCAGGCAAAAATCACAAAGCGTTTTTATTATAAGTTTGGTCGAACCTGCTACATCTCTGGTATCCGTTTGAGAAGAAGGAAACAATGGTGTTGAATTCCGCTCATTAGCGCTGCTCGCTGTTTTTTCCCTGAAGACTTTACACAAGATAAGACACCAACACTGAACACGTTTCAATTTTGCATAGAACTGATTTAATGCATTCTCTTCAGCGTACGAGAGTGAAGAGTGATTTTTTTTATGCTTTACAAAAAGAAGTTATTAATTCAGTGCTCTAGTTTACTCTGAAGACGACCTAAAATATATATACAGTGAAACCTCTACTAACGGACACCTCTATAAAGCGGACACCTCCCGTAACGGACATATTTTGTAATCCCCAAACACTGTAATAGGAAAAAACATATTGACAAACCTCTCTAAAGCGGACACTCTCTAGTATGGACACGGACAGTCTTTCCTGTGTTTTATAGGTATTATTTACCTCTGTATTACGGACACTTTCTCTAGAAACAAGTTGAAAAGTGCAGTAAAAATAAATTTTTAGTAATTCATACATGTATCATCAAGGAAGCATTGGGACAACATTTTGCCTCATCAACTGGCTGCTCAGCAACCCAGATGAAGTCTCTGTTTAACAACACTCTCATGTCCTTTGCTTGCATCCCACTCCCACCCAAGCTGTTTTAGACACAAAAGTGATTGACAGTTACCCACCGTTTGGAATGACACGTTATGGTACTGTCCCGCTGGAATCTGTAAATAAGCAGAAAACAAGTTTGGTATTTTTGACCTGCGGGTATACATATTGTTTCAAAAAAAGACACTACTGGACTGCAATTAACTCACAAATTAAAACAACATACCGGAAATGTAGTAAGTAGTAATAAGTGTAAAGAGCAGAGAATTATACCGTCTTATTGCCTTGAACCTTTATGTTGTGCCTTGAACATAAAGGATTCATGCAAAAATATTTTTTCTAAATGTATATTACCTTGTTTACTATTTTACGTCATAAAATATTGAAACCTCTCTAAGGCGGACACCTCTCTATAGCGGACAATTTTTGATTCCCCATGGCTGTCCGCCTTAGAGAGGTTTCACTGTATTTTATTGATAGATAATCGACATGATACCTATAATATATTCGAATATATTCCAAAGAAAGAATGAATACTGGTTTCATGCTTTTTATTTAGCTCAATTTAATTATTATGATTTATTTGCAGACAATGTGAATCAACACTTTTGAAAATTCTATTCTAATACGATAGATGATTGTTTATGCATTGTAAATGGTTTATAGGATTGGCTAGAATGAAATCACCAGAAGATATTAATGCCACAAATAGAAAGAGATAAAGAGAATCAAGCTTATTTTGAATTTGTTTTAAATATGACAGGAATACGAGTACGGTAGAGGATGTGAGTGGTGAGATTTACCTGCAATTCTTAATTATTAGCTATCGATATTTTTAAAATCAATTTTTACATTAAAATTACTGTCCTACAAATTAATGGTTTATAACAAACATATAGGTGACTGGGATATAGCTTTGCACCTGAAGATATAAAACTTCAAGTTTCGAAAGAACAAGAACATGATTATAGTGATAAAATATCACAGTTATCACGATATAGAGACAAATCATCGGTACATCAATAATTAGATGTTCAAGTTAACAGAGATTAATATATTAACAATTTATTCTTGTAGTTCAACGGTAGAGTGCTCACTTTTGATGCGTGAGGTATCTGCTTTGATCCTAGCTCGCTCCAAGTGAGAAACGTCATGTGCGTGGATTTCTCGTGGTTCTTTCGTTTACTTCCATTTTATTCATTATACCATTTCATTCATTATCATCATCAGCCTTAGCCACGGAGTATAATCTTGGAACGCAAGAAAAGAAAAAAAATAGAACTTCATCTTCCAACTGAGCTGTCTGAAACTAGACTGAACTAAATACATTTTCGCCAATTTTTGAGCTTAACCATGAAATTAGTTGAATTACCCATAGTAACTGACTCAACGTTCACGTAAAACCCATTTCTCAATGGCAGCAGTTCGTGTCAAGTTGTCATTGTTTCCAAAAGTGCATTCCCCCCCCCAAAAAAAATCTGAATATATACAGGGTGGTCCGGAGGTGGGTGTACCGTCCTTTAGTTTCAACAGTATAGTGTTAGTTATGGTAGAATGTCTGTAAACAGTTACCTTGAAGTTATAAACATCGGTATGATCATCATCGATGTCGTAACACAGCGAACTTTGCGCCAAGTTCTCGCAGATGGTTTGCGGAGATATTCCCTAATCACGAGGGTGAAGGCGTGTTCCACAGCTGCTCGTAATTTCTGCGTTGTGTGATATCAAGTGTTTCTTACTGTTGCTTTAAGAAACTCTAGAGAGCATTGTCTGGTGTCGTCAGATCGGGACTTCTTGGTGGCCAGGCAAAGGGAGCTGGTAAAGATGCACAACCTCTTCCAATCCAGCGGCCAGGAAACGTCTGATTCAGCTAATTGCGAACGTGAGTCGCGAAGTGCGCTGGTGCTCCATCCTGTTGTATCACAACAGTGTGTTTGATATCATTTTCTTCCAGCTGAGGCACAAACCACTCATTAAGCATCTCCAGGTAAGAATGTCCATTAACATTGGCTTCGAATAATTAGGGGTACGCCCACTTCCGGACCACACTGTAGTTAGTTTACTCTGATTTTAGACAGCTCAATCGTTCCACTAACTAGCGCCACCTAACACGTCTTTATTGGCCAACCAATCTCAACCACTAAATGATTTATTTCCCTGAACTCAATTCTCCTAACAGAAGTAACGTCCACTTTTTAAAGATGACTAGTAATATAACACTAGAGGTAGCAACATTGCGATGAAAAGAACTTGGAGATAACTTGAAGAGTTAGAAAAATAGAGAAGAGAGAAGCGGTCTCGCCTCCCGGGCAAATTGTTCGAGATTTCGTCCGAAACGTCTCGAAAAGGAGCTTGTATATATATATATATATATATATATATATATATATATATATATATATATATATATATATATATATATATATATATATATATATATATATATATATATATGTGTGTGTGTGTGTGTGTGTGTGTGTGTCTATCTGTATGCGTTTGTGCCTTATCTCTACCAAACGGTCCTTCCCTTGTTTCTTTCTTCCTTTTCTATTCGATTTTTCTTATTCTTACTCTTTCCTTTTTTAGTCCACTCTTCTCCATCGAACTTTTTTTTTTTTTCGTTTTCTTGAGAACATCAGCTTTTACTGCAGATCCTTTTACTACATTGCAAATGGTTTGGTGAAGCCTCTGGACATTTCGAGCAGAGGACGAAAGCAAATGGCAAAGCATATCTTTATAGCAAAAACGATTCTCGCGGCCAAAGTTCATGTTAACAGTTTGAACGTAACAAAATTGCCAGAGGAAGGGTGCAGAAAGCTTGTTTTATGCTCTCCCTCTTGATGTTACACATCAAAGACGAATGTGATAATCTTACTTGTATGCATCTTCCAAAGAAAATATTCAAAGGAACTCTTTACCATATTTATTTTCCTGTATACAATGTGTGCTCCAAATCGTAAATTGTTTTTACAACACTGAGAAAACATTTTGAACTGAAATATAAAACTATATTTCTATAAACATTTTGCAGACTGCAGTAACAACGGTGTTGGATCTTCCCAATACTTTCTTAAATCTATTACATTCTTTTCAGATTTTCCATTTTCATTTATTTTTAAACACAGTACCATTAAAGTGAGCAATATAATCTAGTATATATGCGTATTTTTCTTGCAGCTGTAGTTACTACGATCGATAAAAAATAAAAAAAAATATATATATATAAACAATCTATAAAAATGTACCAATATATGTATGTTCCAGCATAACTCTGGAACGTATGAAGTACTTTCAACCAAACTTGATAGAAGTATGACTTACAATCTTAAAATAAAAACCCTGGTGTTAAGACACCCTTTTCACTCCTTTGAAATAAGAATACTTTTCACGCAACTGCATAATTTTAAGAAGTCTGGGAAGTATGTAACCAGACACGCACTGAAAAGGTAGCAGTTGCATATGTATAAGGGGCAATTTAAATCTATGTTCTCTACTGTTTGTAACCACGTCAATTGAAAATGGCTGAATGGATTGAAATGTATTTTGGAACATTGTTAGTATCTACCTCAGGCTAGTTTTTTTTTTCATGTTACTTTGATTAAAGGCGTATTCTAAAAAGATAGGGACTCAAATTTTCACAAATATAGTATTTCATGGGTTTCTATCATTACACTTTCATTAAAATGTGCATCTTATGGGGAAAAGGGGGTTTAAATAATTTCAATATATCTAATATCCATGTGAAAAGAACGGCATTTCAGTTAAATGTGGGAGTGAGAAGGAATGACATGTAAAAATAATCAAAGATGACAGATATTGATATTAACATCATAGTTTCTGGGGTCTCTGGGGTCAATAGCGAAACTCTTGATATAGTTTAAATCCAAGTTCAGCCTAGTGGCCATCGCGAGTGAGAAGGAATGAAAAATAAAATGTCCAAAGTGATCAAAATTACTGTCTAATCCATAGTTTTCAGGGTCGCTAAGCGCAAAGGCGACACCTCTGATGATATTTAATTTAAGCCTAAATTTAATTGAATAGGACGACAAGGGGAGAACTCATGCTGGAGTTTTCGATAATTCCACTTATAAGGGCGAAAAGGGAGCAATATCTGTATTACTGTTGGAATATTTAAATTGACGTTGCTTGTTGTTTGTTAACCCATAATAGAAAAATAGCTGAACTATTTGGAATTAATTTTTTATATATAGTTAGCATCAATCTCAAGCTGTGATTTTATCATGTTACTTTGACTGGAAGGCGCATCCGAAACGAATAGAGGGGTAAAAATATATGGCAAAAATAAAGTGTCTCATGGGTTTCTATTATTATAATTTCATTGAAATACTTAGTCAAATAAATGGGGGAAAACGGGCTTCAAATAATTTCAAATCTATTTTCCTCGTGTGCAGGATGAATATTTCAGCCAATAGAAATCAAAAATAAAAGTAAATGTTGTATCTTAAATCTTGCATTCCATATATTGAATAAGGAAATATTTCTCGTACCCTTGTCATATATGAAAGTTCTATCCCATATATAATACAAAAACATTTCCGACTGTGTGCCACTCTGAATTCCTACACTGTTATGCAAACTGCTAAACATTGTGCAAGAGTTATTATAAACATCTAAGCGGAATATTTAGATATCCTTCATGGAGGACCAGCAGGCTTGGGGAGAGAAATTAGTGCTACATAATATAAAAGAAAAAAAAACACTTTTCGAAACATTTTGAGACACAGAAATTTTTATTGAAGTTACTTAGATACAAAATACTTCACAGACTTGAAATATATGCAATGTATAAGAATGGGAAGTTGACATATAATAGAGGATAGCGAGAAACTTTATAGAGTGCGTTTCACGAATTACACTAGGCCCGTCTTCTGATGAAACCAAAACATAAAAATGAAACTTTTGTAACATTCAAGGGAAAAGACAACATTATGCTGATTAAGAGAATCCTTCAAGAGGGGGACTTAATGGGGTTCCGGGGGTAATTATAAAATTTTAATAGCAACTACCATCGTGTGGTATCTCGTTTGAAAGCTAATGACGTGGTAAACACTAGTTCTGGAAACTACTTGTCGCTATCGTGTCTCTATCCAACATGTCGGTCATCCGTAAGTACTGTCAAAGTACTCGTAGCTACCCCTCGTCAACCCCTTAGGCCCCCTGATGGGGGATTTTCCTTATCACCATAATGTTGACTTTTGTGTCCCTTCAAGGTTACAAAAGGTTTCATGCTTCTATCTACCTTGGTTTCTTCAGGAGACGGGCCTTAGTGTTATTCACGGAACGCACTATATATAATAAAACACGTTAACCCTGCTGGGGGGTTCGAACATATGTAAGGAACATACTAAAAAATCCTGGTAACACGTTTGCGATCGGTCTGCCATCTATGAAGAAAAAAGTCAACCCACATACGTTAATATCTTATGGGGACGAGAAACCTATAACTGCGATTTTCTCAAAACTGACTTGTTGTGGGTTGAATGGTTGTTGCATAACCCCGCCCAATTTAAATAGTGATTTTTATACAGTAGGTGTGGTGATAACCTTGACGACGGTCCCGAAGTTTCAGATATGAAACAGTAAATAAAAGGATTTTACAATTAAATATTTAGTTATTAGATAGAAGAAAACGCAACTCAAGGAGACAAAGAAAGGTAAAATATCCAGAAACTAATCTATTTGAGTTCGATAGGTCATTTAGTAACGCAACTTGGACAACAAAGAGCGCGAACAACATGTGTTAGTAACCCGTCCAATTTCTAAACACCTATTATTTTGTATTAGCCTACAACGAAAACACACAATGGAACAGGAATTAATTCTCCTAAATGTGGTGTCTATATGATTGGTATTTCTGTCCTTTTCACTTGTTCCTCATGCATTGATGTGAATAATAAAAAAAATGTAGTAAAAGAACTTTATAAAAAACATCACTGAATTGCGCGTAGCATGAGAAACAACTACAATGTTACAGAACACTGGTGGTAGTGAGTGATGTGACGCTACGCATTTGAAAAGCGACATAAAAGGGACGAGCTTGTAGGCAAACACGAATGCAAACAGAACGACCTGTTACCTGGAAACTGGAAGCGAATACAAATAGCAGAAGCAAAGAGATAGAAAGACAGAGCCCACGGGGAAAACAGGGAAACACGAAGAGAAGCAAAGTGTTTGCAAAAAGTAAAAAAAAAAAAGCTACATAAAATGATGAACGTGAGAACAACCAGTAAGCGAAAGCTGTGTTTTGGGGCATGTTGTCTTGACAACGAACACATTTTTAATTTTTTTCCTTTTATCTACGACCTTTTGCACTATAATCTTAGCTGACATCAAACACCGAAACTGTGTTTCGGAGAATCGTTTTAAACACTGTTTAAGTTTACATTCTCCTGTTTACTAGAAATATTTAAAATTGCTAGATCTTCCTTAATCTGTTCGGAGTGCGAATATTCCTTACCGTGTAAACATAGTGCTAGCAGTTCACCTTTCATTTACATTTCAATTCACGTTGAATAATAATTCAGTAATTCCAACACATGTATATATAGTGTATAACACAGTCAAGCACCTCGCCTAGCAGTCATCCCATGAAGACTGCTACTAGATTCCAATAAGTTTGATTTTTCTCCAGGTAGTTTGCCACTGCAAAATTCTGATTAGCTCATTCAGTATCTTCCACTATTCCTTTGAAGTAACAATTTGAAAAATTAGTTCTATTCCACTACTGATATGTATAACCGAAAACTAGACGAAATTTTTCTAATAAATGTAATCTTTAATAAACCTCCACTCCGGGACATAACATACAAGATCAATAGATCAGATATGTACCGCATAAATGCTGGGTAGCGGAAGATTTGAAAGATTCAGTTGTATGTTTGTTGAATCTTAGTCATACTCTTTATAAATAATTTCCTCAAAATTTCTTAATAAACGGGATATATCGATAAGATGCTATAAAATAGTTAAATATACGTTTTGTTTAAAAACAATGAAATTCTACCATTTTATTAAGGTTTAACAACATTTTTTCATAGATGAAATATATACCAATCGATATATCTTACCAAGTTGAACAAAGTAATTTGGATGAGTGTAAATCTCATGCGTAATTTTCGAGAAATAAGGAAAAACAAATTTGTTTATAAACCTAATAATAATTGAAGCTGTATGAGAGCCATGAAATTGCCTTTAATGAGCTCTTCATTACGACATTAGCAAAACGAATACATAGTACGCTAAATGAGATATAGCCTAGAAGTGTAACTAACTATTAAATTTCAATTTCTGCTTAGTTAAAATATTTTTCAAGAATAAAACATATATCGCTCGATAGATCGTACGGAGATGAACAAAATTACATGCTTGCGGGAAAACTCTCTCGGGAAGTTTTAGAGAAAATCGAAAAAATTAAACTATTGTGATGGCGTGACAACCATACCGTTCGGTATCAACAATAAACTGTCAATTTTTATTTTACTGGAAGTAATTGTTATTTATGTACTGTATATGTAGCAAATTACACTTTTAACTAACATAATGTAGGCCTACTAATTATTGTAATTGTATCTTTTCTTAATGGTGACACAAATAGTCCTTTGCGCACATTCTACTTATGAATGTAGATTATAGAAACACTTAGTAGAATGGAAATTCATATGTTGTCATCGACATCACTTTTATATTGTTAATCTTTGTGATTCTCACAACTCATGCTTTCGCTCTGAAAAAAAAAATTACACATGTTGCATGATCTACAGAGTACTATTTGGGGTTGAGGATGCGAAAGTGTACGAATGTCGTTTTGACTACTTCCGTACATGGCTTCGTCAAAGATAAATGTTATAAAATATGGTGCATATTTGGCTTTAATTATTCCATTACGTAAATATCTATTTATCCATATATATATATATATATCTCAATCTATATCTAAATAAATCAATCTATATCTATCTTCATATACAGTGAAACTAGAAACTGACTGCATTTGCTGATATACACTATCCTCAAGTCTTTTCCTTTCAAATTTCTTTCACGTGCATAATGTCATAACACCACGATGTCAATTCTGCAACAAAATGATTTAAAACCTACTTGGCAGACTGAAAATGAGTATGAGCATACTCTACAATATGATTTGCGAGGTGGATGGCAAGATGAAATTTCCCCTACAAATACTTAGCCTCAAACTATAGATATATGTATCATCTGACAACACGGTTGAAAATAATTCTTAAACGCTAGAGAAACAAAAGAATAATTAAAATAGACTTGAAAGCAAAATAAAAAATCTATTTACATATCTTGGAGAAGAATATAATTATGTATTTGTATTCAGTGTATGCCGGTCCTTTGCAATTGACGGATGTTGCGGATATATGGGATAGGAGCACGGTTTTGAGATTGAAGGAAGAAATGTGAGAAGGAGGGCAAGGACAAGGGAGGGAATGCAATTAAACAGATGGATTATTATAATCTATTCTCGATAGCATTCAATTATTTTTTTAAAAAAAGTACCATGTATTTTCTTGTAGTAATACTAATACAACATTAAAGAAATTTTAATCAACACTTTCTTTAAAACATAAGTATATAAGTATGTGGTCAAAACATTTAAAAAATGTATATAAATTTGCTTTCGAAGGAGAAAAGAGTAGTGTGATCTATAGAACATTCTGACTAATAAAAGTGGTTCATGCTAAAAAAGGAAAGTTTGAGAAACGCTACTCTATATGAACATTTGATGAGTTATTTCCGTAATCCCTTAATTTAAGACCCTCAAAATATGATCTTCCTCTTCCAGAAGTCTTCTTTGTTTGCTTTTATTTGCCGTTCATATTTGATATCTTCTATAATATGGCTACCTATTCTCTTTCCAGCCTTAGAAAAAAGTAGATGTAAACAAACCCACCTGACTACCAGTGAGTCGATGACCAGTGATTGGTTGTTGGTCTCACTGCACTAGTATCCTACCGCAATATAATCCCTACTAAAATAATAATTTCAAATAAAGATATCTGAATTTATCCTACATTTTGTGATAATAAACGCAATATATATATTTAACAACAAATGTAGCTTCATTTCCACCTCACACGTATTTCGACATATAGTATTTACTGCGCATGTGTTCGCGCGCCTACCCCACTCATTTAAAATTATTGTAGAGTGCAGAGTTTCATGGTGACGATGTGTGGCAATAATCCATTTTCGTCTCGTGTTATAAAATACAATAGGAACAGACAACAATCTCGTTTATATAAGGATTTAAGAAAATACATATCTCCAACATAGCAGTTGTCAGTGTCAATGCATTAATTATTCACCAACCAATAGTAGCCTTACACTTTGGAAATAATGTGACGACAGTAAGTAAGCAGACGATCTTGCTGTTCATCGTCTCTCGCTGCCGAAGCACGTGTGAGCCGCAGAGTAATACATTTCGCTTTGTTTACGTCTACTTTGTTCTAAGGCTGGAAAGACTTTAGGTTCCTACGTCTATCATAGTCACATGTTTTTCTTTCCTCCTTTCCCCAACTTCTATGTTTGACACAGTGCGCTTCGTGCCAATTGCTACGCGTTTTTAAAACTGCTATTCAATAAAAATAAGTTTTTTTTGTACATGTCAGTAATACAAGTTAAGTTAATGACCTTATAATTGTTGGTAGATCGAATAACAAATGCCACCCTATTGAATACCACTTTATAAGTATTAAACATTCCGTTCTTTATTGCTATTGCGTTACAAATACGAACAACAAAAGAAAAGGATAGCAATCCCAGTGATATGCTTTATGTCATTTTAACATGTTGAGAATTCTGTGAAAAACATGTTTTAATAATCCCGGTATTGTTTTTGTTTTCGAAGACACCGTGTTTAGATTAGGCATTTTCCATTAGATTTGTGTGATAGATTGAATATCGATCCTCATCGCAAAATGTTCAATGATAATATTTATCTAAAATCTCCTAGTATTTATTAATACTCAGCAATTCATTGCCGCTTTGTTGTTTGTATGTTATAAAGTACAGGACCTCATTTATCAACAAAAACATGACAGCAACATGAAACTTTATCTTCTTGTAACAGTGCTTATTACATTATTTCGGTTTTAAGGCATCTTTAGTGTATCACGATTTTTAGGCAGGTCACACGTCAGAACATATGCCTCTGTACATAGAAAATGAAATACATAGTTTACATTCACGCATAATTGATTCTAAAATAAATTATTCCTAAATTTAGAAGAATAATTTGTGTATGAAGAATTTTCTATTGATATACGTATGTATACTTTCTCCTTTTTAAGTTCTTGAGTAGAGATACACAATTTGCTTTGAGTTTAACGACCCACAATTATGCTCCGATGCTATAGTAGACGCTGATGATCATAATGAAATAAATAGTGAAATGAATGAAGTGGAATTAAATAGAACTCCAAGAAAACCCACGCACCCGATGTTTGGCCCATTTGGAGATATACAATGTAATTGACATACGGCAGCAGATGAAACCAATAGTTTATTTGGGGAATCAAAGTGGGTTAAGTTTCACAAACGTAATAATTCAAATTTATACCGTAGTTATATATTAGTGGGCAACTTTTTTTTTATCACAAAAGGAGCGAACAAAAACTTGTTGCCCTGGGAAAAATTCCAATTCAAGTTTTCAAAGGATTTACACGTTTCATGCCTATATATTTCGGAAAGGTGATCTTTGGATATCTATCTGTTCGTCTGTCCATGCAATAATTAGTCCAGACACATATATCTAGAGACCACATCGTTCAATGTGTCGAGACCAAATTAATATTTTTATGACATTGTGCAGGATAGATGTTTGGAATTCTCCCCTACTTAAAGAGAAAAGAAAAAATTGTTGATTGTAGAGTGAAAATTGAAGCTTTGGGTCGAACAACGGAGAACCGTCAACTTGAGCAAACTTGGAATTGTGAGAAGAAAATAGAGAGACATTGGTGAGAAAAGAGATTCTCAGTAATTACAGTAACATCTCTGTTTGTGTGAAGTTGAGTGGAAGAACAGAACATATGCACATACTTTTTTAGGTGGGTGAAAAAGGTACTGAAGTCTTCAAATTACATCTGCAGAATTGGCTCAGTGGCATTTGTTCCGTTATTTGTCCGCAAGCCTCAGTTGCTTTGATTTTGTTCATATTTCATAAATAAAAGTGTTATTGATATTGTGAATCTCTGATTTTCGTCCACCTGTTTGACTACTTGTCTCTATCTATAGAGACCATTTTGTTCCATGTATCAAGACCAAGGTTTCTTACGAGATTCTTCAGGTCTTTTCTTTCGTATGTTCACCCTAACTCAAAATAAAGATAACTTCAATATCAATAATTGCTATTTTATAAGTTAATATAAGTAATTTGAATTTTAATACTTTTAATAATAATTTTATATTTAAGAATATAATAATAATAATAATTTTGTTCATACTTCAAAATTATATATTTCATTAATAATTCTACTGTACGGCCCAATCTAGTTTTTTAAAGAATAAAACACAGGTTATTGGCGGGGTGAATCGGCTGTGCTACTTAAATCCCGAAGTTAATCATGATTGAGCGAGGAGTTCTGCTGGGAGATCAGTCTCTTTCATTTTCCAAGGCGGAGGGGGTGAGTGAAATGGAGAACAAGTGCTGTTCTTTCTACAATGGGCTAACACAATATTGCTTTTCCTTGCATTGGAATGTCGAAAGCTGGAGAGCCACTGGATCCGGGCCAGCTTAGTTTAGCATTCATTGCGGTGGAGAAAGAATTGCGGTCAGAGTTGAATGCAAACGATACCTATTTTCCTTCGTCTGCATTTGCTGACCTCGTATTGATTTCTGAACCAGTAGATACCAGTTTTGTCATTTCTCTTTTTAAAATAACAAAATAAATTCATGTGGAAGAAGAATAAACAGACATTATTCAATGTACTTCGTAGAGAAACTTCATTTGCTGTTATCTGGTACTGTAAAGTTATGGGCGGAGTTAGATAAACCGAGCTGGAGGAAGCACAGAAAAAAGTTATTTTTTGCCTCTTCGGAGAAATTTAGCGTGGGGGAGAATGGGTCTCTACTTACAGTGTCTCCGCCTTTGGTCACTTCTCTCTTAAAAGTCAATTATTGTTTTTATGCATATTTCTTATTTTTGACGTGACTGTTAAATACTTACCAGCTACAAGTTACGTCCCAAAAACCACATACTTGGATCAGATTGCTAATTTATTTCTCGCATTAAAAGTCCATTGTAATTCGAAAATAATTTTGCTTCCTTACTAACAAGGGACGTATGTGAATCGTGACAGCTAGATATTTATGAAAATTGGTACCCTGACTAATTGTTTATCGTTCATTATCGTGGTGATAGTCACTCAATACGGAAATGCTTTTTGTACCCGCTACGTTGTACATATACCACGCAGTGACCGGGTGAGTCTATGCCGAGTTATACCTCAAAAACGTTTGAAAAAGGCAGAAGATGAAAAGTGTGTGCAGGCAAACTGATACCTATGGGAAGGGGACACGTGACCAAGAAGTCAATGGATGCTGCGCATGCTGTGGTTTACTTTCTACTGTACATTTGTTCCTCCCGCAGTCTTTACGTTGTTGTACATTTGTTCGTTTCTCTGTACGGACTCCATAATTTCTCAACTTTAAAGCCTCATATCTCCCTTATTTGACAACACTGATAACCCACCATTTTCTTATATTTTTCACGTTTTATGCCAATTGTTTTAATGCCATAAAATGCCATACGTTCTATTTGAAAACTATAAGTTTGTATTTGGGTGGAAGCACTGCTTATGTGACACTACTGCCGTGTTCTTGGTCACGTGTCCCCCTCCCATAGATTTAAGCTTATCTGCATACATTTTTCATTTTCTGCTTTTCTCAAGCATTTTTCGGGTATAACTCGGCACAGCCTCACCTGGCCATTGCTTGGTATATGCATTATACATAGAGGTTAAACAAGGCATTTCCGCATCGAGAGACTATCACCACGGTGATTAGCGATCCACAATTAGTCAGAGTACCAATTTTCACTAATATCTAGCTGTCACGGTTCGCATACGTTCCTTGTGAGCATACACTGGTGAAACCGCATTTAAAAATATCCAGAAAATTTCACTAATCTGACCAAAGTTGATAGAAAAAGGTGATCGTAGGACCATAGTGAAGGTGAAATCCGTGAAGCATCATAAACATGTTATGCAGGGTGTTAAAACACATACAATACTCACCTTATTGTTATGTAATTATCCGGAGCAGTTACCCAGGCAGGTAGCCGGTCGTATAGATACTGAATGTTTCTCTCAAGTATGATTCGCTACACTCGCTGTAGCTCTTAATGTAGTTTGCGATGGTTGTTCCAGGTTTTAACTACATAGGAGATCACATATCGTTCCAGCATATTCCATATGTGCCTAATTTGGCTTAGTCCGAAGACCTAGCAGAATAGAATAGAAAGTGGATACCGAGTAGAGCATGCTGGGTTGTCCTGACGGTAAAAAGATCTGTGTTCTTCTGTTGGAATAAGAGGACCCGCAAAATGTTCATAAATTTGAGACAGAATTGACGAATATACGGATGTATGACGCACTAATGAGTATTAAGAAAGTCAGAGGTGACCAAGATGTGTAGCTTATTATTCTCTATAATAAAAGTTAGATATAGGTCTCGTATGACCAGTATGGACATACGGTGCATTTCCCCTCGCGCCTACACACTTAAGGGCACGCACGTGCCTGTCTCTGTGTCTTAGACGGAAACGACTTTTGTCTCTGAACACCACTGCTCTTCATTCGCCTTACCAATGCGGTCTTTTCCGACACCATCGAAACGTTCTTGGTGATGGATAGGTGGCAGAGACAATCATTTGAGAGGAACGTGTAAATGCAATCCTGTCTTAAAAACATTTTAGTAGTGATGTACTTACACGAGAATCTATATTGGCTCTGGGTACACACGTGGTAGACTTTCCGTCAGTTGGGGAAGCCAAAAAATATTTCTGATCAAGCTTCACGTGCGTCTCGGGGTCAATGAATTGCATGTTTTTGCGGGAATCCTCTAGCTGCTGTTGGTGTTGCAAGGTACGTCTTGCGACCTTGCTGATATTAGATTCAAATATAATTGATATAATTTAAATATTGCTCTATTTAATAATTGTGTTTATTTATAAGTTAGAAATCCAGGCCTGGAGTATATTAATTTAATGGTATATATCTATTCATTTAATTTATTATTATTAGTGTAAGGAAATATTTATTCAATTTATGTTGTATATTTATGTATATATATATTAGAGCATCATCCCCTATTATTTAAGAATTAACCATATTATTATTTACAGTTTAGCTAGTGCTATCGTTGCTTTTTCCGTGCTAACTTTTTTTTAGAAGCCTGTCGAGAAGGCTAGCTGCGAATTCCATTGTATTTCAGTCTCCCTTGCTGGGAATTTTCCATCCCGAGTAGTTGGCGCTAAAAAACTTTCTAAAGAAATGTTTGCTATTTTTTTAGCAGGCCAAAACGTATAAAAAGGCTGTCTCCCCTATCTTCGTCGCTGTGCGTTTTGAGGATTCCTGAATGTAGGATCTTGGCCAGCCAGTCCGCTGCACTGGAAGTGAATAGTGCAGTTTGGAAAGAGTCCCCTCTAGTTAGTTACTGTATGTAGTCAGAATAGTGATTCTACTACATTACAGATGCCCGCTTAAGCAGTTGAGCTTTGGCCGTGAGATAGGTTATAAAAATGATAGGGAGTTAGGAAATAAGTTGCTATTTTAGATGCTTAATCCTACGCCTATAACAGAGGCTATTGGATTACTATTGCTTGTTTAGAATGGGAGTATTTAAGCTTCCTAAGGGTCTATGGCGGAGGTGAGTGACGCACGTATAGACTCGAGGTTTTGGTTCCGTCCTAGTGGTGGAGGAACACTTAATTTGAAATCCAAATGCGTTTGGGTTCGATCCCTTGTTTATGTAATTATAGCATATTTAGGTGCTGTAAGAGTTTAGAGATTTTCTCACTGCAACTTTCATTTAAGAGAGTGTTAGAGTGAGTATTTAACCAAATTCCTTTATTTCCTTGAGTATAAGGAAATTTAGAGCCATGAGTAGAGGCTGACATCCTATCCCTAATACCAACCTATCCTATTTAATTGTATACTTAAGCTAGATAGAATCCTTTTGTGGACTTAACTTGGAGTCCCAGAGACAGGTTTAGGCCAGATAGTGACCTTTGAGTAAAGGTCCCGTCTTTAAAAGCAAGGAGTACGGTCCAGGAGTAACTGAATTCTGTAAACCGTATTTTCCGCAGGTCCCTGCTATAATAGAGAGTAATTTGATTAATAAGGAAATTAGGATTCTAGAGCTTAGATTAAAATACTTCCTTTCTCCATTAGTTATTGGGGAAGGGTAAGAAGGAAGATAGAGTGCATATAGGGCGGAGTGGCGTCCTGAATTAAAGTTAGTACCCTACCTTTTAATTAGAGTATTCTATTTGTAAATAAAGGATTAATCTCCTATTTAATTTCTCGAAA
The DNA here is from genome assembly GCF_964235325.1 of Thermobia domestica. NCBI lineage: Eukaryota > Metazoa > Arthropoda > Insecta > Zygentoma > Lepismatidae > Thermobia > Thermobia domestica. The sequence continues at coordinate 108,668,326 of NC_137465.1, read as the reverse complement.
TTTCATTTTATATTATTTGATATGAACCAAATACCCTAGACATTACGAGCAAATACTATTGTAAGGACGTAGATAGGAAATTATGAATATTTAGAGAGCTGTTAGTTGTTATCGCTAATTATACGGAATTGATATTCATATTTGGAAGAAAAATAAGATTAAGAGATAAGAATAGGATATTTTTTCTTCTTTTTTTTTTTCTTCCAATGTAGAACTGATATTTGTCGGAAGTTATGACCCTCGCTAATGACAATTTATCCAAATACCACTCGGTCACGCTTGAAGTCATTTAATTGCACAATGGACGTTTGTTGTACAGAATGGACATCTGCATTCGTTGTGCTGTCTGACGACTTTTAAGCTACTAGTAGCGTGCCTTTTACGCAAACATTAAAATCAGTAAGGGCTCTTCTGACATACATTTTAAAGTGTAATTTTTGTTCAAATCAGATTATATATGCGGCGTGTTATTAAATGCGTTTCCACTAGTGTATATAATTTGATCTTCTTTGTAAATGACTTTATTTACCATGCATATAATCTAAAGCAATAGTCGACAAAATTATGATGCTTCTGGGTTACCGTACCATTTCTAAATCTTACTGTCACGTACCAACCAAAAGCATACCAATCTTTTAAAAATAATCTTACATTTGGTTATTGCCTATAAACTTACACTTCTAGTAACAATGAAATCAAACTAACCAAGTTGGCAAATGTCTAATACACACACACACACACAAAAAAAAAACAAAAAAAAAAAAAAAACAACGTAAACAACTTCCCGCGAATACAATCAACTGTGAGATGAGGCTGACAATAGCAGTTGCGCGGGAGAAACAAGCAGTTGTCAGCGTCCCCTATCGTTAGCGTCAGCTCAGTGTAAGAATCAAGGTTAGCCAACTGGAGCATTAAAGCGATCTACCCAAAATGTCCCCGCGAGCTTCAAGTAGCTCGCGATCAACAATTTGGCGATCTCTGATCTAAAGTATCGTAAAATTATCTTTCGTTTTTCCTAATTATATTAAGTTTTGAAGTTAACTAGTAAAATATAGAGTCACTTCTTAATTTCATGTGATTTCTTCCCATTCTCTCTAGAGTAGGGTAAAATTTCGAGGAAGTATCTCTTATTGTTTAAAAATTTGTGTGTGCATCGGATTGGTCATATATATTTTCTGCACGTTATATATATATATATATGCACAAACTCATATAATGGAAACAGGGAGACAGAAAAATAAAACAGAAGGAAAAATAGAGGAAAGTAGAAAGAGACAGAGCCAATTTTGGAAAGCTCATTGTAGTCGTTATGCTCTGGCAACCACCGTATCCCTTTGCCATTAGTTCTAGCCACAATCTCCTGATCAGCTCATTTGCAAATACAGCTCCGAGCAGTGATTTAAATTTGGGACAAGTTTTGTGGTTCGCGGCCATGTTGTGGTCAAGATTTCTTTCCGGCTTAATTAACGGAATACAAAAAAAAAAAAAAAAAACTCATTCTTTTAGTATAAATAAAAACACGTTTGAGTGCATTCATATTTTATGTAATCCCTGCAAACCATATTTAGGCCAATACTACTTAATATATCATACAAATTAGATAACATTTTGATCTCATTACACGAAGATCTTGGGTTCGTTATATTAGGGTCACCAATCTAACAAAGTTTTTCTAATATTTTCCCTTAGTGCCACTAGGTGAATTCTTAAATTGTACTGTTAACATGTAGTTACGTTGGGACTTACTTTCAAGTTCTTCAGATAGATCTCCTAATGGTCGTTTTCCGATTGGTCTTTCCAGTTAAAACTTTGAAAGCGTTCCTACTTTCTCCCATCCTGACTACATGACTTGCCCACCTGAGCCTCCTAAATTTGATGGCCCTAACAATGTTTGGTAAACCGTATAAATTATGTAGTTTCTTGTTATGAAGTTTCCGCCATTCCCCATACCTCTTTTTCCGAATTTTCGTCTCAGGATCTTGTTCTCAAATACTTTCAGTCTATGTTCTTCCCTCAGAGTAAGCGATCATGTTTCGCAACCATACAGAACAACAGGAATGATTATTGTTTTATATATTTTAAGTTTCAAATTCCTCGACAGAATTCGCGACAATAAGAGATTTTGAACAGAATAATAACACGAATTCCCTGCTTTTAATCGACATTTAATTTCTCCGTGAATATGATTTTCTTCTGTTAATATTGATCCTAGATATTTGAAAGTATCCACTTTATCAAAAGTATTATTCGATATTTTAATGCATCCATAATTTGCCGTATTACGATCCCGACGAACTTCCATGTATTTAGTTTCTCTGCATTTACTTGTAAACCTATGTCCCTGCAAGCTTTTAATAAGACCGGCATTTCTTTCTATTGTTCTCCTATCATCTCCTATTACATTTACATCATCAGCATACACCATAACCTGGTGAATATCATTCAATGTAGACCCTGGATGCTATCTTTGATTTTCCTTATACTGTATTTCAGGACGAAGTTGAATAATAATTACAACAACGCATCTCCTTGTTTCAGGCCATTCTCGACATGAAAGCTCGTGGACATAAATTTTCCTACCCGAACTTTACTGTGAAACTTCTTTAAACATATCTTAATTAATCTAATTATCTTTTTCGGTATTCAAAATTGTGGAAGAATGTTATACAATGTTTCTCTAATAACCGAGTCGTAAGCATTTCCAAAATCAATAAATATCAAACTAGTATAAATTATTCTTGTAGTAACTGTTACTTCTTTAGTCTGGACTACTTTAGTAAAATACTTGCTTCCGTAGTAATATACTCTTTTAGTAACTGTTGGAGAGCTTAATTTTTATTTACTTCTTTAGTTGTAACTAAAGCAGTAATGCCTTTTAACTAAAAGAGTAATCTCTTTCTGCATACTGCTGGCACGTGTATTTCGTTTCTTATCGGAAAATATTGACGTGCCCATGTAAAAAGGCAGAGAACATACGGTTGTACTGAAGAACAGGAGCTTGTTGGAGAAAGGAGATGAGCTTCATTCGTTAAAATGCATTTAATACAAGAGAAATATAATGCAAAAAATATTGTTAATTGAAAGTCAAAGAGAAATCATGAAAGAATAGCATAACTTTAAAATAGAAGTTATGAATACGTTCAAAAACGAAATGGAGCAAACTTCAGGTTTTGGTTCTTCAGGCAATGCTCGAGAAATTTAGTTTTTCTGAATGAATATGAGTAAGTTTTATATGTATAAAACATATTTTATTCCCTTTATATTTTTCCAATGATTAATATGTTCTTGTTTTTCACATGACATAATATTTGTGTTTATTATTTCAGCAACAGTACATTTAACTTTTCTAATTACCGCATTCTAATATTTATTTGTGTTAGCAAAATCATAAAAGTGGACACCGTGTTTTTCTTAGAAATAATCAAAACATCTTTGTTGTATAACTTTCTGTACTGAAGTAAGAAACAAAATGAAAATGTTAATCCCCTAATTACAAAAAAGAGGGGAAGAAAGAAAAAAGAGAAAAACATAACCATAAAATTATACATAACTAAAATGGGTCACATTTTACTGCAGTAGTGACGATCCAGTGCCTCATTTATTCATTTAAGGAGGAAAACAATCTACACTGTCGTGTTATTTTACTAGCAAATTAGATACAAATTGACAGCTTGGCTAGCAGCAACCGCTTCTGGCTGAAATGCATATTGGTTGATCACATTCACATCCTCAGCATCAGAGTGAAACATACCTACAACTTTTATTCCCAAGTTATGCAGAACTGCAGCAGCCACAATAACATTCCCACACTTGTTTTGATTACATCGCATTGTTTTAGTGAGAATTTGAAAATGTTTCTTCCAAACACCAAATGTATTATACATCTTATAGCAATATGGGCTCTATTGTAGCGCCCCTTCGGCTTTTGTATGGGGTCGAAACACAGAAGTCATACGCTGTTTGGAGAGAGCATATCCACTATCTCCAACAAGCAACCCATCGTATTGTCCATTTTCAAACTCAGCAACAACGCTACTATTGTCCCAAATGCATGGAACCAGGCCAATGACTTACCACGTTCAAAATCTTCATATTGTCATCACAAATGATTTGTGTATTGATAGAAAAGAAATTCTTGCGATTTCCGTTGAATTCTGCTTGTGCTCCAAAACGACAAAGTATCAATATATGTTCACAATCTATAGCCCTTATGACGTTCGGGAATCCACCAATTCGATATAATTCCTTTTTGATAATTGATATATTTTCTTGATACTGTGGCATGGACACATACAATGGCTTTAAGACAATTAAACTGTTTATCACACTGTTGAAAGCTCTTCTAGCAGTAGTACGACGGATCTTAATAAAATTCCCTACTACGATTTATAAGTGTCAGTGCGAAAGATTCGTAGTTCACAAAGAAGTTGCAGCCTAGGAGACAAAATACGATTGCCGTCAGAATTATGCTGCAGTAACGGCTCCAGCATACCAAGCAGCGACTCAAAAGAATCCTTACGAAACCCAAACCGCCATTTGAAATCATTGTCGCTATTCATCGCAGAAGGGGTCTTTTCCCTCCATTAAAACCCTCATTCTTGGGATGTCTACCTCTTTCCCCATCTCCATATATTTTTCGTATTCAGGTAATCCATAGAGTTTGATTTTAACACCAAGTAATCAAATAATACAACTTACTCTCTAACTTTACTCCTACAACTGCTTAAGAGTAAATTTTGGCCTTATTTCCTCCTTAAGTTGCATTTGATGGTGCCATCCACAAGTTATGAAGTAAATAAATTTACAGTAATTTACTCCTTTAGTTTAGTACTCTCGACTGGAAGTCGCCGATTTCCTTCTCTCTTAGTAACTTACTACTTTAGTTTCACTTACTCTTGGTCGGTGCTCGCCACATGTCTATTATCTTGAATATTTTTTTATTCCGAAAACACTCTTTCCACATCGCACGGAACAATAGGTGCGTGTTGTAAATTTGTAACATCGGACACACACAATTGTTTTGGAGTATTACCCACATTTATCCTGCTGCAGTGAATTCAAACAATTAGCTGTAAAAAGTTGTAATACTTTGGAAACACATATTTGAAATTTTCCGACACCTCTGTTCTTCCAACACCTGCTCAAAGTTGTTCGACACTTTTGACCTCTGTCAGACTCTTGCCTTCTTCTAAAGCCTATGAAGACTCATCGTGCTCGCAAACCGCATGCCAAGAAGGGAGAAAGTACGTATGAATACTACATCACATGTGATGCTGTGCAGGTTAAAGTGTGTATGAAGGCATTTCATGCGTTGCATGAATTGAGGCGAGGAAGACTGTATCGGAAAGTACGAAGTTTGTTTTATTCACCAACTGACAAGAGAGAGAAGCATCCGCCTGGACGTAAAAAGCTGAGTATGTGCGCCAAAATGTACGCGATTTGATTGCAAAAATTTCCACAAAGAAAAGTAATTACTGCCGCGCTAAATCGCAGACTGCCCGATATCTACCTCCCGAACTCACCGTCGCTCAGTTGCATAAAGATTTTATAGAGCAAAATCCAGATTTGCGTCACGATGTCAAATATTCGTTGTTTAATGACGTATTTCAACGTGATTTTTATTTAAAATTTGGTCAATCAAGAAAAGATATTTGTGATGATTGCATTAAAATGGATGCACAATGTAAGGCTGCTCGTACAGAGAAATAAAGGAAGGCTCTTTTTTTAAGAAGACAGTGCATTGTCATGAAGTCGAAATCTTTTATACCTACTTAAGGGAGATGAAGAAAGCATCCCAGGAAGGACCCCTCCATAGAGGGCATTTGTTTGATTCTCAGAAAAAGCTTCCTCTTCCAGTAACTAATATTGGGAAAGCATATTATAAAAGGCAACTGTGGCTGCGCAGTTTTGGTGTATGAAATGTGGCTTTAAATGATGCGACAATATTCATGTACTCGAAAACATTTAGTGGCAAAACACCAAATGAAGTTATGAACTGTATGAAATGGCATATTGATAATAAGATGTGTGAGTCAGTCAGGGAACTACATGTTTTTATGAATAATTGTGTAGCAGAATGGAAGAACATGTATATGTTTGAGTTTTGGCTGAATTTTGCGCAGGTCGGTTTTCAATGTGTTTTTTATTTATACTTCCCCATTCCAGGACATCCTTTCATGCCCATTGCCAGAATTTTTGGGAATATTGAAAAGAAGAAGCGATCAAAAGATAAAGTCCTCGTCCATTTTACATGAGTTCAACTGATCAGACAAATTCTAGGCAAAAATCCTATTGAGGTTGCATATGTGAAAAAATCACTCACTGATAATAGGGAACTGATGACTCCAGTTGCTGACTGCTGTGATTTCAAAGCGGTCTGTAATAACATTCTTATAAGAAGTATTCCTGACTTTACTGGAATTCGTGGTGTATGTTTGAAAAGATGGTGTGTACCTGAAATTCGTCACAGAATGTCTTCAACTCTTTTCCGCTCACAATCGTTTTCTGAAACATGGGGTACGATTGGAAGCCTAGGTAAAATACAGATGATGGTGCTCCATAGACCTAAGATCAGATGCGGCTGGTTAAGAAAGAGAAATGTGATGATGCACATTTGCTGTTGGAATATGTATCTCTGTCAGAAGAAACTACATTTTACAACAAAATTGTGTCTGTTGCTGATGTCGGTGATGATGTAGAATGAATGTACAAGTGGTTGTTAGAAATAAAGTTCGTACCTATGTCTCGTATTACTTATATATTCTTTATTGTGGCATCTTTGTAACAGTGAGAGTCAGAAGTTGTTAAGTACACTGATTTAACAACTTTTCACTCATTTTGTAAGAAAAGTTGTTAAGTTAAGGTTTCAAATTTTGTTCCAAAGCGTTCTATATACCTTATACGCACCTGATATTGTAACATAACGTCACACCGATCGAAACGAACCAGTATACGAAATTTCAGTTCATTGTATTCATATCTTAGTATTTCAACACAATTTTATAAACTTCAAAGCGCGCTCCTGTAAAATCAAGAAATAATGACTTAGCAACTTTTGGTTGTGAGTGCCTCAATTGTCCTTGAAATGCACATGAAATTCAAATGAATAAAAGCAAGTGTCTCTCTAATGCACTTCGTTGAAGTAAATGGCGTCGTTTGCATCAAATTCTTTGATAACATTACTTACAATTTCGATATTATCTGTGTAATATGTTACCGAATCAAGCCAAGTATCCCATCACGTTACAACAGGAGAACGGGGAACAGAATATTTCCAGCAATTTCCTTAAACGACTGGGAGCTTTCAGAGAAATTGTTTGGCAGAAGAAATCACACTATTTACTTTTGGATAAAGTGTACGAATCACTTCAGCTACTGATGAAGCCCGTGCACTACACAGGTTACATTGTCATGTTTAGTTATAAAACCCGTAGGCAATACTCGAAGGCCACAAAAGACTTAAAAAGTTTTTGGTAAACGCTGCAATACTTCAATGGTTAGCACTCTCTAGCACACACAATACAAATAAGTAAGAATTCCCCCTCTCTTCTTCAACACCAAGTGTACCAAACACACAATTTGAACGCACCTTTGCTGAGAATCAGTGGTTTCATCCAAAGAAACCCAGATACTATTGCTTGTTACTTTCTTTCTTAATTCACTCAAAGTTTCACTGTATAACATTTCGGGATATATTTTCTTCTTAGGGTAGATTCATCTGGTAATGATGTGGTGGACAAACACCGTTTTCGTAGGTGTTCTCGGAGTTCTTCCCTTTCTCCCACTTTCTCCGTTCCACTATTTTATTCATTTTTCATCATCGCCGTCTCCTTTAGCCTAACCGGTATAAACGTGGGATATAAAACTTAAAAAAAATATATATATTTTTCATTTTCATTTTCGCCTGGTAATGTCTGGTAATGGTCTGTTTAGTATATTGTTTCGAAACATTCTGCAATTTCCTTATTTTTGAGTTTTGCCAATGGAATATTTGCTGACACCATAGCCCGACACAAATCTTCGCTGAACCGTGATCGTTGAGATCGTGATTTGTTAATTGATACTTTAATTAAAGTCTGCTGTTTCATTGTTTTAAATTTTCAGTTCTTTGCTTTTTCCATGCTTTGAAGTCATTAGATGTTGAGCTACTTGGAACCTATTTCCCCAAGTCATTGTAATTTCATAAAACTTACAAAATAACACTGATCCATCTGCAGTAAAATCTTCAAATTCTTTAACATACTCGTTTAATATAGTGAACGACGATCTCTTTTCTTTCGGCATGTTGAACTGCAATCTGATAGAGATAGCAGATAATTAGCATACTTATCCCTTCAATACTGCTGGAGTGATCTCATCAATAGATAAAGTTGACCCCTGTTTTATTGTCATTCTATTGCACGGAATTCGATCAATGATGTTGAGTTGTGGTTTTCTTTGAAGTAGAAACCATAGAAAATGAGTTTAAAAACAGATGCAGGAAAATATGCAATATCTGTTAAAAAATATGATTAAAGTGCACTTACGTGTATGCAACATGCAAAATGCAGAACTATCCGAAGCCTATTGATGACAAAACTAAAATTTTGAACAGCTTTTTCTAAAATCAATATTTCTTTATTAATCTGGTAATTATTTATATTTGATAATTTCTTTAGATCTTTTGTTCTCGTATTTTCTAGTTCAGTAATCGTTCCAAGCTACCTAGCCTCTATAAAGTTGTTACATGTGGAAATCATGGAAATTAGACGGCTGGATAAATGTCGAGTTGATTACATCATCTCCTCTATTTTCAAAATCAAGTAAGTGTAGAGTCCTTTTCCACATTTCTGGTGGATATCGTTAACCAGTCACAAGTAGGGTGCGATTTTATTTTTTAGTAGAAAATATATCTTATGTCAGGAACATGAAGCCAACCCAAAAGCATGAACAGGAAAAGAAACAAAATAGGCTTTCTACAGTAAATGAGCATACAGAGTGAATCGAAATGAAATACGTCCCACGATCATGTTCTGCTGACTAAAGGAACGAATTTTTAATGCAAGTGAATGGTTGTGAAAACTTTGTGTCTTGAAACTCTGGGACGAAATAGGATAACTTCGAGAAAAACCCACGGTGTTGTTTACCACACATTTGCATAGCCTGGAATCGAAGCAAGAACCCCTGTCACACAAAGAGCACTCTACCACTGAGCTACCGCTCCCCCTACGGAGAATAATGGATAAAAGTATAAGGGAAAACGAATGGGAAAGTTTTAGGAATATTAAATGAGAGAACTATATTAGATGCAATTAAAGCAGGAAGAGAAATTGATTAATAAAATATTTTCATTGTGATGGCTTCTCAGTTGCAGCAAGTGATCTGCCAGTAGTAGCAAAGGCAAGCCTATATTTTGATGTTTTACGCTAATGGATTTAGGAAAAATGTTCGGTCTCCCATGGCCGCTTCAATTTGTTCGTTTATTTATTTATACATATTTCTGAGCACTATTAGCATCAATGACCTTAAGTCCCTCACGTATGAAGAGTGACGTTTTTTGACCAGCAAACTATTCGGGAAAGTGGGGAAGGAAGGTAGCGGCTTGGGCTGGGACTTGTATGTTAGGTACATCCAATATTTACCTAATGTAAATAAGGGAAATCCAGGAAAAATATCACTCAAATGAGTGGCTTGAAAAAGCTGCAAACCCTTTTCGACCGAATTTCCTCACCGGAAATCTAACTCGGGACTAGTAGCACGTAAGGTGAGAGCGTTAATGACTACGCTACGCGACGCAGCCCTGCCGATGATACTCGTTCGTATACAGTGGTGTGTAAGCAAACTGTATGTACCTATTGTATAGACCTGAAGAATGTGGCACCGGCCACTTACATTGAGCCACCAGCAAAGGGTTATGCTGGCAGTCAATATACGAATACAACAAGCCTCAGGTCCTTCTAGCACCACTCGCGTCGTTAGGAAAATACTCGGTCGTACTGTGGTACCGAAATTGTTTTGATATCATGGTTTCGTTTTTCTAACAAATCATTTTCTTCTTTTCTAATTATAAATAATAGATAGTGTAATCTAACTTACTAACACTGAGTTGATACTTTAAGAAAAAGCAATAGAAAAGAAGTGAATATCATATAATTAATTTAAAGTGTCTTAGATGGAAATTAAATTCATTACAAGACATGAAGACAAGCTACTTCAAAGTATATCCATTTAAAAATAACTAAAGGTTTTCATTAGAATTATGAAATTTCAATATTACACTTGTCACCAAGAGCTTCTCTTTATATCCATGACAAAATGAAACATATTTTGATGACAAATAAGATTTCCCCTAACTTACTACTCCAACAAAGTTGTACTTGTAACAGATTCACGAAAACAAATGAAAAGGCACTGTGCCAAGTTGTCCAAGATCATCTACATATGATTAGGTCTCCACCACATAAGAACATATATTTTGAAATATGCAGCAGCACAAGAATTCCATTTAGTGATTAATAACCAGAGGCATTTCGTGCAATGGTTAAAAACACCATTGTGAAAAATTTTGTTTACTTCGTTATTCTTGTTGGTTTGGATTTTAACAGTCCTCTCTTTGCACTGAAGCTACTTGAGGCGAGGATCTACAGCTTAACGTGAGATCTGGATTAAAGAGTTGATAACAGAGATTGTATTGTAACGCCACATCGAACGCGCGTATGTTAGCCATATAGGCACAAGGAAGCTCTTTTATTTAACTTGTTAGAGCACAAAAGTCAACATATTAGGGGCGCACTCATGATGGAGGGGAATCGGGTTCGCCCCCAAAACACTTCCTAACTCAACATACATGTGTACACTTTTTAAATAAAACTATACTTGTTTAACTGGGAAATGATTGATATAGCGTGAAAATTTGATCTGACACTTCACTTGTACTCTTTCTGTTATAAAAAACAATCTAGTTCTATCATTTGTTTCTGAGTGGAAGTATTTTACAATTATTTATCGTCTTTTAGGTGCAGAAAAGGCACGTTCCTGTTCCATATTACATAGACGTAGTGGCTTCTAGTATTGGACCCCAAAAACCTTGAACACTGTCAACAAAAATTTCTGTGTGCGCACCTGAAGGTATGCATTAATACATTGCACAATATCTAGAACATTTGACTCTTCGTGTTTTACAGATTCATGCAATACTCAAGTTATGAAGGACAGGACTTACTATTAACGTATGTTCCGAACCACGATTAATGCTTAAACCCGGTGTAGTTGGTGGGTGTACAGACCACCATGTAGGATAAACTTATAGAGTGTAGCCCGTTCCACTATTTCGTCTCCAAGACAGCTACCACCGACCCGGCTAATACACAAAACAGGACACCAACAAAAACACGAGAAAAAGCACTCTTAGACATGAACGTGGTAGTGAATATGGATACTAAGTAATGGTGGGAAGCACTAGGGATTTAGATACTACCTAGATAGTCGTTAACCTAAGTAACTAAGAATAATTTTCATTCTTCTGATTTCTATTAAATGCTGAATTAAGATTAATGTAATCTTATTTATTTAGTAGCGGTTATAATAATTCATATTTAGCGAGAAGGTTGTCTAAAGAAGATCATATAATGTTATATTGTATGTAGGAGCAGTGTAACGTTGGCTGTTACAATTATACGTGATTATAAATAAAAGATAACAGCTTACTTATATGTTTGCATTGGTTACTTGCAGTAACTTGATAATATAGACGTAGTTACTAATTATTCTTGAGGGGCGGTGGCTCAGTGGTAGAGCGTCCACCTTCGGTGCTTGGGGTTCCTGGTTCGATCCCAGCTCGCGCCGTATGGACTTTGTGGTGGACAAACATCGTGCTCGTCGGTTTTCTCGGGGTTCACCCGTTTGCTCCCACTTTCTTCATTCCACCATTTCACTCATTTCTCATTATCACCGTCTCCTTTAGCCTAACCGGCATAATCGTCGGACGTTAAACTTAGAGATTTCATTTCATTTCATTAATTATACTTGGCATTTCGACTAAGCGTCGACTCCCAGACGTCCTTGTTTAGCCAGGAGAATTCCAGATTTACAATGCTGCAGTACTCCCCAATTCGACTCCTAAACAATGCTTGTGATCCCAAAATATAATGTATGCAACTAAAAGGTACGTTCAATGTCAAAATTGAGGAAACTGTTGTCGTGTAACAAACATTATCGATTACATTTCTTACTGAAAAATATCTAATTTCGTATACTACTTATATTAACGTCACAATCTGGCGTCATATCAGACTAAGTCCATCTGGTTGTTGAGTTTGAATCTAGCTCAAGTTGATATGCAATGATTTTATGAACATTTTCATCATTAAATGTGATCACATACATATATAGACGTGGTCGCCAACAGCGATTCTCTGTCAGGTGTACGAGTTTCGTTTTCCATGTTTCGTTTCTTTTTTATTTTTATTTTTAAATAAACCATGAATAAACCATTTGAATTGGCTGTTAAGCAAGACACGAGGTGCATGGTTGAAGGAAAAGAGGAGAAGACTATCGATTCTGGCTTCGTACCTCCCATCTCTATTTTTTCTCCTTCCTAATTTAAATGGAATGAAGTATTCAGGAAGAGGAAGAAGAAGAAGAAGAAGAAGAAAAAGGTATGGACCAGCTGTCTTTTCCTTACATATTGGTCTTTGCAAGAAATGCAGCGAACGGCCTTCTTTACTTCATCACATATTCATAAAGGAATCCTAGCCAGGATCAAATTTTATCTTTCGTCTATGGACCTGAATTTCGTGGAAGAGAACATGACCAAGAAAAGCTTACCAATTCCCTCAATATCATTAAAACGAGAACCGTCTCTCTACAGTGCAACATGCTCCCTTCCGTTCTTATAAAATGTATTTATTTATTTACTCGTTCTAATAGTCTTATTTAAGCTTCCATCCAATTTCAGTAATCTTGTGTTACACATGATTTACTTTCTTTCTTATGCTCATCCTGGAAATACATTTGCATAATATTAAGAATGGTTGATGATAAAGCTAACAGAAGTTTCTGCACATTATTTGTTGCTTCAAAATATGAATTTACTTCTTGTAACGTCGCCAAATCTTCTTAGATATTCTCATGGTTTTATATTTATTCATCGCAACGACAACATAATTCTACGAATTTTACATTGTAAATTCCCTTTACTTGTTTTGTACTTGATATTTTGTTTCCTCCAGAGAGCATTAAACAACCAGATTAAATGGTTCCAAGAAACGTCTGCACTACGCAAAACACCTTGTTTACAGTTGGTTTGAGTTTAATTTGATCATGAAATTTTTGGATAAAAAATAAGTTTAAAATTAAAATGAACCTAAATAATGCAGAAAGTAATTTTTAACACATAAATGTTATTAAAAAACGTAACACGAATATATTTTTTAAATTGAACGGCTCGGGTGAAGAGAATGGTAACAATGAGGTATTAAGGTGGAATGGATTGTGATTGAACCAGAGAAGAATGCGTAGGTTGCTTAATTTCGAAAATATACCTGGAAAAGATAGGGAAGCTTGTTTGGTATCTGTCATTGCATTCAATTCCATAAGAATGGGTCGATCTTCTTTTCTTATTTACTCGAGAGTTAGAAAGTATGATACATCACTATGTGCCCCAATTCGCTCAATTCTAAACGCAAAATGATACCCTTTAGTTTTTCCTTGCACGGTTATGCCCTATAGGAAAAAGGAGACAGACGATTCATGAAAGTGAAGGGGTATGAAAATATTAAAATATTAGTAAAGTGAGAATGTGGGGAAGATAGAAGGCTTTCAGTAAATCTCACGGACACGATGTTGTTCACCCAACTCACCTACTCTGGAACTAAACTAGAGTTCCTCCGCATCAGAGGTGAGCGCTCTATCACTGAGCCACGTATAGTTTGATCACACACACACACACACACACACACACACATATATATATATATATATATATATATATATATATATATATATATATATATATATATATATATATATATATATATATATATATATATATATATATACTTAAACAGAGAAATAAGGACAGAACACAAGCCCCAGTATTGATTACTAAATATTACTAAATAATGTGCTGTGAGGTTTACAAGAGAGGTTGTGCAAGAAAGGTTTACGTCCTTCTTCCCATTATTTATTTGTATTACGCAAGCATCCAATAATAAATACTTGTAACCATATGTACTTCTAGGGCCAGTAGCGTAGACAATTCTATCGCGCTGAGGTCCAACATTCTGTTCAGTATAATCTCTCTTAAATTTCATTTTTTGAGATCTTCTTTTTCTGCATACCATACTTTGATTTCAATTCTTTGGGAAATTTGCTGCCCTGGGCTTGGGCACTTGTGATCCATGCGTAAATACAGACTTGACTGTGGGAGAGTATCGAACGTATAATGGTGGTTCAGATCCCACTGTGAACTGTCCTATACAGAATCGTTGTTGACAAAGGACATAAATATAAATCAATAATCAATGTTTATTTATATAAGAGTAAAATACCTTTTCAGACTCTTCAAATTTAATGATGTTCACATAGACATGTTTTGGTTAGTTTTTGTTATTATTAGATAGACGCCCACTATTCTTTATTCAAAATCATATTGTTATCATTGTTATTAAAAAAGAAAAGTAGAATCGTGTCTTTCTATTTATAACTCATTTCTTTTGTGTTCTAATAGTAGGACACAATGAAAAAGAAATTTGAAAAGAAACATGGTGTTTAGGCATATATTTAATGATCTTGCCTACATAATGAATAATGTTGCTATTATTATATTTTCCTTTTGAAGATGACGTGGAAGATACGCAACGTGAAATAAATTTCTGAACAGTGATTTTTTCTTTCCTTACACTATTCATTCTTTTCAAGTACGTTTTCAAGGATGTTGTTTCATTGTTAAAGAACGTCGTCTCAAGTACTCAAAAATGCGTTTGCTTCTAGGTTTTAAAATCTCTTCAAATATTGATTTATATATTCTGTACAAAAGACAGTTATTTTCTATTTATATCTACAATTGATAAAGAAATGTTTTCAACGTTACATATATATATAAGTCACACACCAAAAATATAGGAATTTTACGTAATGAATCTGAAGTCAGCAATTTTAGACATCTTACTGTTGTTCGTTGTTCAGTGAAGCTTAGCGTTCCTTTACAGCAATAAGACTATATGACACGTAGACCTACAATTTAAGGCGAAATCTACACCAAACATAGCGCTTTCAACTCTCTCTCTCACCTAGAGTCTAGAGTCAAACCCGGAATCCCTAAGATCAAAAGTGCATGCGATAGCCACTAGAAAAGCGGGAATGATTACTTTAGATTTTCATCT
The DNA here is from genome assembly GCF_964235325.1 of Thermobia domestica. Taxonomy (NCBI): domain Eukaryota; kingdom Metazoa; phylum Arthropoda; class Insecta; order Zygentoma; family Lepismatidae; genus Thermobia; species Thermobia domestica. The sequence continues at coordinate 108,652,964 of NC_137465.1, read as the reverse complement.
TTTACACATACACAATTGAATTTAAAAAAATACAGTAAAAAATTACAGTGAAGTATCTGCCAAGTTGTAATTCTATGAAACGGCAAGCATGATATTGCTCTTATTATCTGTATTAAAATATATTCTTTTAATGTTTTGTATCATTACATCGTATAATAGGTCTGAGACACAAAACTAATCTGAGTAAGTAGAGGAGAAACTTCTATGTAATGTCCCAAAATCGAACCTGAAGACGTTTTTAGAAAATTAAAACCTAGCTAAATCGCATTTCCGTGTTCGGAAATAATTTTAAAGTATAGTTGTCGTGATAAAAAAAAAGTATTATTTCTAGAACTCTGTGCCTAAAAACGATTATCCTGTGTAAAATCTGACGACAATCGCTGGTTTTCGAGGTTACGCGACTCTCCGTAATTACAGGAACTTATGCTAAATTTACTGTTATACGAAATATAATCCAGAAATTGCACGAAATATTACAGGGGAGTCCAAAAGCATGGAAAAGGTAAAATATAACCAAAGTAATTTGGGAATAGGGATGGGGATAAACAGGGCCGGATCCAGGATTTTCTGAGGGGGTGCATCAATAACTACCGGTACATTTGAACTTTTTAAAATGCCTTTCGGCATCTGTGGTGTGAATGTGGAATTGCCCCTAGAAATGCTAAATGTCTGCTCCTGGTAAATTATTTTCCTTCAACCTTCTGAAAATTGACTTAAACTATTGGTTTTGCAAAACTTCGCTTTCTTTTAAGCCCAAACGGAAATATGACAGCAGAAATTTTCTGAAAATGTTATTTTCACTGCTAGCTTCTTGTTTTAGGTAGTGTATATTTACAACGAAGGGAGGCGGGGTGCACGTGCACCTTTGCATCCCCCTAAATCCGGCCCTGTGGATAAATATTTAAGAAAATGTCACAATGACGTCCGCTATCTTGAATTATACTTAATTGTCTTAAATGAAAACCATAGCATGGGATACAGCATTTTAATACTAAATTTTCATAGAAGATGAATGGCACTATTACTTTACTTCAAGCGCTAAACATTACAAAGTTGTGACTGTTTCTTTGTTTGTACTGTGGCAGGTGACTATCAGAAGGTGGCGGTGACGCATACATGGAGAACGTGGGTACTGGTCAAACAGTAATCCGCATTGGATTGACGCATACGGAAGTGTTCCCGGCAATGTGTGATGTGGCGAATGGGGGACTTAACGTTGTGAGTTCACTCTTCATCGACGAGACCCTAACGGCGACGAAATATCGGCGCATATTAGAAGACGTCATCTTGCTATCACTGCTGATGGAGAATGGGTCATTCGTAAACTTTTCCAGCACGATGGAGCCCCACCCCATTATGTGCCTGCGTTTGTGAGTACTTGGATCAACAAGTTCATAATGCTTGTATTTGTTGGCAAGATGCTGTGGAATGGTCCCCTCGTTCTTCTCACCTGCTGCCTCTGCAATACTTGTGGGGCCATATGAGATCTGTTTGTATGCGGTGAAAATTATGAATGTTCAGCATCTCAAGAAACGAATTGTGGACGCAAATTTCAACATTAATGCCCACATAATGTGCAATGTTTTGCGTTAATGACAACTCAGGATGCAACTCTCAATAGACCGGAATAAGGAAGACATTGAACATGTTTGGTAATCCTGAGTGGTCCTTGTCGTGCGATTAACATATTTTGTTGAGGACACAACAAAGAAACATTCGTTACTTCGTAATGGATAGTGCTAAAGCAAATGTAATAACTCTATTCAATTTCTACAAAATATGCTATTATAATGATATATCTCATGCTGTGGTTTCTAGTTAAAACAATTCCGTAAAATTCAAGATGACAAACGTCAATATGACGCATATCATTGTGATGTATCCTGAAACATTTTTCCTCATCGTTAATTTCGCTTCTACATTGTTTCTTTGGTTATATTTAGCAGTGTTTAACACTTATTAACATAAGATGTTTCATACTTTGCGACCACCCTGTATAATCTAATATAACTTTTATACTTTTAGATTTTTTTTTTGGCTTTGAACACTTGTATTTCAATGTACTACTATTGGATATATATATTCTCAAAAATATTTCATTCTACTTGTGTAGTGATAGACCATGGTAAGCGTGACTTCTTTCTTTTCCGTAATATGCACATTATATGTCTGATACGAAAATTTTCCTTTAACAGTATCTAACATTAATTTTAACCTAGGAGGACGCACGGTGGCCCAGTGGTAGAGCGCTTACCTCTGGTGCGTGGGGTTCCTCGTATGCTACAGGCCAACTAATTTTGAGGTGGACAACACATTCTCATTTCACCAACTCTTCCATCGTTCACTTGCCTTATTCATCTGTGTCCATTAGGCTAAGGGGTATAATAGTGGGACATTAAACTGAAAGATTTAACCCATATAGCACAACATCCCACAGAGGTCCCATATATATTCTGGGACATTCAGGCTCACGGCAGAAACTTTAAGGATAATGGAATTACCCACAAGAGTTCCCCTGAATTTCAATAGGATGTGCCTATAACGGGCAACTTGGATGTGCAAAACTAGTCATAATTTTATTCCTCAAAGAACCTTCAAATATCCCACAGGGAATCTCATTTCTAGAACATAAGCAGACATCTGGATTTTCAAAGGATGTCCACTGGCAAAGTTCAAATTCCTGTGAGCATCTTGATATTCTGGGAATAATGCCCTACAGAAAATTCCATTTCCGGAACACAAACAGGCACTTGGATTTTTAAAGAATGCCCACTGGCAAAGTTCAGATTCCCATAGGAACCTCATATCGCGTGAATAATGTCTTTTGGATGTCCAAAGGACGTTCATGTGTTATGTGTGAATAATTAACGTGAGAATGTTACGGAATGTGAAACCTCTCGACTATCCGCAGTCTCCCTTTTTTGTTTCTTTTTGGCTTGCTTATCTGGCTTATTGCTGTTAATGACACCTACAATCACAAATGTAGAAGGGATATCTTAATACGAAAAAGCAAAAACAGTTGATTGATTTGTGTGTATATGTGAAAAAGTAAACCAACAAAATTGTACATGCAAAAAAGTCTCTGTTTATTAAGTTATAATTGATGTGCACTCCCTACTGTAAATAAGAATGGTTTCAAAGCGTTTTCGTGTTGATTTGAATCATTTTTTGACCATTTTGCAAATTACATATAATTCGGTTATCCCTCGTTGCCGCACATCCAATTCCATGGACAATCGGGATAAGCGTCATACGGATCAAGATTAGTGGGGTCATTAATAAAATTTAAATTTTAGTGGGAGTATAAAGTTCCAGTTTAGAAGGATTTGGGAAAAAGGACTCTAGATAGAATAAAAGGAGCTACAAGAATGACATAAATTATGAACTTATAGTGGTAGGTAACAAAAATAATCTTGATTGAATTAGTTTAGCAAGGGATAAGGTCATTTGGCAAACTATTCTTTTTGTGACAACGAACTTAGATTGTTTTAAAACTACAGAGTTAGATATTAGTGATTACAGTAAAAGCTTCACATCACGTTCTGCAGACAAAGACTTTTTATAATCCATTAAATGAAGTTGCAGTAGAAGTGTTCACCGATTATTGGATTCCTGAGGGAAGAAGCTCGAAAGAAGAGAAAAGTCTTTTGGGAGAAAATTTCATTACGAATTTTCTAGAGGTAAAAGTATTACTTTGCAGTCTACTCTTGTAAGATCTTACTCCATGGCTGTAACTTCCAAGCAGATTGTGAACAATTAACAAAGAAAGAAAATAAGATTTACGCACAAAAGGTATAGAAGCTTGTATAAAAATAAATAAATATCAAAATATATTTTCAAGAGTAAATCACTTTTTTGAAATGAAAATATAAGTCCAGCAAGATAAGCCTATTGACAAAATCTCTTAATAAATTGTGAATGTATAAAGACAAAAAAAAATCAAGTACTAATATTGCGTTAGTTCCTAACAAACCAGAGCAAACAAAAAGAATTAACATCAATTCGAAGAATAATTAGCAGAAGATACAGTTTCTAAATCTCAGTTAATGACATTTAATGCTATTCAGCCTATAACCATTTCCAAGAAATCTCGGATTTTGAGAAAGTTGTAAATAAACACAAAATATAAAATCTTTATGTGTACATAGAAAAACACGAAATTCTATTTCGTTGTCTTTAAAATTAAGTAGCTTCGATAAACAGGAGCTATATATTTGAGAAGGAAGTAACATGCGTTAGAGAAGATATAATAGCACATTAATGAAATGATAAGTACGAGTATTAATTACAATTTAATGTAATGTGTGTGATGTAAAAATATACAGTCAAAATTTGAAGAGATTTTATAATCTGTATTTGAGATGTTGAATCGAAGTTGTTTGCTGTTTAACAAGTTCAGTATAAAAATTCTTCATGCTGAAAGTATCCAAATTCAGATATTTGGCCTTGTCTCAGGAGTTCAAGAAGGATTTCATCGAGACTGATGGAAGCATTATTCGATGCACTGTTTGTTATTCAGGAATCACGTTGAATGAAAAACATCAACGAGCCGTATCCTGCAACACATTTCTAGTTCAAAGTATCAAAAGAATAAGTCTCTTCAAACTAACAAATTCCGACAGCCGCTATTAAGAAACGCCTCTGAGCAGTGTTCTTCAAAGGTCCAAAATCTAAAGGAATTTAGCATTGATTTGTGTGCAGCTTTAACTCAAGCAGGAATTCCACTCAATAAGGCGAACCATTCGGCCTTCAAATGATTTCTTGAAAAGTATACACGAACGTCAGTTCCCGATGAGAGTACTTTAAGAAAAAAACTAACTTGAACTTGTTTATCAAGAAACCATACGAAGAATCAAGGAGAAAGTGTCGGACTTCGATGTGAGAATCATGCTGGATGAAACTACAGATTCAATGGATCGATATATATTTTGAGCATTCTGGTCTTTCCCCTCGCAGGTGAAAATGTTCAGCCCATGAATTTAAGATGTATGAGTTGCAGAAAGCCAATGCCAGTACAGTCACGCAGTCATTCATGGACTTTTGTCAAAAGCTCTGGCCCAGTGGTACCCAGTTCGAGAAAGTTGTCCTGGCCATTACGGACCAGGCTCCATACATGCTTTCAGCAGTTAACCAGTTGAAGACATTGTTTCCCAAGTTAAAATATGTGACCTGTTTGGTCCATGCCCTTCATAGGGTTTGTGAATACGACATAGTGAATCAGTTCATCGCTGGCCTGAAGAAAATTGTCCTGAAAGCCCCGAGTCGCACCGTTGTCTACAGAGAAATCACAGACCTACCCCTCCCAAAATTCCCTGTCATTTCTCGCTGGGGAACATGGATTGAGTGTGGTGTTTTCGTATGTGAGACTTTTGACAAGATCAAGGACTTTGGATCCAACTGACGCAGATGCTATCTCCAAAACACAACAACTTCTGCTACCGGAGAAGATACAACATTTACAAACAGAACTATTTTGTGTCCATGCTTACAAGTATATTCCAGTAGCCATTAAAAGTTGGGAAAAAGAAGGCCCCGAGAAGGAAAAACAGTGCAAAATATTTACATCGGTGAGGGAACAGTTAGATGGTTTTGCCAGAGACAAGCTTGAGGCTAGTCTTCACAAGAATCCGGATGTTGTGAAGTTTGCTACATCTACAGAGTTACCATTCCGAGTGAACAGGAAGTTTACCCTCCTTGTATCTGTGGATGTGGAAAGAAGTTTTAGCATTTATAAAGACGTCGTATCTCCCGATAGGAACAAACTTACTCTTAAGAACATAGAGATGCTTAATGTATTGAGGTACATCAGCTTCATGTTCTTTTCTTCCTCTGATTAATAATTAACAATGGTGTGGAAAAACATGTGAATTTATTTCAATTATCTTAAGTAGGAGAAAGATAATTTTTTGTTGTTCATTTTTTAGGGCTATCTTACGTTTATTAGTTGTGATAAAGCAATATTATGGATAGAGTTAGAATGTAAACAGGTTTTTCATTTACACTATTGCTTTACAAATACGAACATGTTTTTACTTTTTTAAACTTTCAATTTCTTAATAAATAATGAGTTATGGGCTATAAATAGAAAGAGCACCTTTTTGTCCCCTTTTTTGGCTTATTTTAGCACTTTTTCCCTCCCTTTTTGCCATGAAAATTGCACCTAAAATCCTAACCCTGCTGATAACATTTGGATAAGGATTTAAGAGAATGATACTCACATTATATAGGGCAAACCATAAATCAATTGAAAAAATGCGTTTGAAATTAATTTCAAGTAGTATGTATTTAACTATTAGGAATATCTGTGTCATTATTAGGAGCATATGTGTCATCGTTAGGACAATACAAAGTCAATAGATACAGTACGTTAATAAACATTCTACTTTTTTACTAGCACAATAAAAAGCTCCCAGTTAATATTCGGAATGAATTATATACTTCATTTTAGCACCATTATACTAAGTTTCTCTCGATTTTCTCAAGGACTACGAATGGAAATTGAACCTGAAACATGCCATTTTGTTAATTTTGATGTCATGTATCGACTGATAGCTGTATCGATTGGGTATTCTTTTAGCTAAACAAAAAATTAAAATTTAAAGTAATTTATAATTTTGAACTAATATTTCATTAAAAATATTATGTACGAAGGGTATGAGAAAGTTAGTGCAATCACCTAGAAGTTGACAAAATACGAACCCCTCGGACATGTAATTTACAGTTAGGTCCTAGTATGTTAACCATACATATTCTGGACTCGTTAGAACAATTCTTTCTTTTCCCTGTTTTTTGCAGGTAAATCACTGACGGTGCGATGATTGACAATCTTGAGGCACAGAGCATCATTAAGTTCCCCATCTTTAGAGCAAAACCAGCTAAGCAGATCCATGAAGACATAAGAGAAGTGTATTGGGATGAAAGACCATCCTACGAGATGGTATTCAAGTGGAATTCCAAACTTTATACTTGACCACCGCGGACATCTCTAGATCTGGAAGGCCATCTATGGTCAATGAAGATCCTGCCTTGACGGAGTAAGTTGAGATCATAATGGAAGACAGGAGGATAACCATTGAAAGTGTAATGTGTAAAATAGACATGAGTTATAAGTCTGCCTGGAGTATCATTCACAATCAGCTGCATTTCAGAAAGTGTCAGTACGGTGAGTGTCGCTACTGCTCACACCTTTCCAGAGGAGAGGACGCTGCAAGAGAAATGTTGCATTGCAGTGAGGTGGATAAAGAGGTCTTACGTGGCAGACTAGTGACAATGGATGAAAGTTGAGTTTATCTTTAGGACCCAGAAACAAACGAAATGAGCAAGCATTGGAAACGCCCCTCCTCTCCAATCTCTAAAATGCGTGAGTGGAGTAGTAGGCCGTTAAGATGATATTTTCAATTTTCTGGGACTGTGAAGGGGTCATCATAACAGGTTACTTACCAGAGGGGCGAACTTTCACTAGTACCTATTGTCTCCATCTTCTGACTAAGTCGCGAGAGGAACTGAAGAAGAAACGTCGTGAATTAGTCACAAAAGGCGTGCTGTTGTTGGCAGACAAAGCACCACATCATTCCGCCCATGCATCCATGATGAAGGGAGTGGAATTAGGATATGAAATATTCCGTCACTCTCATACTCACAAAAAAAAAAAAAAAAAAAGTGACTTCGTTCTCTTCCCAGAAATGAAGCGTCCACTCCTAGGACGCCATTTTGACAGTAGAGGTGACGTCATTTCTGAGGTTGAACTGTGGTTTCAAAGCCAAACTACAGACTTTTACAAAACGGGCTTACGGAAAGTGAAAGAACTGCTCGCAATAATGTGTTGCTGGGCACGGTGACTACGTAGAGAAGGACTAACGTCATCATGGTATGAAAGTTCTCCAGAACGGATTTCTTCTAGGTTCTTCAGAACGGATTTCTTCTAGAACGGATTGCACGAACTTTTTGATTCCCCATCTTAGATTGGGAAGTTGGGTTACTTAAAAGTGTTCAAAGTATTCTCCGTAACTTTCAATGAGAAAATCATCCCATATTTTAAGCAAAGAAGAATATGTTAAATCACTAATATTCAAAAAATGAAATGAAATATATTTTTTTGTTTAATGTTCCACATTTATGCTTTTTAGGTTGAAGAAGACTGATAATTATAATTAATGAAAGTGAATGATTATAATATTAAGTTTTGTGCTCTCCTCCTAACAGGAATCGAACCCAAGACCACGTGCACTAGACACGTTAGCCACTAAGTAAATGGAAAAATTCACACTTATCTTTTTAAGTAATACATTTTATAAAATGATTTAGATCAGTAATTTTGAGGTGAAACAACTCTATCTTTCATTATTTCTCATATAGAAAAGTCCATTGAACTGAAGTCAAGTATTACTTTTAAAGTACAAACATTCATTCATCTTTGGATAACTTTCAATTTTTTGTAAAGTTACTTTACTTTACTAACCCTTTAACGGCCATGAGACATCAAAGCTATGCCTCACTGTTTTCATAAACTTGTGCCGCGTGGCACTTATAGATGCCTCACACTTTTTTGTTTTCGAAGATTATACACATGCAGTACGTAGAATCGGTACAAATAAAATGAGAAAAATCAAAATTACGTTTTGGGCCCATGGATAAAGTCATTTCTTACAGCGTATTATTCAGAAAGTACGTATTGTAACGCACCACACCATAACGCATTATTTACATCAATCAGCTACTTATACTTTAGTCAATTGAGAACGGAATAACTGTAACATCAGGGAACTTATGATTCATGTTATATAAGAGTAGAAGTGCCTTTTATCGACCGGGTACAATATCAAATTAATGAAAAAAAAATATTTGAAATATTTGATTATTTTGAAAGTTAAATTTTAAATTACCAATAACGTAGGAACAAAATAACTAATCTGACATCAGTTTGTTTTTGATGTAGAAATATCGTAATTCTGTTTAAGTAATGGAAAGCCATATTCATGTTAGTCAATTAAGGGTTGGTAAGCAACTTTGTTTTCTACTGTACATAATGCTGAGTTAAGGGTTAAGCCCATTTGTTTCTAGGAAGGATATAAATGGTATATGTCGAGTGGTCTCTTTAACAAATATAAGTTATATACCTATTCTTTGTCTTTTCCAAAACACTGTTAACAATAAATGTTCATAATATTACCAGGCACCGACAGCTAAGAGAAAGCATAGAAAATATTATTTCCCTTGGAGATATGAAAGATTACGGGTCATAAAAGACTCCTTGTTTGCAATTTAATCTTCGTCTTTGAAATCGCTTCAAGAGTATTGAAGCAAGAAAGGTAGTCTTATTAAAACCTCATCTTGTATAAGAAGAGAGATGGCAAACACGAAAATTGGTAAACAAAATTTGACAACATAGAAATACAACGTTAAAACAGGAAGAAAAAGAACATTTGTAAGTACTATGTGTTTCATTTTTAGAAGTATATGTATCATCGTTAAGACGAAACAATAGATACAAAATATTAGTTAAGCGTTTTTTTTTCACACAGGCAATAAATCAACAAACAATATGTTCCAGCATAAGAAAAAATATTGAACGCCTTCATCGTACCTATGCAACCAGCATTGCAAATAATCAAATTTGGTTGCATATATTAAACTTTAAAAGACTTCACGAAATCTAGGCAAGAGAATTTACCATACAAGCAAGTCACATTGTTCAGTTCGATGTGATCTATTCGTTGACAAAAGTATCATCTTTGGACAACGTTACAATTAAGCAAAAATTAATGTTTAAAAGTAAATCATAATTATGGGCTGTACCTCATTAACCGTACCGTGTACTGTCGTCTTTGTAGTGTCGTAATCAAAAGCATAATGATAGTAGACTTCTGGATCTGTTTTGTATTAGTAGGTGGTGTGATTGTCGCATAGCATCAATGTTTACATTTAAAATACACCTTTTTTCTTGATTTTCTGGAAACCTATCCATTAAGACTTAACTTGTCCATAGCGCTTTGTTCAGCTGAATAAGAACTGGCCATTGGTATGCAGAGGTTGATTCTGTTATATTGACCCAACTTCAATGTATTACTGTATCGAGCATGCGTAACCCTATAGATTGCCACGAGGCAAGGAATAGTATCTCGTTAGTCACGCAATAGAGCACGCGGTCGAGCGTACTCTAATGTCACGTACACTGAACAGATTCATTGTGGCCCTTTCCGACGCTACGTTTACGACGCCACGCATCGTAGAAAGGTGTAAAGTGCGAAAGTTTCGTGTACACTGAGAAAAAATGTAGGTGGCGTGCTTAAAAAAGGTAGGTTACGTGCATAAATCCTGCAGTTTTTGGACTAAACGTACAACAGACTTATAACTGAAAAAAACATGTTTTATTATACTTTATGTATAAGTGTTCCATCTGTACGTACTTTTCGTATGAAACAATAAAGGCGGTCAGGATCTTACATAAAAATGGACGTATATAACATAGCTGAGGAATGTAACATAAGTATATGGATGTGATACACGAAAAACTGTTAGATGTGAGACATCCTGCATCGGCATGATGTAACATCTAAGGGCAGTGCATATGTAGCATATGGATAATGTATTCCCCATACTGATTTCTGTAGTAAGCAAGAGGATTCCGTTTATTTGTACGTACAATATACCGCTGTCCGGAGAACGGATTTTTCTTGCCACTGTGACTCGTATTATAGGGAAATATCTGGCACAGAGTCCTGGATCCACCACACCGACGCGAGGAGTTAGAACGGTTTCTCAAAACGGTTTATGTTTGTAGGCGGTTTCTTGTACAGAGGCGATTTGCGTCTCCGAAAGGTGGAGCGAAACGTCAAAATCAATGCTACGTACTACCAGACTCATGTCTTGGCTGAAATTTACCAGCATGATATCGCAGCATCGTAAGATAAGCGTTGAACCAGTTTTAACTGCATCAAGACAGGGCATCTAGCCACACGACTAAAATATTGGCGAAATTCTATCCGTATGGAACAGAAAACTGGAATTGTGACATTTCCGTTCTCTGACACTCCCTGTCGAGAGCTAGCCTAATAGACTATTGTGCTTTCGGACTTCCCAAGTAGCGCCAGTCCTAGAATGGAATCCGCAACTTCTTCGACTTGTGGGAAGTCTGGAAAGAGAAGTGGAATGCCATACCCATGTACCAGTTGCAATGGAAACTTCGATGTCAGGCAGAGGTGGCCTGAATATCGAATACAACTAGTTGTGTAAACACGGCATTTACTAGCTGAAAGACACATTCAAATTGGACTCAATATAAGTGAATAATTCTCTGTACTAGATGTTTCATCTTTGAATATTCTCCGGTTACCATTAATAATATTTATTATTATTAGTAGTAGAAGAATTATTTTATTTAGTCCTGTTCGTAGTAATAATTCTGACATGTTTTGCGACATTATTAAATTATGTAAGGGAGAGAAGTCCTGAAACTCCTTAGATATGATCCTTAAAATTTAAGATTTTTGGATAGTATGAAAGTTACATTCTTTATACTTTAACAACAATGCTTATGAGAACTTTGGAAGCTTGTGGTAAATTTAGGTGATGCCAGTTTGACATAATTTATGTATTTACATTACGATAATACCAAAATACATGAATATTTTTGTGCAATTTTCTTATGTATTAGAACAATTACTTCGTTAAAATTTACATGTTTTACAGTTTACTTTAGTACTGTAGCTAAATTATATCACAATGTTAACAATGTTAACACAAACATACACAGCTTGAACAGTGATTAAATACATGGTTGAAACGAAATATAGACATGTGTGCCCCTCATCTTTAACCAAAGCCCAGCTGCTCATGTAATATGGGTTGTTCAGAGCACAAAGGAAACAAGTCCAATTATCAAGGTTATGAGAAGAAGAAACATACATAGCTTGAACAGTGATTAAATACATTAAAAATTTAAGACTATTTTTTATTATAAGAAATTACTTATTACATTATGTATATAATACATATGAGAAACATTAGGTATGTTTATTTACATCTTTTAAGGAGATTTAAATAGAGATTTTGAAGATGAAACATATACAAAATGACCAAAACCGGACTTAATTCCCTTGTGCACCAAACGCGCGTATATTATAAATGAAATATCTACAATAATCTAATGAATTATGAAAGGGAAATTAATAAATTCGTTTTTTAAAAATAATTTTTAAAATAGTTGAGAAAGCAAATTACAGCTTAAACATTAGATAATACCATAAAAAATAAATCTTTGAAGTATTGATTTGTTTTTATTGCACACTTGGCTGCCAATGGATTATTACGATATACGGTGGATGAACAGTTTGCATTAAGGAATTTAGTTTTTGTCTTTTCTTTCTCGATTATTTCGAAAACGTTTAAACGTAGAATTTATAGATGTATCTCTTAATTATGATATTACATTCGATTTCATATACCGTAAATGTTGAATTAGTCCACAAAAAATTATTGTTATATTTATCCTTCTTCTTCTTCTTCTTCTTATTATTATTATTATTATTATTATTATTCAGAGTAGTAATAATAATAAAACACACTTTTTAAATAAATAATCATGAAGCTGTTTGTGGAATTTTAAGAAGAGTGGAATATGAGAAACGTTAATGAGGTGGCATTGAGATATGAAAAAAAAAAAAAAAAAACATAGGGACATTTCTGTCAGACTTTGTTCTAACAGCACACTTTTGCGGTTAACGTTAAAAAAACCTGTGTTAGAAAAATGCTTTTCATGTCTTTAAAGTGTGTGTGTTTTGTAAAGCGTAAAAAGAGATACAACATATGCTTCTGGTTTTACAGCTAGTTGGTGGTTTGTTCGCATGGAGGGTTTGTGTTACCTTTGTAATCGCAATGCAGAAAAGACAACGAATGAATAAAGCAAAAACTAAAACAAAAACTAAACTCTGGGAAGGACACCAAAAGTGAAAAAAGAGAAATACATGAAAATACGAAAAAATATATATTTGGACCATTTGAATATGAAATAGTAGAATTATTACTTCGTAGAAGCAAGAAAAATATCATGGTTAGTATACAATGAACACAAAAGTTAGGGATCGTGTTGTATATAATAGAACTAACTGTCTGAGTGACTATAATACGTCTGTAAAAGTTGTAGAATGTAGCTGCTTCGAATACAATTATTAACTACGTAAGAAACATTCGTTCTAAGTTAGTTTTATTTGCGGGAAAATGCACAACAAACTAGTTTTGTTGAATTCATTCTAAGTGGTGTGTAATTTAACTTGATCTGAAAACTGCTTCTTCATAAGAGGGCGCACAACAGAATATTAAGGCTTACATTTTAATCATGTATGTTTTAAAATTTACATTTAAAATGAAAGTACATATAATGTTAAATTTTAATTAAACACTGGCGTTTTGGTTTATTCAAGTCTGATAACTGGACCGGTATCTAGTGTAATAAATTTGAGGAAGATGAAAATCTTAAGAAAGTTTCACATTTGAAAGTATAGTACTTGAATTCTTCTCCATTAGTTTACAAACAAAATAAAAAGATAAAATCCCTCTCGTGACTTCAACATACAATAGTATAGCATCATTGACATATAATGAATAGAGATAGATGACTTTAGTGTACATAATTGAGGTTAAGGCAAGTTCCTTGTATTCTTTTTGGATCAAGATAGATAGGAAAATATCGTTCAGAGCCATTAAAATGTTTAAGTTCAGCCGTGGATCATTATCATCTCATCTCCAATTTTATATACCTAATTCACTTACAAAAGAACACTATATTGTTTAGTTCTATTGACATGGTCTGTGATAGCTTTCATAAAACAATGCTGCCTTGGTAAAATGTTGTGGTATACTATGACTTACTTGATGGTATGATGATTTGTGTAATTACATGTTTACTGTAAGGTTAGTGAACGATGAATTTAGGCTTGTATAACCGTTACATTACTTTATCACGATTCACGGCTTTAGTTGAATGACTTTTAGTTCCCCTACAAATTTAATTTGAGTTTAATTCACTAGGTTTTTTTTCTGCTTGAAAAATTTCTTCGATATTTTGTTCCACAAAACAAATTACCGAAATATTTGTCTTTGGTATGCTTTTTATTAACAGTTGAGCACTGTCTATAATATGAGAAAGTAATTAACCTAGGAAATAATAGAATAGCTTAGCTAGTTTTACATAGTAGAATTAGAAACAAACTAAATATGACGTCGTCTCACTCGCCATATGACAGAAGGAAGGTCCTCAGACTTAAAAGACGTCTAATATCTTACAGTACATACTTAAACCAGAGAAGATATTTGAGGCTACAGAGGTCAAGTTGCTTCTTAATTTTGTGCGATGCTATTATAATCTACAATTGAAACAGGTGAAACCCTATTTACTGTCCATTAGTGAAGAATCTTCTCCTCTTCTACTCCTCAAGCTAAACCTAAAATGGTGCAGGCTTAATCACACCAATACTAGTTCGTATTCAGAGAGAAAATAGACGATCAAATTTTAACTTCAAATATTTTCTGTAGGGGATGTTAAAAATGAATTACTATTCCAGGTTATTATACTAGAAAGTTGTAAATGACCAATATTTAACTCAAAGAAAACTAATATAGGTAGTGAGGCGTCAGAAAATTTTGTAAAACAAGGTATATTGGCTCTAAGTCATTGCATTGAGGTACACAATCCACATTTTCTATCTGATACTTTTATTATCCTTCTTTAGGCAAATACAATACACACACCTGCAAAAGACTCCGATGGCCACATAAAATCCACATCCACCTGAGGTCGTAGCCCCACGCTACCAACAAACCTGAGTAGCAGGCCCGTAACCAGCCCAAAAATTTAGGGGAGGGGGCGGCTAAAGTTAGGGGGGCCGATCCAACCATATTACCACATTATAGTTCATTTGCAAGCCTACGTGAAAATTGTAGGGAGGGCAGCGAAAATTTATGGGGGGCGGCTTCCCCTAGACCCCCCTGGATACGGGCCTGCTGAGTATTCCAATATTCAAAGTCTACAATTTAGAACTTTCAATCAGACATTATATTCTGTTTATATATACTCTTTTCGAGCAATCGTACCAAATCACCTATTTCAACATATTAAAACATTTTCTGTCAAACTCATCTTAACAGAGGACTAGTATCTGATAGTATTCTAATAGAGTAAATGCTTTAATACGGAGAATACGTTTCGTTGATGATAATGAAACACGCATTTCTGAAAATTAGAAACGTAAGCTCGTCCTATGATTTAATTATTAAAAGTAATTGTCCTCTTTTCAATACAGAGGGGTGTGAGACGGGATCTACAACTTAAACTGGAATTTGGAATCCAAATCACTTCTCGAGGCTTTATCCAAGGCTCTTTACACCTACCAAAGAAGGGGACTTCATAAACTAAGTTTGATTTCTATTGCCGCTGTTTGAAATATTATCTCAAACTTTTTATTATCTTCGAGGCCAATTTACAATACATACTAACCTTATTATAAGTGTACTAAATTTTTCATGTGGTTAACTGACATTATGTCCGTGAGAATCACGAATTATCAAGTAGAGGGTACTGGTGAAAACCAACAGAGTCCAAAACAATATAAAAATAGATATTATATGGTATCATTGCATGTTTTACATTTAGTAGTCTTAACATACGAAATAAGAAAGGAGAGATTCCAATTTTGTTTTTCAAATTATAAGTGAAAAAGAAACCATCATTCATTTGAATGTTATAAGTAATGACAGTAAATAAGAGTTCTAAACTTTCCTAGAATGAACTTTTTCTCCCTATACCATTATAATGCCTTCCATATTAAAATACTAAATTTTATGTTATTATGGTTGCATTGGAAGAAAGTTTCTAAATGTACCTAAGTAACATGTTGAGAAATGAAAAGAGCGAACTTTCAATCATAAAATATTGGATTATTGAAAAATGTGTAATAAAAAATGCGTGGTCAATATCTTAGGTGTTAACATTGCGAGTGCTGGGCAATTGCCCACTCTCCACACTCTTATTATGTAATTATTACAGTATGGATGTATTAGGTATTTAATTAATGTTGGCAAATACGATGAAAGAAGTTTTTTCTTGTCTGTTTTTATTATTTATAGTTATGGAGATGAATAATTAAGAATGTCGTCAATGAAATATTAAAGATACTAAAGATGATCGAAGGGCAGCTTCAAGCTGAAGATTAATAGTAGATAAAGCTGCTAGCAATTAATATTTTCATAACGTAAAAGGCAATAATTTCAATAACGTAGTACTTCACAGTCCTTACTTGTTTCGTAGTATCACTTGAAAATATTTAACATTGTTTCACATTCATTAGTATGTCTGAAGATAATATAGTAAAATATACAAGTGAAAGAAACAAACATTTGAAGAAACTACAATTTCCTTAAATATTGACAAAAGGTCATTATATAATTTATTTAAATCATAACAGTGTAAATAATATTTCTAAAAATTATTTTCTGAGTACAACGTTTCCAAGAGGCTATTATAGGAGGAATTGAAGCATGTTTAATCTTTCCTTCTACCAGAAAGCACAATGCTCTATGATCCTCATTAAATACATCTTCTCATTCACATTTCTATTTTGAGCCTTCTATTCTCGTGTACATCTTTTTATTCTGAGGCCTTAGATTCTCTGTATCTTGTTACGAAGTTTTGCAACAAAAGGCAAGGCGCTTGGGAGGGTAATTCATAAGATCACCTCCTCCTTTTCGTACGTCTTGCTATCTCACTTGCTTTGATGTCTACGGATCTGTCATTAGGGAGTTGGACTTTACGAAACTTCTCACTTTATAATGTCATTAATCTTATAAGGCGTTCACTAACATGTTAAGAGGATGCTCTATACCTATGCAACGCTTTTACTCGGAACTCTTGCTAACTTGCTTATTTCGCAATATATATATATATATATATATATATATATATATATATATATATATATATATATATATATATATATATATATATATATAAATGTACACACAAAAACTTGAAACATACTGACTATTAAAAGTATCGTTCTTGTTGTTAGAACTTTCAAGCTGCTTTGCATTGTTTTCAGTAACTAGAATGTAGAAGATTCGATGAATAGATTTTATACTTCAGTAATAAGCAGTACGTGAATATTCGAAAATTACACCTTGAATATACGATTAGAGGAAAATGTAATCACCAAACTTGGGAATTGAACTTGTATATCAAATGGAAGAAAGTATCTTTAATAAACTAACCAACTAACTCTTTGGCGTATGGAAGCCGAAGGTTCAATGGCACATTCACAATGGCGCGTTCAATGGCTCTTCACTGACTTCTGTCAGTAGCTAACTGAATCCAATTTCTACTTTGTAATCCTATTTCTGCAAGATCTATCTTAATATTGCCCTCTTATCTGCACCTGGGTTTTTCTAATGGTCTTCTCCGGTTGGGTTTCTAGTTAAAATTTTGAACGCCTTCCCACTTCCTTCTATTCTTGTTACCTCACCAGTCCATCTGAGCGTCCTAAACTTAATGACTAAGAATGCTAGGTAAATGATATAAATTATGCAGTTGCTCGTTATGTAGTTTCCGCAAACATCCCCATCCCTCTTGCGTACGAATATTCGTCTCAGGATTTTATTCTTAAATACTTTTAGTCTGCGTTCTTCCCTCAAAGTAATCGACCATGTTTCGCAACTATATAGGGCAACAGGCATAATTATTGCTTTATGTATTTTAAGCTTCAAATTGTCGACAGAATCCGCGAAGACAAAAAACTTTGGACTGAATAATAATACGAATTCTGTGCTTTCAGTCGACGTTTAATTTCTTGTATCTATAATTTTCAGGCAAATTTTCCTTATTTAATTTTCTTTGTATTTACTCTAAACCTATGTCCCTGCAGATGTTTAATAAAAACTCTACGTGTCCTTCTTCTTCCTTTTGTCTTTATATCATCTTCTATCATATTTACAATAATATCATAAACCATAACGTAGTGAGTTCCATTCAGTTCTAGGTTCTAGTTGATATCACTGATTTTTCTTAAAGCGTATTCGGAACAAAATCGAATAATAATGATAACAACATATTTTCTTGCTTCAGGCCCTTCTCGACGTGCAAGCTCGCGGACAACTATTTTCCTACTCGAGCTTTATTTTGGAAAAAAAATTAAACATATATTAACTAATCTAACTAGCTTTTATGGTACACCAAGGCCGATAAGAATGTTATATAATATTTCTTTCCTAACCAAGTAGTAGGCTTTTCTGAAATCAATAAGTAACTGATGTTCTATAAAACATATCTAATAAATATGGATCGAAAAACACTTCTTTTCAGAGGTATATTCTGACAAAAATACGAAGTGTCAGCTTTCAAAGACTTCAATTTTGAAAACTGAGACCTTTCTCAATTGGCTTCAGAAATAAGATAAACAGGTATACCACAAACATGTTTACAAGAAGTGCTGCACCTATGCAAAAGAATTTTAGAAAGTATTACTGAACAGAGATTGGCAATTTTCTTAACCCTTACTCACACTCATCCTCAGTCAACTTCCTCACACTCAAGTATTATATGTCCTCACCCTTACACTCACCCTCAATCGTCTCCCTCACATTCACATTCACTGGCCATCTCTCTTAAATATTATTGATGCCATCACCATCACCATCACCATCACTCACCCTCACCCTCACCCTCACCTTCACCCTCACCCTCAATCGGTTTCCTCTCACTCACACTCACTCCCTCATTCACACTCAATTCATAATATAAGTAGTATTAGTAGGAACGGGTTAAAAGCCCCACAGGGCTCGTTTAGGTCCACCTTAACTCCCATAATAAAATTTTAGACTCAGCTGCTTCTTCAATTTCAACAAAGTGACAATTTTTTCTATTACTATAATACATAATACATGCACCAGAAGGTTTGGAAATCGCAAACTGCAACGAATCAGAAACGTGCATTTAGTTCCTATGACTAGGAACATGACTAGGGTGGAGCATGAAAAAATATGATTTTCATGTAGATCTAAATAGAGCAACAACAACAAGAGATAACATGAAGCGGTTTCCTAGTGATCAATTTAGCGTTCTAAGAATATATACAGTCATCTCTGTTAGTCCCCTCTCCAAGATAGGAAGTGAAAGAAACCAACTACTTCTGGTTTAAATGCTGAACACCTTATACAGTAAAACCTAATAGATAGCAAGTTTTCTTCAATGTGTCCCAAGAATATAACCCCTCAAATCTCAGTAGTAAAACTGGAATTGAATGAAGACAACCACTTCCTATTTTAATAATGATCGCTATAGAGGAAAACGTTAATAAAGAGGGGTAGAAATATATGACCAATTCCAATTTCAATATTAATTGAGGAAATATCACGACATCAAAGCAGACTTCTTCATGTACTGTATACCTGACACTGGCTGCAGTTGATTTTAGTCATCGTTTCGTCAGGACCGAAAAGTTTTAGTGGAATATTGATTCAACAAAATTCAAATGAAATCATGAAATCAGGTGTACTTGGAAAATTAGAAATAGTTTCCATCAGCAGCAATAACCGGTCTTTGGGAATAGTGGTAATAAAATATCCATCACTGTGATCAAAAGAAGTCCTCTAATGACTGGACCATCTGGTCAACGGTTGCAAATCATCCTTAGTGCAACTGGTTTACTAATGCTTGGAGGAATATGAGAGATCTATTCGCATTTTCAAAACAAGATAATGGTGCTATAAGCAAGGAATGTCCATTCTCTCAAGGACTTTAGTGCAATCCCCCCAAAATTTACCCATCTTCCTCCAAATTTCCCAATTTTCCTCCAAATATACCGTTCTTCCTCAAATTTACCAATTTTCCTCCAAAGTTATCACTCTACCTCAAATTTACAATTATTTTTCAAATTTAACGTTTTCTTCAAACCAACTCTTCTTTCTCCAAATTTAACATTCTTCCCCAAATTTACCTTACTTTCCCCAAATTTATCTTTCTTCCCCGCATTTACCCTTCTTCGCCCTAAATTTACCATTTCCCCCCAAATTTATTATCCGTCCCCCAATTAACAACTCTTTCCTCCAAAAATAAATGCCACATTGCTCAGTTTCAGAGAATTTCTTTTTACTTTTAGATACAGATAAAAAAGAGAAAAAACACTCCTCATCAGGTCTGCTTGCCTGCCATAGAATTAAAACATCACAAGCAATCTTAAATTTACGAACGAAAGTACGAAGATGGCGACAAAGAAGAAAGAACATAAAAAGGAGTAAAGAGGAATTAAGAGAAAAAATCAAGGAACACAAAGAGGAAAGGAACGAAAACTTTTACTTCTTGATTACTAAGACTGAAATGTGTCTCAATAGGTGTCTCACTGTACGTCTATTAAACTAACAACGCGCCTCATTTCTAGGTTTAATCACGACCCAAAACAGTTCGTCTCTTCTTGTTGGCAGTAATCAGTCATTTGACTTTCATGAATTCCTTTTATGAGCACCCGGAGACGACGAAGGAGGAGAGAAATAGAGAAAGAGACGAAGATTTAAACTCTAAGTGTTTAAACATGAGGGATAGGCTTTATTTTAAAAGAAAGAGGACGAAAATTCCGTTCTTTCCGAAAAGCACCAATTCCTTATTCCGTAACTGTCCTTCACTTTCCTCTTTCTGCCGTGCTTGCTTTTGCCTTCAGGAAACTCTCCTGCTGCCATCTAGTTGTAGAATTACAAAATAGAGACGGTGTGTGGTTGGCCTATGAAGTTACTTTTTTTCTACTTCAACCACTAACACAAATTTAAAGGACAAGAAGAAAGAAAAATACGCTATATGAGAAGAGAAGAATTTGAAAAGAGGAAAAAATAGTAGTATCATTGAAGATTTTTTTTCTGTTGTTCTTCTTTTAGCAGCAGTAACTTGATCTAACAAAAGAGAGGTCCGAGAACAAATCTTTAAGGGTCGCCTTTTACCATACTTACGGTGCAGATCTTTCTCCTTCTTCATCTCGCTTTTTCTTTCTCTCTCTCTCTCTCTTTTGATACCATTCGTCTCATTAACAGAACGAAAAGATGGAGAGCTTTAAGAGACGTTTCAGTGAAATCCGCCTTTCCTTGAAGTTCCCTTGAGGCGAAACTTCCAAAAGTTCGTTGGTTCAATTAGTTTCGGATTGCCCTCAAGTTCTTTGGTAATCAAACCAGGGCGAATATCTCTGTCTCCTTTAAATTTCTTCCTCTTCTCCTCCAAAAGTCTCTCCTGATATAGAAAAATTAAAACTTTCTGTGCAAAGTAATCAAAAATAAAATTCCTTTAAGTTCTTTTAAAAACATCTTTTTCCCTTCTTTTGCGAATCACATCTTGGAATATTTTCCTTCTTTATTACGGTATTTTTCTTTATATTTTTATATATATATTAATCATCTGAAGGATATTTTCTTCATAATTTCAAGAATTTAAAAAGCCTTCCTTTATGAAGAATTAATTAAAGTAGCTCTGTGTTGAAAAGTTGTTAACTGAAATTTGAAATGTATAAATATATTAAAGTTTATTATTATTATTATTATTATTATTATTATTATTATTATTATTATTATTATTATTATTATTATTATTTGCTTAAATCAGAAATGAAATATACAAAAAAGTCAGACAGAATGGGTATTTTGTGATATCTGTTAGTGTAAGAAGAAACAGTGCGAAATTAAAAAAAAAATGAATTATTGAATTAAAAGAGATTATATGTATAATGCATTTCAGTTTGGAAATATCTAGTTATAGCCGATAGGCGAGACATAGAAATATGCTTGTAGTTTGTAGATTATGTCTCAATAACTATGTAAGCTTATGAAAATAAACCGCAGACAACCATCCTTCCTCTGCAATAAGGTCATTTATCCGTTTAAGCACAGTGACTGATTTCCTTATTGTCAATGTTATGGATTTGTCTTCCGGGCGATTAAAATCTTCGAGAGTTTTCGAGGACTGATGATGGTGTTTTTGTAGCGAGAGGTTGAGATGCTGCGATCCGTCTAGAAACCAAGAACATTTAGACTCCAAGCAGAGGTGCTGTGAGTAACAAGAGTTCTTCAATGTGAGTATGAAGAAGAATTGAATTTAGTTAAGTTGATTTTGAGTTTAACGTCCCGTTGAGCAGTGAGGCTATGTGAGACGGAACCTGCTGATTAACGTGGAATCTGAACAACATGAACTCCTGCCGGGAATCGAACCCGGGTCTTCCATGCCAAAGGCGTGTACGCTAATCACTTCGCCACGAAGGAGTTCGGAAGATGAATTGAATCAACTGGGACCACGAGCCGAGTCTTTATCATCAGCGGCCCTGGCAGTAGACACTACCAAAAGCTTAGTCTGTAGGTTGGATATCCATCCGTCCTAAGCCCCGTCAGCCAGCTAGCAAATGAGATGGAGAGCAAATTTCGAGATAATTGTGAAACACAAATCCAGATGCTGCCCTTGAATTACCTACCCTAACGTTAAACCCTTCAGAACTTTAATTCACTTTTGCACCCCTTATCATCATTTCTGTATTTTATCTTTATTTATACTCTTTAGTTTCATTTATGCAATCTAGGTCCAAGATCTCAGTAACAGTTAAAAATCGTAGCAAGGTAGTTTCAGCCAAATCCTCTAAACAGTCCCTTTCATTCAGAGTTTTTTTGAGCTACAGGCTTGACAATCTCATACTGCTTAGCACTGTATACCAGCGTTCCCAACCTAGCGTAATGCTACCCCTTGGGGTACGAGCTGGACCCTTCAGGGAAAATAACTAACAACGATGAAAAATATTTTCCTTTTTATAGAAAAGGACAGGTATTCTACACCATTAAAAAAAAATTAAAGTTTTGAAAGACAAAAACGAGAAGATATTTAATGCTATTTTGAGTGATAGAACAAATTTTAACAATAAAAGAAGTTTAGTTTTTAAAAATCCTAAATTTGAAATGTAACATTAAAATTGTTATAATACAGAAGTAGTAATACTGTTGTTTTAAGGTTTACGTATTAAAACTCTCTGATGATTGCCACTAAAGGCAATTAAACAATCGTTGGGATAAAAGAACAACGTTATAGCAAAAATATTCATTTAGGCGTATTAACAAAGAACAACGTGTTTACATTTAAAAAAAGATCAACTCTCATAAATTACGAAAGCTAAATTATGGCTATTACATAACCATCAATGAGTGAGAATGTTAATAGAGGCCTAGGTATTCTTTGTGTCCAACTAACAAATAGTATGTTCGCTAATGTTAAAAGAAATGAAACAATTGATAATGTTCACATTTTTCTTATACAGTACATAAATAAAAATATTTCAGCAGAAAAAACGATTATCTGCATCATATTGGCAA
This sequence comes from Thermobia domestica, assembly GCF_964235325.1. Lineage (NCBI taxonomy): Eukaryota > Metazoa > Arthropoda > Insecta > Zygentoma > Lepismatidae > Thermobia > Thermobia domestica. The sequence goes on along the minus strand of NC_137465.1, from coordinate 108,629,597 downwards.
CAAATGGCATACTGTTTAAAACATAAAAATTAGTTTCTCCTGCATTGAGAAAAATCGGTTATCCTGATATTAGTATATTGTACAAATATACGGAATACATATACAGTATTTACTATGGAAATCCGTACAGAGCATACGTTAGTCATATACTACATACAATGTATGTACGGCCTTTTTCTCGCTCAGATGTTACATCATGCCGCTGCAGGATATTTAACATCTAACAGTCTTCAGTATATTACATACATATACGTGTGTTACATACGTCACCTAAGTATATGTATATAGACCATCTGTATGTGAGACTCTGACCGCCTATATACAGTTCTTTTTTTTCGTATGGAAAGTACGTTTATTCGGAACCTTATACGAAAAGATGTGTAAAATATGCGTTTTCAGTTATACGTTTGCTTCGGGATGTTACATATCGTCGTATGATAAGTCTAAAAACTACAAGATTTAAGCATGTAACCTACGTTTATACGTACGACACATACGTTTTTCTCTCTGTGCGGTTTTCTCAAAAATTACACATGAGGATTAACATTCAATCTTATCATTTTAGTAATTTCGATGTGATATATCTATATCATAGTGAAACAAAAATTAAACTTTAAGGTTTGTTCATAATTTTGGGTAATATCTAATTAAACATACATACTGTATATTGTCATTTCACTAGCGTCATAACGAAACGCTTGATCAGCGTATGTTTTAAGATCAGTTTCATCTTAGTAGATGGCATGATATCGTACAACAGCAATTTTTAGGTTCCTACTGAGAAAAATAATTGTAGATGACGTACTTAAAAAGGTGGGTCGCATGAGTAATTCCTGTAGTTTTTGGACTTAACGTACAGCAGGCGTATAACTGAAAAAACAAGTTTTATAATACTTTCTGTATAAGTGCTTCATCTGTACGTACTTTCCGTATGAAACAATATAGGTGCTCAGAATCTCACATACAAATGGACTTATATAACATATAGCTGAGGAAAGTGGCATACATATACTGTATGTATGTAATATAAGGACGATTGTTAGATATCAGACATCCTGCAATTCCATGATGTAACATCTAAGGGCAATGCCTATGTAGCATACGGATAACGTATGCTCCGTACTGATTTCTGTAGTAAGCAAGAGGATACCGTATATTTGTACAATATATCGCTGTCCGGAGAACGGATTTTTCTCAGTACACCAAAGAAAACTTTATTTATCGATTTTTTACGCTTGAAGATATACCTCATTCATATAATTTCCTTCAGATGAATGAAACCTATCGATTGTTATATGTTTCATCTTTTCGTTTTTCGTTAAACGCTAACAATATGGTTGATATCCAGTACCTACTGTATCATAGTTTCATCACTAAAGTGTTAGGAATCTTAAAGTCCATTTTGTCATTTTTCAGAAAATACACTTGCTTCTTAGACGCCCATGTCATCATTAACTTATATCTTGAATCAAAATCTCGAAATAAAATAAAATTTCTTCAGTACAACACTGAAATTAGGATGCACTGTAAAGAATCTAATTTCTACCTTTTACACGAAACGGTTGCAAGTTTTGTCATCTGTTATCAGAAGAAAGAAAATCTGAATATTCGATGAGCAACGGTCTCATACGTTACTGAAACTTTCTCGCTTACATGATACCTTCCACGTTTTTTATATGTTTTTCTTTCTTCCTAATGTCATTTAATGTTTATACATTATTTAATTTCCATTGTGTTATTCTGTGGTTTTTAAAAATGATTTATTGCTATGAGTACACTTTCGTGTATTTATGCCGTCATAATTTTTAGACTTATCGTAAATCGTATTTTAAACTATGCACTTTTGAGCTAATCTAAACGGTGAATATTATGGAATTGTAACTACGTACATTACGAAATTTTAATTGCTCTGCAAATTTTTATCCATGGTTTCTGGTTTTGGAATTGATGCACATACACTGTGAAAATCGAATTAATAAAACCAAATGTTGCAGGATGTTCAAGATTCAGGATGTTCTTAAGGGACTATATGTGCCACTGGTAGGAGTGTCTGTATCACTATTATAAGCAGACACGTCCTGATAGTTAACAGAGTATTTCTGTCTATCTATATTTATCTATCTATCTAATATATATACACAGAGAGTATTGAAATCCCACTTTAATAGACGGGGTGACTTTCCTTCAGCATCATTTTCTTAAATTGACAATAATTTGTTCTCTTCATTTTTTAAAAAATTACGCTTCATCGTTTACACTGACACATATCATTTTGTTGTGTTCAGAGAGATGTATAGATCTGTAGATTTGTATGTCTGACCTTTGAACTTTTTCCCGTTAAACGATAGTAATATAGTACAATTTAATGTTTAGTCCAATTGAAATACACATATCTCACATAATGGAAAATTATGAAGTCCGAAATTTTCCCAGTCCAATAAATGATCATTAATTTTCTGCATATTAGATAGATAAAAAATTGAAATATTTTATAATAGAATGAAAAGTAATATTTCAAACAAATTGGTAATATCAGGATCCATTATTTTTATTGCTGAAATAAGAGTGAGAACAGTATTTCAACCCCTTCAAGTGTTGCACTCCTCACCCGGCCTTTATGCTGCATGAATATGTATTACGAGACATTGTATGTTATAGCTAGACATTCGTTACACTAATATGTATTGTGTTATAATAATACAAATGATGCATGTATATGATTGTGTTATCCAAAGATACATGCTTTATGAATGTGTACTGTATTATAGCAATATAAATTTTATACTTACATGTATTGTGTTACATCAAGACAATAGTTATATGTATATAATTATACAAGAATGTTGAATGAATGTGTATTGTGTTATAGAACAATACATAAATTTATGTTGCATGAATGTATGTTGCATTATACATACAACATTATGTATCATGTATTATACAAACATACAACACACATACAACAGGGCATTTCTTGCATGATTATGTATTATGCTATACCAATATATGTGCTGCATATGCTGGATGAGTTGATATTAAGTTATACTAATACATATGTTGCATGTATATGCATTGCGCTTTACTAATGCATAGGATGTGTTGCATTAATGTGTATTGTGTTGTTGCAGAAATCAAATAAACAATGCTCATTACTATCATCTTTGTAAAGAAGTAACGATAAATTAATCATATAGGCTACTCACGTCGCCACCATCCTGTGCTGATAATTTGTTTTCACCTACCTGTAAAGAAAGAAAAGAAGAAAATTACGAATTCATTTAAATTCTTTTTCGTTTTGAGTCATATGAAAATACACCTGTACATAAGTATACACACTTTAAAGGATCAAATTTTAGCAAATATTTCTTTATACAAAACACGAAGTAATTATAATAAACAGGAAGATGATTAAACAGCTTCTTTAGTACGAAATGTAGATATGGAAATTTCAAGTTCTTAACTTATTAAAATGCTGTTATTTTCATTTTCAGTACTAATAACTTAACTATCGATGATTAAAACATTGATTTTGAAATTCAAGTTTATATTAACTTGAATGTTTTTAAAATGTTTGTTTTAAAAATCAATTAAGAAGGTTGAAAACTTCAGACCAAAGGTATTTCTGTAAATAAATAATGCCACTTGGATGTTCATGGTGTAGTCTGTGACAATTTGACATCTTAAAGGTTGTGAATAGCCAGGGTTTGTGAACAATACTATACATAGATGAACACAATATTCTTCCCTAGACCAGTCGTTTCCAACTGAATGCTCTGTGACGTCACCGTTTTCTCCTCTCCTCAGTGAACCATACGGAGAGGAGAAAGAATAAGTATTGACAAAACAGGATGTATTGGCATACAAACAAGAACATCAATAATGTTATCGATGGCTTTGCAGGCATTCTATTCGTGGATCCATGACTACATATATTTATTTATTTATTTATTTATTTATTTAATATACAACACAACAGGCTTAATACCCAATTACAGTGTTGTGTACATACAGCAAACGTTACATATATAAATTTCTTAACTATTACTACAGAAAATTTCTTGTTTCACATATGATCTGAACCTGTTTTGTGAAAGACTAAATACATCCACTTTATCAAGCTTATTTACAATATCATTGTATAATTTACACAGCCTCCACATAGGGGATTTATATAATATATTGCTCCTGGCTTTTGCACAATAAAATGTCCCTGTATTTTCTACTCTGGTTTTGCAAGTGGGAATCCGTAATAATATTTTCGAGACCAACTCCATACAGTCAATCTTATTGTTTAATAACTTGTATAAGAATAACAAGTCCAACATCCATCTTCTTTTTTCTAGAGTTTCAAAATTAAAGTTGTTTACTAGATCATTGTAGGAAATATATTTGGGATAATAATTAGTATTTTTGTATGTAAGCATTTTCAAGAATTTTGTTTGGATGTTTTCTATTTCTTGAGAGTAGTTTTTATTATTGGGGGTCCATATTGTAGAACAATATTCTAATTTTGATCTAACATATGTAAAATAAAGTGTTTTAAACGTTGTCTCACTGGAGAAATCTTGCCCTATTCTGTAAATTAAACCTAAGTTTCTATATGCGCTGTTTGTTATCATATCTATGTGTTGATTAAAATTTAGTTCAGGATCAAAAATAACGCCTAAATCTTTGACAGTACTTGGTTTAGACAATTTAGTATTTTTCAGTGTATAGTCAAAAGTGATAGGATTTCTTTTTCTCGTAAAAGACAGAGATTTACACTTGGATACATTTATTACTAATTTGTTGTCATCGCACCATGTTTGGACTCGCTGTAGGTCTTGTTGTAGTTGTGTGCAGTCTTCAGTTGAATTAATTCTAGAATATAATTTGAGATCATCAGCGAATAGGAGAATCTCAGAGTTTTCAATAAAAAGTGGAATTTCATTAATAAGTAGGAGAAATAGCAGAGGACCCAGATGAGATCCTTGAGGAACCCCAGACAGAGTAACAAACTTTTCGGTGACATGCCTCTTGTATAGAATAGATTGTTTCCGGTTACATAAATACGATACAATATATTCTATTGCCGACTTTGAAAAGTTTAGGCTTGTTAATTTCGCCATTAGAACATCATGATCCACGACATCGAATGCCTTACTGAAATCGGTATAAATAACGTCTACCTGGCCGCCTTTGTCTAACTCAGTTGCTATAAATTTGTTACAACTGCTAGGTTTGTTGCAGTAGACCTATTGTGTAAGAAACCATGTTGATGTATAGATATAATTGGCTTAACGTGATTCAGAATTCGTGTATATAAAATACTCTCAAGAATTTTAGCAAAAGGAGATAATATAGCTATAGGTCTAAAGTTTTGTATTTCGCTTTTATTTCCAGACTTTGGCACTGGACACACTAAACTTTCTTTCCATAAGTCTGGAAAAGTGCCTGTTCTTATGGACATATTGAATATAGTATGGAGCGGATGCTTGAATATATCAATACAGCCTTTGACAACATACGGAGGAATACCATCCGGTCCACATGACGCTTTTGGTTTGAGTGCCTTTATAGCCACTTCAATTTCTCGCAGTTGAATTTCACCAAGTTGAAAGTTGTCCAATAGGCTAATGCATTCCGTCTTGTTAGATATAAAACTGTCTACGTCATATTTTGCTGATACATTGTTATAAACAGATTGAAAGTAATGCGCGAAGGCCTGAGCAATCTCACTGTCCTTATTTAGTTCTTTCCCATTGTAAGTAAAGGAGGCTGATGACATATGCTTGGTTTTGCTTTTGACAAAACTCCAAAGTTGGCCCGGATCATTGTGAATAGAAAGTTCAGATTCTAGAATGAATGTTTTATACGCAATTGATATGTCGGTCTTTATCTGTTTACGTAACTCATGAAATTTTTCACGATGATATAGGCTTGCAGTTATTCCACTTTTCCATTTTTTATGATGATATGATTTGGATTTTATTTTTCTAATTATACTATAAGTGAACCAGCTCGGATAATTTCCATTAACATGTTTCTTACGGGGAATACACATACTAAATACATTATTAATCATGTTGTAAAAGTTGGATAGCACATTATTGATATCATTCATTTGCGAAAGACAGCCCCAGTTTATTTTGTGCAGTTCCACGTATAATTTTTTGAAATCAGCCTTCTTAAAGTTGAAACCAGATACTTTAGTTTCTCTGTTTTCTTTCTTTGTAACGTTTAATGGGATAGAGACACTTATTGCGGGATGGTGTCTGTCTTCCTTAGTAACAAGAGGACAGTCTCTTTCAACGAGAACCTTATCAATATTTGATAATACCAAATCTAAAGTTCGGCCGTTACTGTTACGAATATTATTAAATGACGCTAAATCATATAAGGACATAAAGTTATATAATTTTTTACAATTTGTTGTTGATGATAAGAAATCGAAAGCACAACCTGTTATTTCAGGAATATTGAAATCCCCTATGCAGAGAATGTTGCTACCTATTGGGCAATTAGTCTCAATAAATTGATAGAATTGTTCATATATTACTAAACTTGATTCAGGAGGAATGTATACTGCACATATGAATAATTTAAAACCGTGAATTACAAGTTTGACAAGAACACATTCAAAATACAAGTCATACGAATTAACAAGATATATATTATGATTATAGTGTGTTGCTATTATTACACCCCCTCCCTTACATTGATTAAACAGTTCGAGATTTCTATCCTGGCGGAAGACTTTGTATCTATTGTCAAAGAACTCTGTATCGAAATGATTTTCGGTTAAGAAACTTTCAGTGATTATAATAACATCATAATTATTTGAGAGTACATTTGTATAAAATTCTTGAGCTTTGGAACGCAAACCAAAAGTATTTTCATAAAACACCGAAAACATACATATTTGCTTCAGAGACTTAACTTTCTGAGAGGAGGGTTCATGCATGTTATGTTTACAGAATCCGAATCTCGAATTACAGTCAGTATTTCCTGGAATTTCTTTTGGATATACACTACCATCTCTAGGTTATTCCATTCTCCTATCTCTTACCTCCTCCCTTTCTTTGTTTTACTGTTCCTTTCTGCTACTTTTATGATTGTAACACCGCGCTCTTCTATAGCATACATCAACCAACTTTTAAATAGAGTTATGTTTTGCATCCTTATGCAATAATAATAATAATAATAATAATAATAATAATAATAATAATAATAATAATAATGTAATGCATGTTAGGGAGGCAGTACAGAGATTTTCCCTCATTTTTTGTTGTAAAGAGTTTTATACAAGTTTATATAGCCTGTATTACAAATAAGTAGATTTTTAATAATAATACTTTTATGAGCTTTTTTTTTTTTTTTTTTTTAGTGTCTATCTAGAAGAGATAGTGAAAAAGAGCCTATATGATGATGACGGCATTTCGGTAGGAGGTAGAGTGATAAGATTCATAAGATTTGCAGACGATATGGTGCTTCTTGCAGAATCTGAAAATAAAATCAATAAAATGTTAGAACAAATGGGGAAGGACTTTGAAGAATATGGGATGAAAATAAATATTTGAAAGACAAAAGCTATGGTGATTGGAACGAAGGGGCTTGTGTCAAATATAAAAGTGGGAGGGGAGAAAATAGAACAAGTGAATAGTTTACGATATCTGGGTAGTGTTCTTAGTAATGACATGAAGTGCGAACGTGAAATAAAAGCAAAAATAGGAACGGCGAAAGAAGCCTTTAGGAGGAAGAAAAGTCTGTTTTGAGGGACCTTGAATAGAGTTGAGAAAAAAACTCATAAAATGCTTCGTGTGGAGTGGTGTACTGCATGGGACGAAAACGTGGACATTACGTAAAAGTGATGAATATCGACTGGAAGCCTTCGAAATGTGGGTGTGAAGAAGAATGGAAAGAATTAGTTGGGTCGAGCAGAAAACGAATGAGAGAGTGTTAGAAATGGTGGGGGAGAAAATAACACTTTTAGATATTGTTAAGAAGAGAAAGAGAAACATGTTGGGACATTGCCTAAGAAGAAATTGTAATATGAGGGATGTCCTAGAGCGTATGGTGGCAGGAAAGAGAGAGAGGGACGAAGGAGACTACAATTAATGGATGATATAAAAACAGAAAGATCATACATGAAGACGAAGAGGTTAGCGGAGGACCGTGGAGCATGGAAGCTTCTCAGCTGCGACAAGTAACCTGCCAATAAGGGCAGAATACCTATGATGATTTTATGAGTTTGGATGTCCTGTCCGGAGCAGCGCGTGGATCTTGTGGTTGATAGTTAGGTGTCTCCTGCTCAGTTCAGCGCTGAGACGGAAAGCAAGATCTTGCCCAGAGCAGAACAGAGGTAGGATAGAATTTCCTGCCTAGTGCAGCGTGGATAGTAGAAATAAACTCCCCCCAGAGTAACACGATGATGTTTCTTGCCCAGTGCAGCGCGGAGATCGGAAAAGTTCTCCTGATCACAGCAGCATGAAGGTGAGATGGAATCTTCTGCCCAATGCAGCGTGGAGACGTAAAGGAACTTTCTGTTTAGAGCAGCTCAGAGGTGGGTTAGTATTTCTCGCCTAGTACAGCGAGGAGATTGGTAACGTTAAGGAGTCTCTCCCTCACAGAACAGCTTGGAGAGAAATCTACGAATTCATCAGCTGGAACTGATTTTGACATGTTCTTTTATAACCGGATTTGGCAACGAACACTGTGAACAGGTTGTAGTATTTTTCATGACTGTTCTCCTTGGATTTTTTCGGGGATGTCATCCGTCGGTTGCTTGTGATCCTTCTGGAGAAGCATGTTGTGTTATTTATAAATATAAGGAGATATTGCAGTCCCCAGGTGGGAAAAATAATCTGAAAGATTATTTTTTATAAGAACACTTTATATATATATATATATATATATATATATATATATATATATATATATATATATATACAAATCACTGGTTGTAATGGGATTCAGGAAGGAAACAAAATGCTGTTTTGAAAAATCAGTCTTGGTGCATTTTCTCTGTTGTTCTTCCCCTATTTTTGTATTTTAGCGTACTATTCAAACTAGAAAGATTTTCTACCATTAACGTGAATCTAATAATAAAAATGAATGACACATTCTATTGTTCCAGTGTGATATAGATATTGTTACAGTAGGGATGACAATATCCATGAAAGTTATTCCACGCGTTACGAAAGACTCGAGGAAACAAACATTAATCCAAATGATGTCTGAGATAGTCTGGAAGCAAGAAACAAACAACGAACAGCGGTACGTTTTTAAAATGAATATAAAAAGAGTTTAAAACAAGCGCTTCGAGTCACAGAACAAAAAACTTCCTTGCTGTACAGATTCACCAAGTGGAATATTTAGACCTTTACTCTCTTCCTCTGTTTGTCTCAGTCTAACCTGTGCCCAAGCCCTAATGACGTAGTTTATAAACCAAACGACCATATTCAGCTACTCTTCCTCTCTGTCTCTCTGGTTACGAATGCCCTTAGGGAACACAAGACTAAACCAACCGTATACAAAACAAATCGCATTGGCCATTTATCGTCGGTAATATAGACTCTCATAGAAACATGGGGAACATTATTTTCCAGAAGATTTACAACCACAAAACATGTGTAATTTGTATATACTCTCCTCAAACATATATGCAAACATTTATATGCTCTTTCTCCTTGTTACCCTCTTGCTTTCTTGTTTTTCCTTCAGTACTTATCGTGCATGGACTGCTCGGAAGGTAGAAATAATTTAAATCTATGACGTGAATTATTGTGGACCGTGTTTGGAATAATTAGTTGAGACTGTACCTTCTATTCTTACACATTACTAATACCTTATCTATTAATATATCTACTGCTTTTTGCTTCTACTATCTGGAGTTTTATTAGTAAAATGGCTATTTTATGATTAAAAGGCGATGCAGAATATTTTAGAAGCTCGTCTCTGTGAAACTCAATATCATAAATTTCAAGCGTATCGTCCACTCTCAACAAATATCATTGTGTTTTTTTCTTTTTTTTTGTTTCTATACACCAAGACCGGCATATGAACCATATTAGAAGAAAGCAGATCGATTACTTTTTCCGAATTGCCTTTTACTTTAACTCATACAATAGATGAACTGTATAGACCTATTTCAGAGGTTTTATTATAATGAATTTAAAAAAAGTACTAATACAAATAATTGGAATGGATTATTCAAGAGCTATAGGAACAATAACATATTTCTAGATTGCAAGAAAAAGTCCTTTTTTCTTACAGCTCCTCTTTCTTAAAGAAACATAGAGCACTTACTTAGTGTTTAACGAGTTAAAATTTATTCTTAACGTGAACACTTATGTTTCATGCATTTTTCCATAATTGTTGTTAAAGAGTGTGGTGGTTCAATGAAAGATCTCTCACCATTGACGCGAGATCCCTGGTTCGATCCCAGTACAGTGAACAATGTGAGTTTGAGGTGGAAAATATTGTGTCTGTGGATTGTTTTCGGTGTCCTCTCGTTTTATCCTATATTCGCATTCTTCCAGTTCTTTCACAATCATTCACTTTCATAAGTGCATATGCCTGGCACGTTGAATTAAAAATTTCATTTTTCTTATCGGTGCAAGCGGCCCCGGTTCGATTCCCGGTGGGGGCACTCGATCAAAAAAATGCAAACAGATAGTAGAAAACCGAATGAGGTTTTCCTTAGTTTTCCTCATCACACCAAGGAAATGTAAGGATGGTAACTAACATATAGGTCCCAGGCGGCTTCCTTTCTTTCCCAATCCTTTTTCCTTCCTTTTACTCGGATAGTGTGCTCGCCGAGGAACGTCATTCTCAAACGTGACGGGCTGCATAGTCTTAGACGCCGAAAGCCCAGAAATCTAAATCTTAAAATTCTAAATCCATTTTTCATAATTCTTCACGTAAGTAGCAACTGATGATATGTTGTCGACGATTTAACCAAGTCCAAACCACAATGTCTTAATAATCCTTTCACGCGCCATTTTTCCGATCAGACTGATTTTTTAGTTTAATTTTGCGTAGTTTCGGTATAAGAAACTCGGGAATTCTTTTAAAAACATTAATGCTAATAATATGGGGTCTATGGGATATTTTGTGGTGTTTGCATGTAAGGTCTATGCAAAGTTGCGCATTGATATCTGCAAAGTGCACTAAAACCAGATAGAACCAATTAAACGCGACGAATGTCAGCGTACTTGCACTTTTGCACTCATTACACTTCTGTCTAACACAGAAAAAATCAACATTTCAAAACCTGTCCACCTAAACGAGCAAACAAAGCTCAAAAATCACAATATGGTGTAAGTCTGCGTGCAACAAGTAAGACAAAGAATCCCACGCTTGCTTAATATGATTCGGAACTTCATTAGTGAAAGGGCATCATAGCTGATATTGTGACGTGTAGTCACATTAAAAAGTGGAAGTTTAAAAAAAAAAAAAAAAGTTTGTGAATCTTATTGCAAGTGGTAATGTTTTGCTTATTCAATAAGAGATGGCAGCAGTAGTAGTCTCACTGCTTGGTGTGCTTGACCACGCCTTCTCTTCCCCGCGGCTTTCGAGTGCCGTACCTGTTGTTTGTTCATAAGGGAAAGTAACATCGAATAAGAGCAGATGGTCTTCTGTTACGTGTTTTTCGTTACACGAAGTGTGTTTTTGGCTTCCGTCATGCTGTGTGTGTGAGTGCTAAGTTAAAATGGAAAGAAGAAAAATGGAGTGCATAAAATTATAACACGTAACTAAAAATCTAAATTAGCTTGAAACTAAATACGTTGAAATTACTTCTTTTTAACAAAAATTCTTTAAATGGCTTCTTCAATTAGGTTAAACAAAGGGATTAATTTGACAAGACAGATTTAAAGGATGATTTTTGTCCTAGAATGAAACTTGCTTCGTGAAATTAATGCAATTTAAACATTCGAGAGTAAAAATTCAGGTGCTTAAATTTGTCGTTATAAACTATTAGGTAAAATTGACAAGGATAATAGAAAGATAAAGACGTAGGTAATGTTATTAGACTCACGTTGAAGAACGGGTATTTTCTTTTTAAACTTAGTTGTTTTCATTCTCTTTTTGCAATTTTGTGCGTAAAAATTTTTCAAGCGGTTAAGATTTTTAAAAAGAGAATTATTCCTTAAAAACTAATACGTCTTTTGTTTAAAACCAGATTAAATATAGCACTAAAAACTTCAAAAAACGGTAAAAGTAGTAAATAGGGGAGTAATTGAAGGTAGTTAAAAACGGTTAGAAAATACAAGAAGTAATTTCTTCAGATAAAGGGGAAATTAAACTTAGGTTTTGTTGTTTGGGTTAGAAATTATAAACTGGTTGTGAAACATAAATTTACTTAAATCCATATGCAAAATAAAATCCGGTTCATTTGACTTAATTAAAATGAGTCGTGCACAATAGTTCCTTAAAATTAATTGCTTTGAAACTTCTGATTTAAAAGATATACATAAATAATTGTGTGAAAGAGTTGTATGTGAGTTGAGTCAAATTTGGCAATCCATTTCTTCTATAACACGGAAGTAAGTACGTAACTTCTGAGTTTTGGTAAGTATTGATTTTTGTAAAATTTTAGTAGATATTAGTTTGGATGTACACTGCACTGAATGTTGAATGAGAGAGATTATAATTTAAACGATAAAGTATCTTAAAAATTAAAAACTGAGTGAATGAATTCCGAACTAAAGATTGTTAAAGTTGATATTTTTGGAATTTCAAGCACGATAACAGTGGAACTTTACCATTTGCAATTTGATATATTACTACATAAAAATATTTGTTTCTGAAAGATAATTAACCTTACTAGAAGTCTTCTCTCCTCCTGAAAAAATAATAACTTTGATAAATTATAATAAATTGTTTGAAGTTTAAAATGTTCTTTTGATTATTTCAAGAAATTACACTTTTTATTAGACAAGGTTAAATTGTGCAGTGCACATAAGTGAATGTGATGTGTGGAAGCTATTGGATATTTTCTTGTGTTTTTCTTTTCCAGGATGAATTGCACTTTTTGCGTTTAGGTCTTGAAATATGCCTTGCATATAAGACGGTTGGCAATAAAACCTTTATGCTCTTTAGTTGCGAGGAAAAATAAGTTCAGTTATTTTACAAACCGCGTTTGCGCATTATATTTAACAGAACCGGTGAATTCCTCATGTATGCGACAATTAATAGGTGTTACTTTCCCTTAGATTTAGTGACTGGGTTTCCGTAAAAAAAAAAAAAAAAAAAACGAAATCGAGTAAGGCTGGTTAAATGGTCTCTCATGCGTGACGTCTACATGTTGGAGTCTGGTGTGGAGCAGCAGCAATATTATATTTTGTGTTAATAATAAAATAATAAAATTGATTATAAATTGTTTGGTAATCTTGATTGTTAGACATTATTTATAGTAAATTTAGATATTTATGAACTTGTGTGTGATTGTATGTGTGAGAGAGTAGTTAGAAGTAGATTAGTACAATTGTATTCTGGTTGCATATTTATAAATTTTTGCATTGTAATCCCTTCCCTGATTTCCTTTAAAAAAAAAGTTTTTTTTAAAAATGGCTGAGTATTCGTCTTTTTCGCGCAGCAATATGAGTTTAGAACCTGAAACCTTCTACACTGTTGATAGGACGGGGGAAGTCGAACCTTTAATTACTTCAGATAGTGCGTCTAGTTCTTCTAGAATGCCTTTTAGCTCAGCTAGATTAAATGAGACGGCTTATTTATATAATAGTATTCCTAGTTCTGATTCTGATTCTGATTCGAATGAGTTACAGCAAAGTTACTTAACTGTTAGAAATAATTCAGAAGTAGGTAATGCTGTTTCGAGATGTAGTGGCGGTCTCGGGGTGTCAAGTCATGTGCCTTACTCTGATCCTAATAGAGTTAGTTTAATGAGTGCTTATAGGCATAAAGGATCAAGTCAACTCAATACAAATAGGAATTTAACTAGTAATCATGAATTACGGAGGGTGAAATCCGAAACTTTAATGTCTCCAATGAAAGGTAATCCTTTTGTGAAGTATGATCAAGGAGATGCCTGTAATTTAAAAATTCCTTTTAGATCGTCCGGTATAGGTACTAACTTGTCCCTTTCTAGTGCTCTCAAGGATCATGAAACAGTAGTTAAAGAAGTTGATTTTAAAATCCCAACTATAGGAAGGTTTCAAAATGGTGGACAAAGATTAGCAACTAATAGTAGCAAGGTTCAAACAACATTAAATCAAAATTTGTCGAAAGTAGGTTGTGATTCTAATTATGGCCAGGCTGAAACTAAAGTCAATCTGCCTTTTAAGTCAAACGTAGGTTATGCTTCAAATATTCAGAACCCTGTTCAGAATTTCGAGGTAACTGGTGGATTTGGTGTACCGAATAAATTAATAGATAAATTTATTTTTGACAAAATTACCCAGAATTTAAACGAAAGGATTGGTCATTTAAAAAACATTGATGGCTCAGATAGTGTCCTTGTGTTTGAGCTTCTGGTAACTTTAAACGAGTTGATAGAAAATTATGAATTTCCCTTGAGATTAATATTATTTGCAATTACAACTAAAACTAGAGGTCTTCTGTTGGAAGAAATTAGGTCATGTATTCGCCTTCAGTTGGGATGGAATGATGTTAGAAATAAAATCTTTTACAGATTTGTGTCTATGAATGCTAGGTCAAAGCTTATTTCGGAAAGAGTATACAGATGTATGAGATTAAATGAAGATGTTATGGTATTTATTAATAGTATCTCTCATTCAGCTAAAGTTTTGGGAGTTGGTTCAACTGAGTTTGATATCGTTTCTATAATCCTACATGGTATACATCCTAGTTACCGATTTAAATGTTTTGGTAATAATTGGCCTAGGACATTACATGAATTAGAACAACGAGTTGAAACATATAATCTGTATAAACGTTCTAAATTAGAATTTTTAAAATTTAACTCTAAATCAAGAAATGAGAAACAGATTTTTTCTGGAAATAAAGGTAGTAATATGTTGACTATGTCAACTCAAGGTGGTACCGGGTTCGAGTTTCGACCTGATGTTAGGAAGTCAAGCTCAAATCAGGGAAATTATCTTAGAAATTCTTCGATGAATGGAAACTATGGTGGAAATAAAGGGAATGTGATTAATGGCGATAGAAATTTTCAAAAATTTGGTAACTTTTGTCCTTCGAAACAACAGTTTAGGAATGATCGTAAAAAATTAAATTTGGATAATGGAAATTCAAAACAAGGTTATAATTATAATAGTTATAAAACCTCTGACTCAGATTTCAATAAACGGTCTAATAGAAGAGTGGTGCCTGCCAATATTCAAGGAAAATCCGCATCATTTGTTTTTGGCAAAGTAAATGGTCTTCGTGTAGCCCTTTGTGTAGATTCAGGATCATCATTAAATTTGTCCAGTAAAGAGTTTTTGGACAAGAATCTTAGTAATAGGGGAATTGTAAGTCAGCAATGTGAACCAGTTAAAGTGGACTTGGCAAATGGGAAACAACTTATTAGTAACCTCGTGATTACTCTTCAAGTCGAAATAGCAGGGATGAGAAATACTGTGTCATTCATTGTGGTGGATAGTTTACCATGTGACATTTTATTAGGGGTGCCATATTTAACTGTGGTTAATGCCATAATTGATTTGTGCGATGAAAAATTAATTTACAAAGATACTGGGAGATCCGCTAGTTTGTGTTGGATAGATGATCCAGAGGTTCGAGAGACTGTAACATCGAAAGATAAGGTGGTGCATCCGTCAAACTTGGTGTGCGTATATCTGCGTGGAAGATCTTGTCCTTCTGGTTTAAATACTCAAATTAAGAGTATTTTACCGGAGAAGCTTTGTGGGACTACCTCTCCTGTATTTGAAAATTTGAATAGACCTGAGAATTTATTTAAATTGGGAGTTGGTGATAGTAGTGAGGAGGTGCATTATCATGATGGAACATCATCTGGATCAAAGGGTTTGGTTGATAGAATTGAAAATAAGCGTAGTGTGTCTTCGCAAACTGCGAATGATTCATCGATGGCATATGTTACGTCGAGTGGTGGACATAATCATCAGAGTGAGTGGACAGATAGTTTTGAGGAAGAATTTGAACTTCGTTTTAATAGACTTACTGGACAGTTACGTGGAGATTTATCAACATCGTCGGAAACTCATATTGAATTAAAGCAAGAGTCCTTAAAGAAAGAAGACGAGTATTCGGATGAGACCGATTGGATTGAAACTGATGTTAGAGATTTTATAAATGAAATAAAATCTGAATATGCTGATATTATTAGTAAAAGAATTGGGTGTCTTAAAGGCTATAAATGTAAATTATATTTGAGGGAAAACAAATTTATAAAAGAGAATCCTTTTCCAGTACCTCGTGATAAGCGTGAAAATTTTGTTAAGGTTATTAAAGAGTTAGTTGAACAGGGTGTTCTAAAAGAAGTAGACCATTCAAATTATGGCAGTACTTGCTTTATTGTTAAGAATAGAGATGGATCTTTTCGTCTAGTTGCTAACTACATAAAACTTAATAATATCTTGGCAGATTACTTATATCCTATTCCTAACATGGAGGAATGTTTAGGAAATGTTACAGGGTGTAAATTTTTCAGTAAAATTGATTTATCTAAGGCATATTTTCAAATTGAGGTAGATGAGGACAGCAGAGACCTCACTACAATAGTTACTCCTTTTGGATCTTATCAATATTGTAAATTACCGGCTGGAATAAAAATTGGGTCGAGTGTTTTGGCCAAATGTATGAGAGATGTTTTGGGGGATTTAGAGGACAAGGGCGTTTATTCTTACTTTGATGACGTCTTGCTTGCCCACGAAACAAAAGAAGAACATATGAAAATGATAAGGTTAGTTCTTGAGCGTTTGCGAAAAGTTGGTCTTACTATCTCTCCAACTAAATCCTTTTTCTTTAAAAAGAAATTAATGTATTTAGGGTTCATTGTAGATGGAAATGAAATTCAAATGGATCAGAGTAGGATTGATGCAATAATAAAATTACCACCTCCTAAAACTAGAAAAGGAGTTCAAAAAATATGTGGGTTAATGCAATTTTATGCTCGATTTATATCTGGTTTTCAAGATATTATTGCTCCTATCTCAGAACTTAGATCTGTAAAGAAACCTTTTGTTTGGGGAAAGTTACAGCAAGATGCTTTTGACGAAATAAAAAGACTGTTTTCAGAAAATGTTGTCCTAAAAAGTCCAGATTTAAATAAAAGGTTTGTGATTCATATAGATTCTTCAACTCGTGGAATTGGAGGGGTAATTTCACAATATACTGAAAATAATGAATTAAAACCTGTTGGGTTTTTCTCTAAAAGGCTTTCGGAAGCTGACCGACATAGGTCGATTTATGAACTAGAATTTATAAGTTTAGTTAAAACTATTCTACGTTTCAAACATTATCTTTTTCGAGAATTTGATATTTATACGGATAATAGGGCGTTATCTTGGATAACTAATAATCCTAAGAGACTCCTAAAATATGGCTCAATGGTTGAACAATTGTCTCAATTCTCCTTTAAGATTCATCATATTGGAACCAAGGAGAACCTTGTAGCTGACGTTCTTTCAAGGGTGTATGACCCTTATAATTTTGAAATGCAAAAGGAGATAGTTGGACTGCATCTTCTGAATAAATATATCTCTTGTATAAATATTTGGAATTTGCCATACCTTAAGGAACCACTTCAAAACTATCAACGTAAGGATCCGCAATTACAGCATATAATAGAAAGTTTTGAAGAAGGTAATCCTGTTGAAGGTTATGATTTCCATAATGGTTTTTTGTTAAAAAGAACACGAGCTGTAAGAGTACCTATGAAGATTGTTGTTCCTTCTGCCTTAAAGTCATATATTTTAGAATATTTTCACCAAGAAAAATTAACGGGGGGACATTCTGGGATGCAGAGAACGTTAAGGAAAATCCTGAAAAGGTTTACTTGGGACCAGGTAGTTGATGATGTAAAGAACTATGTTAGATCTTGTGAGACTTGTCAAAAATCTAAACCATCTAATGTAGCAAAAATGGGACGCTTGGGTTCAGTAGTAGAAACAAGGGTAAATGCTAATTGGATGATAGATCTTATAGGGCCCCTACCTAAGTCTAATGGGTTTTCATTTATATTAATTGTAGTTGATAATTGTTCGCGTTTTGTTATGCTTGAAAAGTTAAGAAAATTAAATTCAAAATTAATTTGTGATCGACTTTATTCGTTGTTCATTAAGTATGGATTTATTGAAACTATTTCAACGGATAACGCTTCCGTCTTCACATCGGAAATATTTGAAAGATTCTGCTTCAGTTTGGGGATGAAACACATAAAATTGAGTCCGTATCACCCGGAGGCGAATATTGCTGAACGTTATGTGAAAACTTTGAAAGTGAGTATGAAATCATATTTCGCTGAATGTCAAGACAGATGGAGTTATTTTTTGGAAGAATTACAGTTCAGTATGAATTTGTGTGAACATGAAGGTATGAAGGCTGTTCCTTCAGAAATATTTTTAGGTCGTCCTCTGCTTAGTCCATTAGAAGCTAGATGGAAAATATCAGATTCAAACATTGATGGGGGAAATCAGAAAGAGGTTTGGATGAAAGCTATGGAGAACATGAGAAAAAGTTGGGAGAAACGTAGAATATTATTTGAGAAAAATAGAAAAGAAATAAATCTTGAAATTGGAGATCAAGTTTTGATTAAAAATCATGCAAAATCTTCCTTAAAAGATAAATTTGCCAAGAGTCTTTCTTATGTATGGGTGGGCCCATTTAAGATAATTCGTTTTCTTACAACTAACACTTTGTTAGTTGAAGATGTTTCTGATGTAAACATAAAAAGAAGGGTCCATGTATCTGACGTGAAAAAATTCTTTCCTAGAAGAAATCAGAATTGAGTTGTGCTCAGATTTGTAAAATAACTATTAAAATATGGGTTTGTTGTGATAGGTTAGCAACCAGTTACGTTGTAATTATTGTCTGATACAAATTATGTAAAGGGTAAGGAATAAAGAATAAAAGGTTAAGAAGATTCCTTCAGTATTGCTAGTAGTAAAATGCTTATAATTATCATCTCCGACCTATCCAATAAATTTAAGTTTATGTATATAATAATGTATATATGTTTTGTAAATATTTTTATTATATTGTTTCTTAATATTTTCACAGAGGCTGGTCCTTGATGAGGTGTGAGTGTCCTAGTCATGTATTCATTTCCTGTTTGTTTTTTATGTGCCTGTCAATTTGGAGCTGATGCAGAATTGCATTCGCCTCATTGTATTGGTTGTCCTGTGGAATGTTTTGTTAAACTTGGTACCAAGGATGAAGATTCAAGGATTTGAGAATGAAGTCGACTTCAAAATTTATCAAAATTAATTTGAAAGTTGAATCTTTAAAAAATTTAAACGAGAAAAAAAAAATAAGACAGAGACTTTCAGATATTAAAGTTATCTATAGATATATATATATTTTTGAAATGTTCATCTTGAAGTTGTTATTGTTATAAAAATTTTTCTTGTTACATATATAAAAATTTTTATTGGGCAGGAGAGAGGTTGTGACGTGTAGTCACATTAAAAAGTGGAAGTTTAAAAAAAA
The DNA here is from genome assembly GCF_964235325.1 of Thermobia domestica. Taxonomy (NCBI): domain Eukaryota; kingdom Metazoa; phylum Arthropoda; class Insecta; order Zygentoma; family Lepismatidae; genus Thermobia; species Thermobia domestica. The sequence continues at coordinate 108,610,004 of NC_137465.1, read as the reverse complement.
AAAAAAAGTTTGTGAATCTTATTGCAAGTGGTAATGTTTTGCTTATTCAATAAGAGATGGCAGCAGTAGTAGTCTCACTGCTTGGTGTGCTTGACCACGCCTTCTCTTCCCCGCGGCTTTCGAGTGCCGTACCTGTTGTTTGTTCATAAGGGAAAGTAACATCGAATAAGAGCAGATGGTCTTCTGTTACGTGTTTTTCGTTACACGAAGTGTGTTTTTGGCTTCCGTCATGCTGTGTGTGTGAGTGCTAAGTTAAAATGGAAAGAAGAAAAATGGAGTGCATAAAATTATAACACGTAACTAAAAATCTAAATTAGCTTGAAACTAAATACGTTGAAATTACTTCTTTTTAACAAAAATTCTTTAAATGGCTTCTTCAATTAGGTTAAACAAAGGGATTAATTTGACAAGACAGATTTAAAGGATGATTTTTGTCCTAGAATGAAACTTGCTTCGTGAAATTAATGCAATTTAAACATTCGAGAGTAAAAATTCAGGTGCTTAAATTTGTCGTTATAAACTATTAGGTAAAATTGACAAGGATAATAGAAAGATAAAGACGTAGGTAATGTTATTAGACTCACGTTGAAGAACGGGTATTTTCTTTTTAAACTTAGTTGTTTTCATTCTCTTTTTGCAATTTTGTGCGTAAAAATTTTTCAAGCGGTTAAGATTTTTAAAAAGAGAATTATTCCTTAAAAACTAATACGTCTTTTGTTTAAAACCAGATTAAATATAGCACTAAAAACTTCAAAAAACGGTAAAAGTAGTAAATAGGGGAGTAATTGAAGGTAGTTAAAAACGGTTAGAAAATACAAGAAGTAATTTCTTCAGATAAAGGGGAAATTAAACTTAGGTTTTGTTGTTTGGGTTAGAAATTATAAACTGGTTGTGAAACATAAATTTACTTAAATCCATATGCAAAATAAAATCCGGTTCATTTGACTTAATTAAAATGAGTCGTGCACAATAGTTCCTTAAAATTAATTGCTTTGAAACTTCTGATTTAAAAGATATACATAAATAATTGTGTGAAAGAGTTGTATGTGAGTTGAGTCAAATTTGGCAATCCATTTCTTCTATAACACGGAAGTAAGTACGTAACTTCTGAGTTTTGGTAAGTATTGATTTTTGTAAAATTTTAGTAGATATTAGTTTGGATGTACACTGCACTGAATGTTGAATGAGAGAGATTATAATTTAAACGATAAAGTATCTTAAAAATTAAAAACTGAGTGAATGAATTCCGAACTAAAGATTGTTAAAGTTGATATTTTTGGAATTTCAAGCACGATAACAGTGGAACTTTACCATTTGCAATTTGATATATTACTACATAAAAATATTTGTTTCTGAAAGATAATTAACCTTACTAGAAGTCTTCTCTCCTCCTGAAAAAATAATAACTTTGATAAATTATAATAAATTGTTTGAAGTTTAAAATGTTCTTTTGATTATTTCAAGAAATTACACTTTTTATTAGACAAGGTTAAATTGTGCAGTGCACATAAGTGAATGTGATGTGTGGAAGCTATTGGATATTTTCTTGTGTTTTTCTTTTCCAGGATGAATTGCACTTTTTGCGTTTAGGTCTTGAAATATGCCTTGCATATAAGACGGTTGGCAATAAAACCTTTATGCTCTTTAGTTGCGAGGAAAAATAAGTTCAGTTATTTTACAAACCGCGTTTGCGCATTATATTTAACAGAACCGGTGAATTCCTCATGTATGCGACAATATGCAAAGCTGCTTTTCTATGTCCGAACTAGAAACTACATGGTGCAATATAATTTCAAATAAACTTTACATACATGCAAAGCTGGGCGCTAAAGGAATAATACGGAAACAAAAAGTCGACGCAGGTAACTGTTTCACATGCATACAAAGCAAGTTAAGATCTGCATCCTTTCCAATTCTGCCTGAGATCGAATAAATTTTGTAGTATGACATATATATATATATACTGTTCTTTTTTTTACAAAAATCAAATAAAACCATTTTTTTAAAAATTCTAACTTGATGTCTTCAGGAACTACACTTACAATACTGCGAATGACTGAATTTCAAAACTATATTTTCTTGGTATCGATTCGATCAAAATATGCAGTGTGTGTAGAAGTATGAAAGTAATTTATGTACAGGATTAGCCTCTTATGATATAAAGAGTTTCATACTACACACATATACAGGCGGAGAAGGGCAAAATTTCTCGAAATGGTTATTTCAATCAAGATAATTTCAAAAATTTAAGTTGCATAAGTCAGTGGATCACAGTCATAGGAAGCAACTGTAATGTCAATGAATAATAACACACAACCTAGTTTTTATACTTATATCTGTGGTTTAGCATAAATTTCTGTTTGCAGTCAAATATTTCTACATATTTTCTCGTAAAATTAAGATGAAAATGTTTTGCACTGAAGTTTATGAAAATAGTTAAGTAGAATATTATTGCTTACAGATCAAATATACGAATTTTGGTGGCAAAAATGTCAATGATCTCGATCTCGAATGTACACCACTTGGGGTACAGTGGCGCAGTGGTAGCGCGCTCATTTCTGGTGCAAACGTTCTTGATTCGATCTCAGGCCAAGTGAGTTTGTGGTAGTCAACAACGTGTTTGTGAGTTTTCCCGGGATTCTCCAGTTTCCTCTCATATTCTCATTCCACTAATTGGGGCTGCGGTGGCTCAGTGGTAGAATGTTCACCTCTGGCGCATGGGATCCCGGGTTCAAACCCTGCTACTGCCAAGTGAACTTTGTGATGAACAAACACAGTGTGCGTGGGTTTCCTCGGAGTTTTCCCGTTTCCTCTCACTATCTTCATTCCACCATTTCATTCATTTCTCATCTTCACCTCTCCTTTAGCCTAGCCGGCATAACCGTGGGGCATAAAACTCTAAAATTTCATTTTATTTCACTTTCATTCCACCAATTATAGCATAATCATTTTTTCATTAGTTATCCATTCCTTTAGCCTTAAGAGCATAACAACTGTATGATGCAAAACTAGAGACTTCATTTCGTTTCGTTTTGTATATTACGATTTCGGTATGAGTAATTTCTCAAAGTTTAACAATGTAAGAAATTAGTCAGTCTCGACTCTGATAATATATATATTAAAATGCTAGGTTTATATGTTTCTGGTCAAGAAAAGTTTATATATTTGTGGCCAATCCTTTCGACAGTGAATTCTAGGGAACCATAGACTCTAGTAAGATGCCATTTTCATTGATCGATTGCATATTTTGTGTAGATTGTTCAGTTCTACAGTAATTGAATATTTAAAAAGTGTCCATTATTTATTTATTACGTTTTAGGGGTACACTGGAAATATTCATATTTGAAAAAGTAGCGCAACACATCCTACTAATTATAGATTCCAACGCCACACATTTGTATGCGAGGTTAGTATATCCCTCTGGCGTTTGTTTCATGGCCATTGGATAATGAAAAACGAAGGATAACCATTCCTCCAGTCTAAGACGAATCTTTATTGTTTGGAGTGTTTTGTGCAATGAACACCATATATCACTGACATTATAATTGTATGTAAAGTATTTTTCTATTACATACTATATGCAAGAAGAAAGAAAACACTGATCATGCATGAATTAGGAGCCTCAATCGGAAGTAGGCACAAATCTTGCAAACGGTGCTAGATATTGAAAAAATAATCGAAAAAATTTCCCCTTTATGGTAACCCTTGCCAATTTTTATCAAGAAGTGTTTTACTTGTGTCTGTAAAGGGACATGTACAGATGTTGAGAGGAATGATAAGGAGATTCACGCTCATATGTGAGTGATACCTTGTGTAGAGAGCGCAGGTTCAGCTAATTCTGCATATACTTTTTAACTTTCCTAATGGTTGAGAAAGAACACTAGTTTTCTACTCTAGTTCCTGGGACATTCAGTGTTAGGTCACGTAATGCTAATAATAAATACTAGCTATATTTAGTGTTATTATATACTGTTATAAGCTAAACAGACTTTTTATGTCTGAATCATATTTTACTTGTACAATAGTCATTTTACTTCCCATGCACATTTAGTTAAATGTTACGTTATAATTTTTTGTCAACATTATTATATTGCATGCAGCAAAAACTATGCTTCGAATTCCAAACAGACTGTTGTATGGAAGAACAAATGGGTAAGTTGAGGAGGAGTAGATTAAATTTAGGAAGGTTAAGGACACAGGACGTTCTACATACTTATTAAGAGCAATCCATGAAAGATGAATGGAAAAAGGAAAGTTGTATGTTGTATTTATTGATCTAGAAAGACTTTTGACCGGATGTACTGGGAACAGATAACGGAAATTCTAAAGAAAATTGGGTTAGTATGAAAGGACCGACTGCTACATACTTGTTACATACTTGTATACAAATCAACAGGAAGTATTAGAATAGGAAAAGAAACAATAAAATAGGATGCAAACAACTGGAAGGAAAATTCAACTGTCATGTTGTCTCTCTCTCCAATGTCATTTAATGCAAATATCTATGTAAAGTTAATAAATGAGACTCCAAAAATGATTAATTTAGAGCAGGGCTCACCAGATCTGAACAATTTCTTTCTTGGCCGCTGTGAAGTGGAATAAGCAATAGGCCGCGAGTGTGGAAATAGAGCACGTGCAAGGTAGTTGAATAGAGTTGCCAACTATCGAGAGAAGAACAGCTAAATCACAAAGAGTGCGTACATTTATGCAAAAAATGCAAAAATCGCTAGTCAAGAAATATTTTGATTTCGTAATGTTAAACTCTACAATTACATATGTTAGTTTAATAAAATCATTTTTTGAAAATATTTATCTGTTTGAAAATGTATTAAATGTAAACAAATTTCTATGAAAATCATGTTGTTCTATGTAAAGAGTAATGTATGACAGGGAGCTTTAAAGGCTTCAGGTAAAATTACACTTGATCATTTTCAATTACAACATGCATGCGTACACGCATTCTCAATTTCTTTCATGTCATAAACAAAAAATATGTAATAAATATTAATATTATGCAGTACAGACATTTATACCGCAAAAAGTTTAATAAAGCAATGCAGAACAATACACATTTCTGATCATTAATACTATTATCAATAACAATAATACCAGTAATTGGGACTGCTAAAAGAAATAATTACTAATATTTAATAAATAAATATTCATTTCGGTACTTGACTCAATTGCTATTTCATTACTATGAACTATTAAATGCATAAGTAATATTCCCAAGCGATGAAGTAGAAGCTTGACAAAATATTTCTCTCTTATCTTTTCTCATGAACTGATAATGTAACATAAAGGCGCACAACAGTACGCCAAGCCAAATTCTCTGGGTGGAACACGCTGTGTCTATATTACACGGAGCAACTCAGGCATTTATTAAACACTCATGATTTCGTTTCCCATAAAGATAGCACAACGAGATATGGCTCCTCATTAACCTGAACCAGTCTATCTTCTATATAAAATTTCAATATTTTCTCTCCAACCGTTTACGAAACAGAGCGTATGAAACTCTCAAAAGAATCTCAAAGTTTGACATTCACTCATCAAAACCTATAGGACGCTTCCTGTAGACGTGGAAACTTGAAATTTGGCACAAGTGTACGATTTATGATACAAGCGAAGAAAACATTCCAAAAACCAACAAAATCCCCCTCGAAAGGATAAGGACGAAATTCCATCACTTCAAAATCTATAGGACACTTTCTGTAGACGTGGAAACATGAAATTTGGCACAAGTGTAGGATTTGTGTTAAAATGAAGAAAAAATTGCGAAACTGAAAATTTCCTCCTCTAAGGGGTAAGACCAAAATTCCATCACTTGATTCATAACCTATAGGACACCTCCTTTAGACGTGGAAACTTGAAAGTTGGCACAAGTGTAGGATTTGTGACACAAGTGAAGAAAAAATTCTGAAAACTGAAAATTTCCCCCTCCAAGACGTAAGGCCGAAATTCCATAACTTCCTATGGACATGGAAACTTGAAATTTGACACAAATATAGGATTTCTGATACAAGTAATGACAAAACTACGAAAGCTTGAAATTTTCCTGTCCAAGGAGAAACATTAATGGAAAATTAGATATTATGACAAAGGTTCAAAACATTAACTTCTTCTTGCCTTGAAAGTTTTACACAAATATAGGATTTGTGGTACAAGGAGAGCGGAAAAATCGAAAATTAAAAATTTCCTTGCCTAACAAGGAAGGGTCACGCAGTGGCTCCGTTGAGATCCGAACCAGACAATTGTGTTTGCATTTGATATGTTATAACCAGACGAATTCCAAAGTTATACGTGCTACCGGGCGGAATATCGTGAGTTACAACATATTTTGTAATGTAAGAACTACAAAAAAATTACCTGGCAGAATAATTTGAACCGAGTCATTTGTTCGGAAACGGTTGGGTAGGTGGAAAACTCAGACAACATGTATCCCATCATTTTCAATGACAAACTTTTTGGGGTAAAAAAAATACTTTGTCCCAGGGTTCCCCGCAGGGTCCAAGACAGGGTCCAACTTAAAATTCTCAAATGACAAGAGGGGTTAAGTGGCACATCATTTGAAAGCTGTTGTAAAATGAAAGAAAATGCAGCAAGTTTCGACTCTCTACAACAACCCTGTGCAAAATGGCGACGGGTCAAAGTGTAAGCACAAACTTAATTGAAAAGTCCATGGCCACCCCTATAAATCGGAAACGGTGAGACTTGTAGATATTTGTATATTTGGCGAGTTATGACTGCTTACACGCCTGTATTACCCGGCGCTTTCCAGAAAATAATCCAGTTTCACTGTGGTTGGATGACCACTGAGAGAATACAGTAGAATGTCAATACATTATTATTATTGGTAAAAATATGTAAATCCATAGAAAACGTTAGAACGGTTTTACAAAAAAATATCTGTACCAGATGTTAACATATCTAAACCAAAGTACTTATTTCCTTTATGTGCTGGTGGGAAGTGCATGCTGCATTAAATGTATTGATTCATTAAGAGTGTTAAAATATTAACAAATAGAAGACCGAAAGTAAATAATTAAATGACTAACAAAAAACTCAAACGTATATTCAATATCTGAGCAGAAGGAAAGAAGGTCAATTGATATACAGTATTTTCTTGTTTTCTAATAAACTGAGAGACTGTCGGACAATTTCAATGTAACAAACAAATAAGTATAAAAGACAAAGAATGCAACAATAATGAAACGCAGACATTATCTCAGTATTTGCTAGTTATTTCTCGTTGAAACCGAGGGAATCATATTTGGCTTCTAAGTATGCGATAAACTCTCAAACACTGAGTAATCCATTGAGGGTGAATTGGACATGATCCAACATTAAATCTATTTGACCTTCGCTATGGGATTTGTTTTAATTTTTTATTCCAAATTAATAACTTACAAAAGAAAGAAACTTAACTTAAAAAAAGAAAAGAATATTTAACTTGTGAATATGTATGGAAGTGTCATTCGTTATATCATACGACTTTCTAGAAAGTAGGTTATTGAAAATTAGATAACATATGGAACACACTCTGTTATATACTGTGTTAGAAGTGTGTGACAAATCAGGTTTTCACTAATTTACGGCTTTTTTGTTTTTGTTTTCAATCGGGTCTAGATATTTTTGGTAAATCGAAAAGAATGTTTTTGTTTGTCAGATAATGACTTACGTGGAAGTCATGACGTGTAAACGCTGCACCTCAAATATAATTTCATACAATAACAGAAGTAAGTTTGATTTTTAGACAACCAAACTATATTACGCATAAGTATGGGAAGTCTTATAAAATATATATCCATCAATTTGGCTGTGTGTGTAACAGATAGCGAGAAGTGTTTTTTGTAATCGATTCAGCGTCCCAAGAATAGGTTCTATCCGAACCTTATATTCAAAATTGAAATTGTAGAAATCAACCTGGTTTCGGTTTCAACGCTGGTCACTACGGAACAAAAATTATAATAGATAGCGACAGGGCCGGATTCTGTATTGTCTGAGGGGGGTGCACCAATAACTACCAAAATAACCAATCACACTGAAACTTCAAAGTGACATGTGACAATATTCTTTATACCAGACAACGCTGATACATAGAACGGAGGGAGGGAAGTATTTTAAAGAGGGTCGCAAGTGTTATGCAGGAAAAATATTTCTTCCCTCCTCCTGGTTTCTGTTTTCTTCTCTACTTGACAAGTGTTATATTGTTTTGCTTGGTGAATCCGTTTCCTTCAACCTTTTGAATATCGATTTAAACTATTACTTTTGCAAAGCTCTGCTTTCTTTAAAGCCAGCTTATCATTTTAGATAGTGCACATTTACAACGAAGGAGGGGTGCACGTGCACCTTTGCACCCCCTTTAATCCGGCCTTGCATAGCGAGAAATGGTTGTTAGGATTCAATTCAGCGTCACATGGATATATAAGGTGTGATCAAAAAGAAACCGAACAAAGTGTGAGTATGCACATTGACATGGTTCACAATCCAAGTCTGGTTTTCATACGATTTAGGCCTCCTCTTGCGCATAACATTCTTCAACCACACTAAAAGTCCTGGTAAAACCGTGTGTTCACTATCTGACCACGTAATACAAATTCATGATGGACAACGCTTTCTAATCAAAAAACAAAACCACATCATTTTGATCTTTAACCGACTAATGCTTGCTTTTTTGGACGAGGAGACTCTAAATGAAATAAAAAAAAATGAAATATGTCTTTAAATGTTTCGCCAAGTATGTAGCAAAATTTCACACACACAAACACGTTGTTTTTAAAGCTTTTTCATTGACACTGTATCATCAATCAGACGAACAGCTTGTGCACGTGCTCACTTCTGCGGCTGTAGCTCGGCAACTAACGGTCATAGTGAAACGACGTAAATGGTAGTGTACTGTCTAAACCTACCACTAGGTGCAATCAGTAGTCGCAGCGCGCTCCCTCTGTCGGTTGGCGCTCTATTTCAAAATTTCGTTTTGAACAGACCTCGTATTTCCATCTCAACCTCTATCTCTCTAATAAAACTGGAAATGATAGAATTTACTACTATTTCTGGTTTCAATATTGATCATAATAGAGCAAGAATAGAGATAGCAAGAAATGTTTTTTATTTCAAATATGAATCCAGCGTCCCGAAAATAAGTTTCATCTCTACCTTTAGCAGTCTATTCAAGCCTGAAGTGGCAAAATCTACAATTTCAGTTTCAACACTGATTGATATAGTTAAAAACAAAATGATAATAGACAGCACAAAGCAAATTTTTATATGTATTCAGATCCACAAGAATAGGTCTACCTCGTACTTTATTCTTCTATTGCAAATGGAGCAATGTTGGAACACATTACATCTTCCGGTTCAACATTGTTTCGCATAAAGCGGAAAATGTAACAAAAGGCACCAAATATTTTTTATATGAATTTAGGACCCGGAGAACAGATTTCATCCAGGCCGTTATTATTTTACTCAAGAAGGAATAGGTAAAACTACGTAGGTGAATCAAATAAGAACGAGCCTTGATTGGTTATGCGTCGCAACGGGTAGCTGGGTGTGATTGGGCAGGTATGGTCGGTAGATGGGGCTGCCGAGAGTCAGGAACCAGAACAGCCGGCTAGTCGCATGCTTCGTTTCGTAGCCCTAACGATGAGTGAGAAAACCGTGCCAGTGTCCGTTGCGCAAGGCATAATTATCAAGTTCTTTACGCAGAAAAACATCAAACCGGTCGAATTTTACTGCAGACTGCAGACCCAGTTCGGAAATGATACCCATTCGTGGGCAAGAGTGAAGATGTGCTGCAACAAATTCAAGCAAGGCCGTGAACATGTTGCAAATGAAGTTCACTCCCGTCGTCCTCGCACCATTGTGACTAATGAGAACATGGCACGTGTTCGTAAGCTTCTTGAACGGGATCGACGAGTCACTGTGCGTCAAATTGCTGCAGAACTTAGTGTGATCTTTGGAAGTGTCCAATCAATCATCACAAAGCAGTTGGGCATCCGGAAAATCGCAGCTAGTTGGGTTTCCAAGCTGCTGTATGATGATCAGAAAAATGAACGAGTTTACATTGCTCGAGTGCGTCTTGCATCGCATCATTACCTGTGACGAGAAATGGGTGCATAATTATACTTTGGGGCGAGCGATTTTCGACCAACGATCAAATTGAAACCTTTGGACACAAATGCTTGGCTAACCGCCCAGCTTCATTCTACGAGAACAGCATTAAAAACTTACCGAAATGTTGGGGAAATGTATCCACAGAGGCGAAGACTAAGTAGAAAATAGATTGTGGCAATGTCTCTGTTTCCTACAATATATTCAACACAAGGCTCGTTTATATTTGATCCTCCCTCGTAGTACAATCTCCAGTTTCTACTGGGTGATTTAATTTACAAGTTAATCTGGAGTTTGGGATGGTAAAATTTTTAGAACCGGAAGTGATACACATATAGTATTTATACTGAAAAGAATTCTTGTTCATACAAATTTTTTAAACCATTAAACAATGTTCAAATTTCACTAGTATCCACATAGTGTTTCGTAATGTAACGGAAGATGTAAATACATTTTTTACGAATCATGTATAATGACATAACATGTGTAAGCACATCCTATCGTTAATTTTCAGTTTGGTTAGAGTTAAATTATTCAATGCAATTTAAATAAGTTAAAAAAGGAACGCTTCAACTGGAACTGCCCCAGAATTATTCTTATTTAAATCCACAGTTGAGTGGATCTATAATTCCATCTAGATCACGTTACTAGGTTCTATGTTATACTATCTGCTAAATCGAGTCACCATTGAAAATACCTATGGAATGGAGTCATAATCGACCAATATCTGTGGAATGAAGTCAACGTAGATCTACATCTGAGGAGTGAAATAATGATTATTAACCAACATCTGTGGAATGAAGTTTTGAGCAATATATGTGAAATAGATTCATAATAGACTAATAGAATCATAATTGTCCGATACCTGTGAAATGGAGCTATAAATAGTGGGGAAAGTAGTCATAATTGATTAACATTTGTAGAATGAAGTCATTATTAACTAATGGAATGATAATTTACCATTACGTTTTAATGAATTTATTTATAAATATCTGAGGAATTGGGTCATAAATACCTATCCAATGAAGTCACAATCGACCATTATCTGTGGAATGAACTAAATACTTGTAGAAAGAACACTTATATCAACCAATATCCGTGGAATGAAGTCACAATTGACAAATGCATGTGGGATTGCAATTGTCTAGTTCATACATATGTGGTATAACCACATCAAATTCACAGTCTGTTCCTTACTCTAATATATTTGTTTTCAGTTACCTATGTATAATTTGATTGGTTGGATTGCAATTTTGGGCACCTTTAACACCGAAGCTATACTAGCCATGTACCTACAGCTTAACGTGGAAACAGAACTACATGACTTTCTCCGGGAACCCGGGTTCTGCGCCGAAGCTAACCATATAGGCACGAGGGATCTCGTATACTTTTCCAAACCACATGAGAAAAGAAGAGTAGTCAATTGTGTCGCTGCTGTATTAGTTAAGGCCTTCATTACTTACGTTAAGTGATGAGCTGCAACCTGTCTTCGGGCAGAATACTCAAATAAGACAACGCAAATGTAAATGGCATATATGCTAACGGGCAGTAGTTATTCTGTTGTACGTATAATCGGTGAAAAAGAAATCTGACAAGCATAATAATAAATATAGGATTGACATAATTATCTGGTAATGAAGTATACATTGGATGACATTATTAATTGATATAATAGTAATGTATTATTAGGGAAGTTTTTCGACATTTTAACATTGCTATTTGATACATAATATACTTTCATATACAAGTATATTAGGTTATGTATTGACTCTGTAAAGTTAGTTATAAAAGAAAAACCTTTTCTACTAATTTGACAGGAGGAGTACCAAAAATGGAAGCCACATTGTCTCGCTCAAATGTTATGCTCATACGTTGTATGGGAAAATAGTAACCCGACTGTCACCAGTTACCTGTGCAATACGTTGGCCTACTTCTTTGATTAAATTATGACCTTCGAGGCCTTCAGTACCACTCGAATCAATGGCTATGGTCACGAACATGTACCTATCGAGTAGATTATTATATTTTCTTTTTTTCTCGCATTCACTCGAGGTACAATTGTTCATGCTAGTGATGAAGAAAGAGTAAGGTTAGAGGACGGAAAATTGTCAGAGCAATTGAAATCCCAAACAAGAATCTTCCTCTCTTCCATGGTACCAGCGTCATTCAGAAATATTTATCCAACCTGAAACTTTATTCCACTAACCGCTACAAAATAATGGTATATACGAAACAAAATATTATACAGGGAACACAAAAAGAACTTTAAAATTATAATGAAGACACATTTCGGAGACGTCGATACAAACAATAATTTCTTCCACGTGGCATTTCCTACATCGAAATTCAATCTGAAAAAACTAATATGTAATTTAGGACGACAGATTAATAAATGGCAGATATGAACTTTGAAACCATAATTAAGGTTGGAGAGTTGACACCTTAGTGAAAAATGGGAACAAACTGTGAGTTTGTTGATGAGAAAAAAGAGGGAAAATATTACTGACTGATCTCGGGAGAGAAAAATTGGATCGGATTATAATATCCTCTCTTTTTCCACACAGTGGGTGAACAGGAAGAATCTCCGGTAAATAAATCAGAATAACTTCCTTGAGATAGCGGCTGTTCAAGTTTAGCAGAATTATTTGTTTTTAAATGATTTTGCCATCAACATCTCTATTTAAGACGATTAATCTGAAGTGCAAAAAAAAGTACTTATAGGATTTAACAGGAATCGTGGTTAGGATTTAACTAGGGCAACTACTATAGTTTTTGTTTATGTGACATTTCAACGTGCATTCCTACGAACATTTTTTGTAAAATAATAGTTTATTGAAGTTTAGCGTCTCTTTTTAACACCAAGGCTATATGAAACGTGAATCTACAGTTTAAAGGTGGAATTCAATTACCGTAATCTTTTGAAATGCTCTTCGGTCGGAAATCGAACTTGATATTCCGCACACCATAGGCATACTACCAAGTCACTAGCCTAGCGAAGAGGGAAAAAATGAACGATTAAATATACAGTTGGACCCGCAGTGGATCAGTAGTAGAGTATGGGGTCTTTGGTTCGATCCCAGTTCCCGTTAAGTGAACTTTGTGGTGGACAAACACCGTGTGCGTGGGTTTTCTCGGTGTTCTTCCGTTTTCTCCCATTTTCTTCATTCCACAATTTCCTAAATTTGTCATCATTACAGTTAGGCCAGTCAATAAGGAATGATTTAGGGTCAAATAAGGAAAAAATGGTGGAAAGCTGGAACAAATTTTATTTTCTTTATATAAGTGACCGTAACAACATACTAATTTTGCACCACTATATCACACCGGATTTGGCCACCATCTTGGAAAAATGGCGCCAAAATTTAGATTTTTCTAAATATATTCCATATAAAGCATTTTAGAGCAAAATATGTTATTACAAAAAGTAATCTACATTAAATTCTCTACAAAAATATTCTCTTCACTTTTTCTCTAGGATGCACCATTTAGATGTTATAGGCGCGGCAAATTACGCATTTTTCTTTCAGCATCGCTTTCTAGCAGAACCTTAACGAAAATTTTCTTATACTATTTTGTTTTAGTGATTTTTAATATAACATATAAGTTAATATATTTTTCATTCATTGCAGGTGTGACTAAGGATAAGTAATCAGGTTGATTATATTATCTATGTTCAAGTTGTCAGCTGAAAAAGGTTTTATCTGTGAGAAACTTCTCGGTGATGGTGTTACATGTGTAGTAAAGAAAAGGGACTGAAAACACTAGTAGACTGCAGTATTAAAGTGAAAGACGGAAACGATTGTCAACTTAAGGAACTGAGAAGTGTACACTTCATGAAAAATGTAGAAAAGTTTTCACAAAAACAAAAAGTAGCAAAGCGTTGCTATCACCTACGCCGATAATCCTTAGGTCAGAATTACTATGATTTAATTTTCAAGAAGCCTGCCTGTTTCGTAGACAATGTACATCAGATGAATTTTTAAAGAGACAGAATAAAACACTTGTGAGTGAGCGTGAGAGAGTACATCTTATCGAAACCATTCAAGTTAAAGATTCTATTATGGAAGCTAACAAGGTGGTGTGCCAATTTTCATTCAGCGAAATTTTTCAAGATTATAATGATGTACTGGCAAACTGAAAAAAAAAACAATAAGAACTAAACTGATAGAAAAATACTCAGAAGATATTATTATACCAACGAACAAAAACCTTTGGTTCATGTTATAAAGTCTATAGTTTGCTTCCGTGATACAAGGCATAAAATTCTCACGGATGCATTGTATGATCGTCTAAAGCGTAAGTATATGGTCGAAGAGAAGTTGGGAATCATGATGACAGCCGGGCAAATAATTGCTGAAGATATCAGATCCCAGGTTTACGGAACTGATGAATAGCTATCAGCAGATAATCCTTAAATGACATTAATTTATTCATTCCTGAGACTTAAAATGCCTTCTCGATACTACTATGTTGAAACACAAGACAGGGAATAGCACAAAATGGGAAAGAAAAAGTATAACAATTTCTCACATCGTAATTGCAGCAGCTACAGCAAAATATCTTTTATTCTCATCCCAAGTAAGACTTGCGGCGAATCTTAATCAAAAGTATGGTAGTAAGCATCTTCTTAATGTTCTTTCTTCGTTACGATTTTGTGCATCATATGCTGAGCCAGGTTTCTTTCAAGTTTCGGTTCTTCTGCACCATGCATTATTTGTTTGTTGATATAATAATATCTTCTGAGTAATTTGCTTGCAGTTTAGTTCTTATTGCTTTTTCAAGTTGGCAGTGAATCATTATAATCTTGAAAAATTTTACTGAATGAAAATTGGCACTCTTCCTTGTTAGCTTCAAGGTAATTGAAAGCATAAGCCATGGCATTTGAAACAACATTATATTTCGGACGACCATGTTTCATTCCAGAAGAAATCTTGTAGAACTTTTTCATGCATGAGGAATGTTATCTTGCTTCAGCAGCAACTAAATCATGAACATTGGCAATCCTAATACTAACTTTTTTTTTTTGCCCCTGTCATCATTTCTTCTGTCGGCTGTTTCCATAATAGAATCTTTAATTTGAATGGTTTCGACGCAATGTACACTCTTATGCTCACTCACAAGTTTTTCTATCCTGTCTCTTTAAAAATTCATCTGATGTACATTGTCTACAAAACAGGCAGGCTTCTTGAAAATTAAATCTTAGTAATTCTGACCTAAGGATTATCGGCGTAGGTGATGAAGTACGTCGTGATAGCAACGCTGTGCTACTTTTTTGTTTTTGTGAGAACTTTTCTACATTTTTCATGAAGTGTAACACTTCTCAGTCCCTTAAGTTGACATTCGTATCCATCTTTCACTTTAATACTGCAGTCTACTAGTGTTTTCAATCCCTTTTGTTTACTATACACGTAACACCAAAACCGAGAAGTTTCTCACAGATAAAACCTTTTTCAGCTGACATCTTGAATATAGATGATCTAACAGACCTGATTACTAATGTCCGGATTTGTATGTAATTACATATTTTTTCCTTCATATGCAGGTTCGTCAAATCCTTAAATGTTTGTGATTCACACCTGTAGGGTGCTTCAACTCAAGTTTCATATTATATATTTTAACATATTTTGACCAATATTACATATTTCTATGGTTTATATATATACATAAAACTGTCTTAAAATTTTGCGTTTACTGAAATTTTAATTTAAAATAAAAAATAACAAAATCTCCAACTGTGCAAGACTTGCATCTAGATTCAATTTTGTCATGTCTATCTTTTGGTTTCTTTACCGAAAGAGAAATATCTCTCCCTTTTCTTATTTGTCAAACCATGTTTCGCAGAATTTTCGCCGATAACAAAAGAAATATAAGAAGAAAGAAGTAAAAATCCTCCCTCCGGGGTACATTAGTAGCGTCCTTTATTCTCAACTCTGGAGGAAGACAGATCACGTGCCAGACAGGCGACTGGCCAGGAAATTCCTAAAATCAAGTCTATTTCATTGTTATTGGAGGTCGGACGGGAAAAAAGATTAAAGCAAATCCTGCAATTCAAGTTAAAACTGTATGGTAGTGTGCTTCCAGGTATTTACTGCAAGAGTTCGTTCCAAGAAGCTGGTAACAATGGCAATATCATAACAGGTAACCTAAGCTTTCAAAGAACTTCGCTTATTCAATTGAATGACAGGACAATACTCCAGTATTGCAGTTGCAAAACGCACGTGTTCTGTATTGACCGTCGAAGTTAGAAATTGTTCCGGTTGTCTCAACTTTATCCGCAAAATTGCGGTTGATGATGCAAATTATGATGATGCGTTTACTACGGACGGTAAAGTGGTGTTGTGCCAAGTGTGTGATAAAAAAAATTGGATGTTCAATGAAATCTCAGTTAGAACAACATGTACGAAGTGCACTGCATGCAAGAAATAAAAATTTGCGAACTGCAAAAAACAAGTACTTTTGACACAAATGTATCAAAATACTTCAGTGAGTGAGTTTTTCAAAGACTTGTGCCAAGCAATGATAGCAGCAAACATTCCTTGGAACAAAGTTCAGGTGCAAAAATACTGTGCTTTTCTGGAGAAGTACTGCAGGCGTCGAATTCCTGACGAATCCACTCTTCGAAAGTGTTATCTCGAAGTTTGTTATAGGAAAGCTATAGATACCATTAGGGCAGAAATAGGTAGTTCATATATATATATATTTGGATTTCTGTGGACGAAACAACAGACGTTTTGGGACGTTATGTAGCAAATTTAGTGATTGGAAACTTAAGTGAAGATGCTCCATCTAAATCTCTCCCTTTTTGTTCTCCCCTATTGCGAGTAAATTGCTGGAACGCACGAATTATTCCACGATTGTTCGCTTTCTAAACGATGGTCTTAAAGTGTTGTGGCCAGAAGGAGTTCAGGAAGAAAAGTCCTTGTTCTCTATACAGACAGTGTAGCGAACATGTTAAAAGCGGCTAGAGCACTTACAGTTTTTTTTACCCTTACTTATTTCGTTTTACCTGTATAGCCCATGTTCTTCATCGTGTTGCTGAAGAGTTGAGAAACAACTTTTGCGAAATAAATGAACTAGTTTCTTCTACGAAAAAAATGTTTGTTAAGGCGCCACAACGTGCTCAAGTTTACAGAGATCAACTGCCAGACGTGCCACTTCCTTCGGAGCTTGTGCAAAGGCGATGGGGCACTTGGATACAGGCGGTACATTTCTACAATGAACATTTTCAAAAAAAAGCCTGTTATTCATTCATTTCCATCGCAGTCTGCTGTGTCAGTTGGCATTGCTCAGAAACTGTTTAATGACTCAAAAGTAGCGTGTGATATCGCACACATAGAGAGCAATTTTGGTTGGCTATCTACAAGCATTAAAAACCTAGAGACTGTTGGGCGGCCTCTTCCGGAATCCATGGAAATTACAGAGGATTCAAAGAGACTGCTGCAAAGTGTATGTGGAGATGTACGAGAAAAAAGTTCGAAAGAAACTAAATGCAGTGCTGGAAAGAAACCCGTGTTACGACAGCCTTTTGGCAGTGTGTGATATTCTCAGTGGTGAAACAAGAACCCCCCTGAAGATATATCCCCCTGTTACCTCATGTAATATGGAGATATCAATCTCTGCATAAAAGAATATTTTATCCGATGGCCGACAAAATTTTACTTCTGATCATTTGGAAATGTACCTTGTAATCCATTGTGCAACAACACACAGTTGAACTGCAGGCACATCTTTTGTAAGTATTTTATTTCAAATTAAAAATGTTCATTAATGGAAATATTCTTCAATCTTAGTTCAGCTGGTATTGTTTAAAAGATATAGGTCTGCTTTCCCCTGCATGAAATGAATATATATAAAACAATACATTTCGTCTTCAGTTGCTTTTAGTATTTAAATTTGTATATTGCGTATAATTCATTTCGGATGCGCATTTGGTGTAAAAGGTTCTAGATTTGAAACGGGACCATACAACACCACATGAGATTTCTGACATACAAATGCTGTATGCATTGCTTTTCTCGGGGCTTTCCTGTTTCTCTCTAGCCGATTCACATCTTCCTAGATTCGCTTCTGATTTTTTTATCCTACAATCAGTCACATTAGTGACGAATGGCTGTCTCACGTCAGCTGTTCAAGCATTTCACTTCATTGGGAGACTTGCATTAAGCAGGATAAGTGTAGTAGATTTTCCTTTTTCTTTTAATAATTCGTTTAAATATTGCATACTCATGCGCGTGTTAATATTACATTTTCATAAATATGTAACATATGTAATATCACATATTCTTATATAATATTACATATTTGTTACATTTTTAAGCGATTTTTGTTACATATTTACGGGGTTGATATTACATAAAAATCCGGACTCTACTGATTACTTATCCTTAGTCACACCTGCAATGAATGAAAAATATTTTAATTTATATTTTATATAAAAGATCACTAAAACAAAATAGTATAAGAAAATTTTCGTTAAGGTTCTGCTAGAAAGCGATGCTGAAAGAAAAATGCGTAATTTGCCACGCTTATAACATCTAAACGGTGCATCCTAGGGAAAAAGTGAAGAGAATATTTCTTGCAGAGAATTTAATGTAGATTATTTTTTGTAATAACATGTTTTTCTCTAAAGTGCTTTGTATGGAAGATATTTAGAAAAACCTAATTTTTGGCCCCATTTTTCAAATATGGCGGCCAAATCCGGGGTGATAGAGTGGTGCAAAATTAGTGTGTTGTTACGGACACTTATAAAAAGTAATAAAATTTGTTCCAGCTTTTCACCATTTTTTTCCCTTATTCGACCCTGCAATGACTAGCCTGTTTCCTTTAGCCTAGCCGGCATAATCATAAGATGTAATTTTTTTTTAAAAAATTGCATTTCACTTTTTTTTAAAAAAATATACAGTTTACACTTTGTAAGCAAAGACTAGATACAATTTTTATTTTTTTTTAACCAGACAAGACAAACGTTCACAAATATATAGATTAACACACGATAGAAACCCAACTTCTATTGATTCTGTGCAAGAAACATTAATCAAAGTCACGGAGAATGAAACATAAAGAGAAGAGGGATAGTTTATGTCAACGTTAAGTTGCAATCGAACAAAACACAAGCGCGCATTTATAGTGTCCCTAAATGGTGCTACATAATCTGAAATCACATGAAAATGTTTTTACGAACTTTTTCTTTGCAGTGGATCGACAGTATTCCCTGTAGAGTTATGTAACTTCGGAAAGCTTATCATCTCTAAAGTTTCAGAAACACATATACTCACACATCCTTACACTCACTAAACATGAGAAGTCATTCTTAGTGGTGAAGCTGGCAAAGGGTGAGAGGAGTCCAAAGTGTGTGCCAATCCTGTACACGGAAAATCCATACTCAACACCAAACCACCCACTCAGCCAGCCATGAACGTTTGATTCAGAGCAAGTGTTTCGTGGCTTGATATATTTACTGATTCACCCAATGTTTCACTCTTGTAAGGCCGAGGCAATTTAGATATTCCACAAAAGACCCTTTCCGTGATAAATGGTGCTCAAGTGTAAAAGGGGTTTCCTTGACGTTTGATTTAGTTCACAGACCAAAAGCTTAGAATTTGGATTTTCAAGTTCAGCCTTTACAAACTCTTGTCTTTTTTATGTTTTATTTCCGGAGCGCTCTCTCCCCTTTTATAAATCAAACTGAATAGGTTAATGTTCCTCCAGTCAGATTAAAGGAAGACATACTACAGCGAGGATAAAATCATTGAAGCTTACACTAGCCAAACGAGATGCATATATTATTGTGCACGAAAGTTGAAAATATCACATGCATGGATATCAAGTTAGAATGTTAGTTCTACTGAAAGGCGTCTTTCATATCGTTAGTGAGGGATAATTTAAAGCAGATATGACCATTTTATAATTAGGAATAACAAGCTAGTGCTGGCTAGGTCAGCAACCAGCCACAGAAATTTTGGAGATCTATGTATGCTAGTGGACACAAATTAAAAATTCTAAACCGCTCTACATCAATAATTATCCAAATCTTGTGTGCGAAGTAACCGCAATTTCCATTACATTCTTTCGCTCTAGCTCTCTACTACTGCTGCTGCTACTGTTATTATTACTACTACTACTACTACTACTACTGTATTAATAATAATAATATTATTATTATTATTATTAATAATAATACTAATACTAATACTACTACTACTACTACTACTACTACTACTACTACTACTACTACTACTACTAATAATAATAATAATAATAATAATAATAATAATAATAATAATAATAATGGATATTTCAAAAACGTTCGTTAACGCATTAAACATAATGGATGCTTAATAGACTTCACGGGCCTTATGCAGAGTCGTTTTCACATATGATTAGTGTCATATTAAAATCTGACTACTGCGTGGAATATTTAGTCGAACTCTTTAGTATGTCGTTAATCAAGCCTCAGAACGACTCTGCATAAGGCCCCATATTATTATTATTATTATTATTATTATTATTATTATTATTAAGTATTCTACCTTTTGGCAGGTCCTAGAACTAATAAGTTTTTATTCCTTAATTTTCAGTTTGGACTGGAAATATTTCTTCCATGTTTCTCAATTTTCAGCTTTTCAGCTTCTTCTTTTAACTTCCAATATTTTCTTCTATTTTTCAGATCTCGATTACTTGTGTCCTTCTTCCTATTCCTAGTTTTCCTTCCATCTTTCCTTCTATGGCGGTATGAAGAAGACAATTCCTTTGCAAGATGTGTCCAGTCCAGTTGGGCTTTCTACGAAGGATGGTGGCTAGAAGCGTTCTTTTTCCTCCTATACTTTTTAAAACATATTCGTTTGTTACTCTTTTAGTCTGGAGGAAAAACCCTACTTTTGGACCAAACCAAAAATTTCAGTATGTCAAATGTTTTTCAGCGGTTTTTACCTCATTTGAGGGTGATGAATCTGAATCTGCCAGGTGTACAAATGTACACCTTGAGCATTTTGAGTAATTCAAGATGGCGGCCAATATGGCGGCTGTAAAAGTGATAGGAATATTTTTGTATATTTTATCAAGATGGGTATCAAATTATATGTTTTGTTGGTTGCAGATTCCAATAATAATGTCAAAAATGTTATGAAATTGATACAAATCGAGATATTCAATATGGCGCCCAATATGGCCGCTGGAAAAAAGTTTATGTTGTCATTTCTGAAACCTATTTTTGAAAAAAATATTTACTGACATGAGTAATAATAAAT
The DNA here is from genome assembly GCF_964235325.1 of Thermobia domestica. NCBI lineage: Eukaryota > Metazoa > Arthropoda > Insecta > Zygentoma > Lepismatidae > Thermobia > Thermobia domestica. Next base: position 108,588,645 of record NC_137465.1, on the reverse strand, counting down.
CGTAAATATCTTAATTTTGTGCTCACAGATGGCAGCATTTTAGTAAATATTTATGTCATGAGAGATGCTGGACGAAATATGGAAATAACTAAGCATAAGGAAGAAATGCCATCTCGAGTAAAAGGAGATGCTGCAGACCGAATTAAGTTAAAGGAAAAGCTGTCTCATTATATAGATCCTCCGAAGACCGATGGTCACCCAAAACCTATTGTGAATATTGTGACAGGGAAAATTTGTTCCCAGAAAGTGAATATTGATAATGCTGTTGGGATAGGTGAGAAGGCGTTATGTTTTTACGAAGAAAAACTACCAACTGGTTTTCACGATCCAATCTCAACAACGGTTCGTAATGTTTCCTGTGATGACGTCTAAAGAACAGCTAGTACTGGTGTCTTTGACACAGAACTCTTGTACACGCGTGTAATATGTCTCACATCTACAAGAGATATTGATACTAAAGGAGTGATTTCATATGAGCTTGTCGCTATCCCCACATCTTTGTTTGATGAATATGCGACTCCCAGGTTCTGCAAAAGTAAGACAAAACTGAAACAAATATTACAGGTAGAGAAGTCTATGAGATCGTAAAGCACGAAGATGCTATCACACATGATGGTTATGCTGTTTTGTGTGTGATCAACTGGCCATCTAACGGAACTGTTCTTGAGTTCATAAAATTGTATCGGTCATATGTGCTTGAAAAATTGAACAAATGCAACGTGTAAGACTTACCTGATATTTGACAAATACAAGGAGTACAGCACCAAAGGAGGAATAAGAAGCGTCAGAACAAGATAAACATGTAGCAGGTATCATAAATTGTCTTTCAACACGTCCTTGCCCACCCAACATGTTGTGTTGAATGTTACGAAGAATAAGGTACAACTAGTACAGCTGATCTGCAAGTATCTAATGATAAAAGGGTTGCCATCAGATTCCACCAAAAGCCTATTCATCACTGGACCAGAAGATGTTACAACAGAAATAACTGCTGATTGTCCATTTTATCTTCTGTCCATTTCTGTCCATTTTATCTTCTCTATCATCTTCCAACACCACAGTTGGAAGCTTTCTATATATTTCTCCTCTAACTTCCGTAATGACCAAGTCTCTGTACAATGCTCCAGATATAGCACTTGACCAATTTCTTCCTATAATAATGGCTTCATACAATGGAATTCTATTTATTGAAGTATGTTATAAGTGGTTCTACGTTATAGTGGCTTAATGGAACTATTAGTTTTCATTATCATCTATTTAGATTTCTTTTGTGCATAATTTATTTCACACCAAATATCATTAAGCAGTTATTTTCCTTAATTTGGGCAGGCTAATTGTGAGTGCCTTTAATATTACTGTTGTTTATTAATTTAGTTATTATAAAAATAAGAAAGAATGAATAATATTAAGAACGCATTATAGTCTTTAGTATTAAAATTATTTAAATAATAATATGTAAAATCAAGTAAAATACACATTTAAACATATCTCGACCCAAGAACGCTTTTGGGGTGTCGCCGTGCTGAGTATTGAGTGAAAGAGACCTCATGAATTGGGCATCTCTGATCTGGTAAAATAATTTGCAGAAGCAACCAGTTGAGAATGCTCCAAGAGCATTGCCAGAACGAACTTAAAAAGAATGGAGAGATGGAGCGGGAAGAATAACTGTGATTGTTACTGCATATACAAGTAAATCTTTTTATCCAAAACTTCTGCTGTTTCTCGCAAAAATTCACAAAATATCATCTTCCTATGACTTAGGTTCCCGAGACATGGCTCCTTAAATCTCCCCAAATTCGAACTTTTTAGGCCCATATCTCGGGAACGGTGGCCAGTTGACCAGCAGTCAGTTGTCCAGTGGCCACCGGTTACTACTTGGTACCAAAATGCTCACCATCCTCTTAGGTATTGATCAACACCAATAAGATCTTTCTACGACTTACGGTTTCCTAGATCGGTGATGACTTAGGTCTATGGCTCCTTAAATCTCCCGAAATGGGAACTATTTTTTGGCCAATATGTCGGGAGCGGTAAGTCATAGAGCGATGATGTTCATGTTGATCAATACGTAAGAGAATGGTAAACATTTTGATACCGATATTAACTGATGACCACAGGCCAACTGGCCACTGGTTTGGCCAGTGGCTACAGGTTACTATTTGGTACCAAAATGTTCACCATCCTCTTAGGTATTGATCAATACCAATATTATCTTTCTATAACTTATGGTTCCAGAGATATGGCTCCTTAAATCTCCGGAAATCGGCCACTGTTTTGACCAATATCTCGGGATCGGTAAGAGTAACACGACAAATTAAATCACTTTCTCAGATAGTTTTTGCTGCTCTATCGAATGAAGGGCTCATAATTAAAAAACAAATCATAAATAACAGACAGATTGACAGACACACAGACACACAGACATAGAGAATTCAGTAACGAACTTTTTAAGTAACACTAAACCCCCTAACCAGTAATACTAAACTAATCATTGCTAATTTTTCACTACTCATTGATGATTTTTTTTTAACTTAATATGGCATGTGTCATGCCGTACGGTTGTTATTATGTTTATTTATAAAATATATTTTGTTTAAAAAATCGCTTGAGTAATATTTGAGAAAATCGTCTGAAAAACTCGTTTGTTGGTAATTCATTACAATTCAATCGAGTATTTTTACAGCGTACACACGCTATATTGTCAAATCTCCTTTTAATCTTTTGGTATTAAAATGGAAATGTTCTTAAAACAAGCCATCTTACAAATGTAACTTCTTAATCTACCAACAAAATGCATCAATCTAAGAAATATATCTTAAAATTATCGATTCGAAAGAATTTTTATATCGGTACCAAATTTGACACTTAAAATTTATCTATAGGAAATATTTTGCAAAGAAAGGAAAAAAGAAAAGAAAATAACATGCTAAAAGTTATGTTTTATGTTGTTTTACGTTGAGTATTATAGTCGCTAGAAAGTCTTTCAATAAGATATTTTACCACATTATATATATAAAAGAAAGAAAATAAAGAAAACATGTTTGTTTGTGTCTCGCATGTTTTCTGCGTCGTATACTTTTACAATAAATATATTTTGAAGACGTTTTATTTCTCTTTAAAAAAATGTCTCTCTAAGGAAAAATTTACGAAAGAAGGAAAAACAACAATAAAAATAAAAATCAAATAAAATAGCAACCTGTCTGCAGAGCACTCTTTTCTGTTCGTCGCAGTTGGTGTCTTCTGCTCAACATAGTTCGTAGAATTGGTGAGTTTCATGCGGGCAGAGCAAAAGAGAAGAAAACTTAGATAGCCTGTCAAAATGTCAGAGATTTCGAAGTTCTTCAAAAGAAAAAGAAGCTTAAAAAAGCACTTCATCAGTAAAGAAGAAAAAAAGAGTTGGATAAGAAACACACACACACACACACACACACACACACACACACACACATATATATATATATATATATATATATATATATATATATATACGAATACACGTGTACGTACAGCAATTTTTTTCTCTCCCAAACACTCAGAATTCGAAACCTAATTCTTTCTTTTCTGGTTGTTATTTGATTCTTGTCTTTCTTTCTAGTCTTTCTATTATGTTCATTTCGGCTTTCTTCTTCCTGTTTTATCACAATATAGACTTCTATTGATTTGTTCTTGCTTCTACTATAGGAATTAACACATGTGTGTGATGAAACATGTTACATATTTTTCCTCAATGATAAATTCATACTTAGTTTATATTACAATTATATGTTAGAACTTTCGAGCGATGATAGGAGACAGAAAAGTAGGTAGCCAATGGTGATTGTATAAAAAGATTCGAGATTTCAACGAATTTACGCACTTCATGACCTATACATATTGACGAAATGTTATATTTTGATCTCTGTCTGTCTGTTCGTCCGTTCCTCTTGATTTATGTACACTGACCTAGAGATCATACCGTTCAACATATTCGAACTAAATTTTAAGCTTAAGTTTATATAACATTCTGTGTGGAAGGGGGATCGCATTTTCTTCCTAGCCTACAAAATAGGAGTAGTTTATTGCAGAGTGATTCCAGAAGAATGCCATTACCTCGAAAACTACTCTAACAATTTTGTTTATTTTTCATAAAGCAATATTTCATTGACAAGCCTAAATAATCTTTATGGGGAAAATCTAGTAAGGATAGTTTACTCCTAGGGTAAATTCTTTTCAAAAGATTTTCTCAGAAACAACTCTTTTTTTGCTCATACTTGATAAATAAATGTTACATTAACATCCCTACATTATATCTTACACGCATATTAGATGTTTTATATTATAAGTTACTTCTCATTTAAAAATTCACAAGAGGTAGCTTTTTGTCGAACAATTTTCTCAGAAATACTTCATTCGATTTTATTTGTATTTCAAAAATAAATATTTCATTAAGATTTCTACAATGTTTTTATTCATTTGTCATTAAAAAAATCAAAATAGTAGTTTACTCTTGGGACGAATTTTCTTCGGACAAAGTTTTTCAAGAACATGAAGTAAAACTCTCTATATTCCGTAAATAAACGTCTCCGTCAGAAATACAACATGACATGATTCCATTTAAGACAAGGAAGCAAGGAATTAGGGCTGTGGCCCGTACCTTTCATTAATTTAATATGATCGACATTAGGTAATGGTAAGATAATGAAAGAAACTTCCCTCACTTCTATAACACAATTCAAGAAAGCTTTTATTATTCAATTCATGTAATATTTGTGTATTTGCCTGTTCCATAATATCTCTCGTAACAATTTACTCGAATTCAATGGAAATGAGCATGTTACCTCTTCCAATCTAAAAAAGAGTGTATTGATTAAAGTTAATACCTATCAAGAGTGAAAAGGTAAAATCAACTCAATATTGAAAGTTTGCACATATAAACAACGTAATAATATATCATATAATACTTTTGATAAAGTGGATATTTTCAAATATCTAGGATCAATATTAACAGATCAAAACCATATTCAGGAAGAAATTAAATGTCGATTAAAAGCAGGGAATTCGTGTTATTATTCTGTTCAAAATCTCGTGTCGTCGCGAATTCTGTCGAGGACTTTGAAGTTTAAAATATGTAAAACGATAATCATTCCTGTTGTTCTGAATGGTTGCAAAACATGGTCACTTACTCTGAGGGAAGAACACAGACTGAAAGTATTTGAGAACAAAGATCCTGAGACGGATGTTTGGAACCTAGAGGAACGGGAATGGGGAATGGTGGAAAGCTCATAAAAAGAAACTACACAATTTATACGGTTTACTAAACATTGTTAAGATCATCAAGTCTAGGAGGCTCAGGTGGGCAGGTCATGTAGCCAGGATGGAAGAAAGTAGGAACGCTTTCAAAGTCTTAACTGGAAGACCAATCGTAAAACGAACATTACGAAGACCTAACCGCAGATGGGAGGACAATATTAAGATGGATCTTCCAGAAATAGGAATACAAAGTAGAAACTGGATCCAGTTGGCCTTGGATAGAAGTCAGTGGAGAGTTTTTGTGAACGCGGCATTGAACCTCCGGGTTCCATAGACCATAGAGTTTGTTAGTTAGTTAACAACAAAACAATTTTGGAGCGTAAGTAAAAAATTATTAAATTTTTATACAACATATGTAGTAATACGAATATAATTAATTTCTTTCTTTCCAAATATTTTGATTATCTACGGTTAAGATAAAAAGATGGCAAGTTGCTAAAAAGGAAAAAATCACCCCCAACTTCAAAGTTTCCTTAGAAGTAATATGACATGAGAAGAATTTTCCGCTGTATCTTTCGCCGATATTATTTGAGTTTGAGATACTGTAATACGACATGTTTTTTTTTTTTTTTTTTTTTTTTTTTTGAGACGTCTAAATCATCAACGGATGGCTGAATACACGTGTTCAGTTAGTTTTCAACATATTTTACTTTGCAGTTACGAATTACTAAAGCACTTTTCATCACTGTAGAGCGATAATAATTTATAAGTAACAGGTCAAATACGTTGTGTAATCTCAAATACTGTCAAAGGCATGGATCACTATTCTAAAGTTTCTTGCTCTTATATGGTAAATTAAATTATATTATGTTGCAGTTAGTACGGAAACATTTAGTTATGAATTACGAATAAAATTATAACACGTGTTTGTGGAAGCTTTGTCCGAAGAAAACTCACCTCTTTTAAATGGAAATGAAACGATATATGGCAGTTTAACCTATTACGATTATGCTCTTTAGGCTAAGGGAAATAGATTATTAAGGTAATTGAATGATGATGGGAGGAAACAGAAGTATTCCGAGAAAACCCACGGATAGGATGTTGTCCATCATAAATTTAGTTTGCCGGTGATCATACCAGCAACCCCACACACCAGAAGTAAGCACTTTACCATGAGCCACCATGTCCCCCTTGCAAATTCAAGTAGATAACTTGTCAAATAATTATGTCTGTTTTTTCGTAATAATAAATTACATTCAATTTATTCAACATAAGTACCATTTGAATATACGCTGCAGTGTTTTATTTAAAGAATGTTGTTAAATTGATTGTTAAAAACTTGTAAAAGGAATTTATAATTTTATTAGGTAATAACGAAAACCAAAAAGGTCCAACAACGAGATATAACCAATCGATAGAAATCATTGAGCTCAACAAAATGGTATGGGTAAATGTGAATCCTCTCACACAGATTTCGAGAAAATCATTTGACTTTTTTGTAGACCTAAAAGTTGATACTACATAGGTATATGATAATCGCGCCAGTTATTAAGTTGAAACTGACATTAAAGTATACCGTCAGGAAGCTTTTCATGACATTAGCAAAGCGTCAGAAGAGAATACACTTAGTGAGATATAGTCCAACATTATAATTTGCTATCAATATGTTAAAATTGATTAAACTCATCGATCTGAACAACATGGTATGCTTGAAAGTAAATTTTGATGCGTAGTTTTCGAGAAAATCGAGAATACTATTTTTTATGATACTAAAAGCATATGTCAATAATAATTAACAGTTTATATTCTGCCGGAACACATTATTTATGTACGCTATATTTAAAATACTATTTATAAGTAGCAGATTGTCTGTATTATTATCTCTTCCTAACTGCGACGTACATACTACTTGTAAATGTTCTTCTTTATATTAGGGCAAACCATAATTTGCCAATAGAGATCGTAATATTTCTCTGAATATATACAGGAAAAGGAATGTGATTAAATTCGGATACATGATGATGAATACAGAATGTATAACTTGAAGAATTAAGAGACATATTAGGACGTCTTGGCATTTATGGGAGATAAATAATACACCTTATTTATAGCAATGTATGGCGCTTAAAGTTTTATTTTTAAACTACCTTACAGCACAATATCTACGCCACAAACAAGATATGTATACAGAACTTGTTCGTAATGTTCAGTAAGTTTTATGAACTACACAAGTAACAGCCAATCATATACGAGAAATGACATGGAAGAGCAGCGCTGTAGTTGGTGCTACTCTTAAGGGCACAAACATATGAGGGAGAAAACCGGCTGCTTATCAAGCTTATCAGATTTAGGGAAAAATAAAAGTGAAACTAGAAAAAATGTAATGGGAATAATAAGTTAAGTTAATAAATTACCATTTTAGGCTAAAAATATACTATAATTTGTTTGTCAAATCTACTCGTAATTCAGCCATAACAAAAAACGTTTTCTTTAGCAACTTATACGTAACTATTCTTTCTATGCATGAACAAGGGTTGTTAAACCACTGTTAACTATGATCAACGTTCTTTCTATGCATCAAGAACTTCACACTGGCCCCGACCCGTGACCTCAAATTTTCGTATTCCTGACCAATATGAAAGTTGAGTGATGGATTCTCAAATATTGATATAAGATAAGAGTTTTTAAAAACAAAATTTTGAAGGAAATAATTGAACCAAAAAGGAAGGTTCAAACAGATAAAAGGAGAATGTTATGCATTGGAAAATCTTGTAAAGCTTAATTAACAGTGGATATTTTGCTTAGTATTAAATCGAAACATTATTCATTGGCGGAGCATGATCTTAATTGCATTCGAGTTACATATACAATCGGAATGTATTAAACGTTGAATGCGAAGAGTGAGAAAGGAAAAACGCTGATTACGCTGGAAACAAGATAAGGAGGAAAACAAAGCGGAGAATATAAGGGAATTGTTGAATGCCAATTGTAATTTAATTAAGTTGGTACAAGATGGTTAGTAACTTGATCATGTATTACAAGGGTGTTTTCACAGCGTTAAACTTGCTCATTTTTTATCCATATCCAATGAGGTGCTTTTGCAATATTCAAGAATAATTCTAAGAGAAATTACATTGCAAGAAAATAAATTACCGTTTGGACGTGATTTGGACATTTGTTAGAAACAACTTTTGGTTATTGTTTGAATCTTCGTACATGTCCTGAAGATATATCAGTGAACAAAAAATGTCTAGGATACCATCTTAACAATGGTTAATAGAACTATTCTATGAATGTTCAAAATGTACCTGAACTCCTGTTGTGTCCAACGAGTATGCGGGCATATAAACGACTTTTAAACAGTGTTAGGACCTTTTACACATTATCACTTATAAATTACAAAGTCATATCTGACCGTATACGTATTAACACATCAGAAGTCCAGGTACGTTTGGAACACTCTTAGGGCAGTTTCTACTAAGTATTAATACTGTACGGTGTATTCTAACTTTTCTGTTCTCTGATAGGACACTTCGTGCCATTTTTAACATGTTAAACAATGACTAGTGTAGTTTCTAAAAACAACCAAACATTGGTTTATTTTTTTCAGTGTATAGAAGACATTTCTATTCGTTATAGTCTAAGTTATACTCTAAAGACACCAAGTATCCCTTCCCTACTGGAGCGTTGATATATAACAATTAGTACTGGCATTTTATATTTCGAATGTCCCAACGAACATATATTTTCAAACTTGATTTATGACATATGGTGTTTCAGAAGTAAATGAAACATTTTCACTTACACCAATTTTGTTTTCATTTTTATTACAAACTTTCACTACATAAGAATTTCCTTCAAAAATAGTATACTGTTAGTATTTATTCATACAACACTAAAGTGTTTGTAGTTACTTAAAACGAATGCCACTGGTTTCTTTTCAATCTGTATCTATGTTCGATCCATAGTAACAACGATCATATACTGAAGCTATGTACACAAGGCACATTTCTTTGACAACGCTATCAAAAACACTTTGTGGCGTGGGGAGTTAGCAACTCCCAACATAATAATTATGTAATAATTCCAAAATGACAATTTTCCCAGACTAGATGTTTAAATAAGAGATAAATGGAAAGATACTAAAGATATCAAGTGATTAATTAAAGTTAATCAGTTTAGAGAGTTATGTTTCACGATGTGGAGTATCGAATAGGTAAACGTGAAGTTTGTAATGTATAGCTACAAAGCTTAAGCTAAGCAAATAATCTTTCTGTTAAATTATTCTGTCAGTTATTAAGATGTCAGGTCTGTCTCTCTACTCCTGTAAGCATACCTCATAATGTGCAGGTGTAGTAAGTATTATAAGTATTCCTAAGCGTGCTGTAAAATCAAGATGCATTTAGCTGTGGTTGTAACAAGCAAATGTTACGAACGCATGCAAGCACATATATAGATATAAGACAGAAACCAGTGAAAAGCTTAGAAAAGACGTTGGCAGGCAATGTGGGAGTGGATGAGAAAAGAGAAGCAGTCTTAGATATTATTACTACTACTATCACTACTTCTGTCGTGCTCCGTTCGATCAATCTATTGATCCGTTGAACCAACCAACTCAAGGTTTCACAAGAGAGGTCGAGGTTTGACCCCAGAAACAGTGATACCATACAGTGAAAAAGTATTTTCATAATTCATTTAAAGAAAATTGCTTGGAAAAATAAGCAAGAAAGTTTAAAGAAATTTGAAACCCAAATAATTATGAATATTTCTATCAATAAGTTCTTTGTACCCAAAAGGTAGTATTTATAGCGTCTTGATGTGATTAAACTTGTATTAGTCTGAGCTTTAGCCATATCTTGTTTATAATTCATATATCAAATATTTCGCTAATATTGCTTCTACTAATCTGTGATTGGTAATATTTGTTTTTTTTCCTCTTCATTCTCTATTCCTTTAAAATGATTTTCAATCTAAGAGAACTTTAGTTTGTACGAATAATTACACATTTCCTTATCTAGTTATTACCGGCACATAAGTTTGATATTAAGGTACCTATATTTTATGGTTAAGGAGTATTTAGGAACCTTATTGTCACTGATATTTGTCTCACCGATTTAAATTGAATTGAGCTTACACACCTGTCAAAGAGCGTTAAGGTAGATTTTGATGTAGGAGTAGCAAGATTGTTAGGCTCAAGATGTTTTCAGCATAATCACTCTGCTTGTAGGTTTTACGTCTATACATAATATAATCAATGTGCTTGCACGTAATATTCAATACAATTATGAATAGGCAGAGGCAGAGAGTGATTTTTTAAACAATTTTTTGTTATTGTTGGTAGTGTTCACAGCAATATTCACAAACTACGGCGCTCAAGATTCTGGTCGTCACTTGTTTCAGCTCGAGGATGTTTTACAATTACGAGATTACAATGTAATGATTCGTTAACCAACAAGTAATTATGTATTGCGAGATATTTTCGTGCGTATACTCGTTCGTTTAAAAAAAACATACCGTATACCAACCTTTACGCATTTCAATACAACTCTGAAGTGCTGCGCGGGAGGCCAAGGCTCACGGGTTTACGGATCCGATGTTAAGCTGTATGTCTGTCTCATACAGCCTCGGGGCAGGACGCTAAACTTCAAATCAACCAATCCATTTAATTTATCGTATCGCCACGTGTAATTACATTGAGAACCGGATTAACTTACTTTGTGCCCTAGACTTTACGTCTGGAACTTCCCCCTGCCGCTAAAAGTAAGGTAATGTAATTTCAAATGAACTTCAGGTTATTGAAATAAAGTTGCTGCTTGAATACATAAAGAAAATGTTCTATTTTGATCTCAAAAAGTAACAAAAAAAGTATTAAATCTGCAATATGTTGTGAAAACCACTCAACGGGAAATTTGTATTATAAAAAATAAATTTATTTTCTAAGTATAATATGTAAGGTTGAAAAAAGTGAGCCAAACATGCCGTTTCAGACTCCAGCATATTCAACGTAGGTGCTAACCTCGACCTGGCTGCATTACAACCTATTAGCCATTGTATCAAAGTATCGAGTATTTTGTCACACTATATGTTTATTTGCTATGTAACTTATTCGCATCACAATTCCAATGCCGTTAAAGTGCCGAATATGACTTCATTCTCATATTGTCTCCTTATGAGTTGAGCGAATAGGAATACAGTGTCATTTTTGTATCAAAAATACAGGATATACTACATAGAGAAACAGAATAAAACTTGTACGATAAACACAGCTCTTCAACGTAAATACATTTTTCAACAAAAGAAACACTGACCAAAGCTTAAAACCCACTTTATTTTAAATTATAATTTGTAACGGTTTCGGATATCTAACATATCTTTCTTAAGTCACTATCGACAATTCCTTTATTCGTCTGAAGATTGTCGATAGTGTCTGAAGAAGGATATGTTAGATATCCGAAACCGTTACAAATTATAATTTAAAATAAAGTGGGTTTTAAGCTTTGGTCAGTGTTTCTTTTGTTAAAATAATCAATCCAAAGTCATGGATAGTCTTACATTTTTCAAATTAAGAATTGGCAATACTGCTCATAAGGTGAAATTGCTATTGGCAACTCTTTGCTATTTGCTGCCACGAACAGGGTGAGATAGACGTGTAAAAGGGCGAAAATGCCTAGAAAAAAGAAGAAAAAGAAGTATTGATGGAAAGAGAGTTATCCGAACAGTGAAAGAACCTTTTTTTTTAATAAAAAGGAAAAATCAAAAAGTATCTGAAAAAAGTATCTCTAGTGGCAACTTACTCTAAAAATGTGTCGATCTTTCTAACCTAAGATGGATGGCTCCATTCAGGTGTGTTCGTTTTCTCTTCCTTTTTTTCTATTTTGGCATAATGCCTCTATCATTCCGCATGTCTGAATTGATGCTTCAACTGAGTTCCTCTTCCCTAATAGAGAAGCTACCAATCATCCACCAAATGGGAAAAACGTAGCTAAATCTCAGGATGGTTGATCAAATAAACTGGTTTGTTAGGTACAGTCGTGCTATAAAAGAATTCACACACCATATACTCAGACATTTTTGTTTCGAAAAATTTTTCTTATTACATTCAAACACCACAAGAACTTTTAGTCAGACTCCTGGCGAATTACTGGCAAACTGCCATTAAATTGTTGTTGAATAAGTATACTCTTGTCCAAAAACATGATCATCTAGCTATCTTTTAAAGTTAATATCCTGTCATAGTGTGCAGGACATTTTAATATTTTGGTCAAAACAAAAACACCACAACTAGGTATAAAAAGTCCACATTCGTTTAATTCAATTTCAATTACGGATAAAAATACTGCTATTTCATAGAGTGATGGTTGACAATTCTTTTTGAACAAAACTGTCAAATCTCACGTCAAAATCGAACAATGTTTCTTCGTATTTTCTAAATCAGTTACAAATTTGCAAACTTGCAATACATCCTGCTTCTAGTTAGAAAGATCATTATAACAAATTCATTATTATTGCAAGTTAATTAATAGTGTCTTATTCTTATTAGAAGAAAGTGCTTTAATGTTATGATCTCAGATCTATAAGAATTTTTTAAATGTCATTATAAAAGAAGTACTCTCTAATAACAGGACAGCGGAAACAAAGACAAATAAATATAGAGTAGGGTATATTGTATATTGTTATTCTGCACCTTATATTCTACTCTGCTGATGCAGCTTTTTGTTACAAATTAACAGGGCAAAAGATGTACGCTAGAATTTATAACATGATGATACATATTTATGGAAAGGGGTATTTAAAGGACAATTTATTTCGCTATAGTTATATAGATATATATAAATTAAATTTTATGTACACTTTTCTTGTTATTGCTTATGCTACTTTAAATTTCAAGGTGAGATATTCAATCAAAGGTGCCGACTTGTAACTTTTTTGGTGAGTGCTCCTGCCTCAATATTTGTAAGATAAACCGCAATGTCTTGTGTTATGGTGCTTTCCCCATGAGATACATGAAAGACCATGAAATAACCTGAACTGTGAAATTATTTTTAAAATACAAAGGATACGTTTTCTTGTTCTCCTCACCACAATACCTAAACTTTGTATTCAACAATTTAAACCAAGTTCTGCTTTTTCTATTTGAAGTGTGTTCAGCAATATTGGACAAAGTAAAGGGACAGAAAATATTAGAATAAGAAGGATTACAAAAAAATTCCTCTAAACCATTAGATAATGATTTGGATGAAAACTGAAAATGACACAACTGTTTTGTAATTTATATAAACGGGATCTATTTTTTACTTTTATTTTTAAACGGAGTTTTTATTTTTAAAAATACAAAATAACAGCATCAAAATCCAATTTATTTAAAGAAATAATTCTACATAATTATACTTCGTTGAAATTATTGTTATTTTATTATAGAGCTTAGAACTGAGATTAGAAACCTCAAGTTAGATGACCTAATATACTTCTTACGGTGTTATGAAATTTTGATATGAAAGTGTAACCTTGAAATTAATTTCAATGAGAAAATTCACTGGGCGTTCAGCATCCCTTAAAAATCTCCAATGAGCGCTTGAGCTCTGCAGCACCCAAGCTTCCAAGTTACCACTATCTCTCCTTTTGCTACCCTCTTCGCAACATTTTCTAATGTTACAGAAGTAATTCTGAATCAATGTATGAGTTGAAATCTCAGTTTGAATATGAGAAAAAATCAATAATATTTTTAGGTACAGTATTTACTAAAAGTTCTATTAAGTGTTTCTTTCAATAAACGCAAAACTTCAAATTCCATCCTCTTGAATGGATCCCCAAGTAGTTTTGTCACATTGTGTCAATACAACTGTAAGGCTCCAAAAAGTTATTTACATTCTACACATGGCTGCTACGTAAATATATTATAAACTATTTAGTTTTATATTTGTTTCCTTGAAGATACAGTTTCTTAACTATTTGTTGCCTTTGATTTTATTATGACTGAACATTTCTACTTTTGCAAAAAGTTGAAAAATCATATAATTACATCCTTTAATGTATTTCTTTTAATTCATCACAAAACATAATCGTTGTAACTTCAGTATCTAATATGAAGATTTTGGAACCAACAGGAGAGAGATAATTGAAAGCACTGCCGAAAGTGCATCATTTCACTAATTCATTGAATGTTTTTGCTACTTGGAGATAAATGTTTAAAAGAATCACTTTTCTGAAAGGACTATATATATATATATATATATATATATATATATATATATATATATATATATATATATATATATATATATATATATATATATATATATATATATATATATATATATATATATATATATATATATATATAATGTGTGTGTGTGGATTTATTTTAAAGGGTTAAAGCAGAAGTTGTCGCTACTTAATGTAATGGGTAGGTTAACCCGAAGTGCGGAAGATAGATCTCATTGTGTCCTTGAAATATCTGAAAATAATATTGCTTTCCTTAGTCAGTAGACTTTTACATCTCGCTGAGCAAATACGTGTGACCCGGAGCTTTGCGGATTTGCGTGACTAAGATAATGGAAGAAAAATTGGAGTAGGGTGTATGCATTAAGTTTTGCTTTAAAGCGGGAAAATTGACATCTAATACCTATGAAAGCTAAAAGCAGTTTACGGTACAAAGTGTATAGACAGATCAAATATGTTTGTGTAGTACAATAGGTGTAAGGCCGCCGAGAACCAGCTGAAGGTCGTCTATTCTTTTAAAAGATGAACGAAAACATTAGTGTGAAGATTAGGAATTAGTATGAGCTGACTATTTGTTTATAATTAGAGAGACAATAAAGGAATTAAATGTGACTTTACCTGCTGAAGACAATTTTAACGGAAGAATTGCAGACATATCATGTGTCTTTCAAATTCATTCCAAGAGTGCTGACAGACAAACAGAGAAAGTAAGGCTCGAAGTGTCCTACATATCTTAGATACGGCTGAAATTAACTCAAATTTATTGATGAGGCTGATAATAGTAAAACCTAAAGGTATTCTGATATGGCTCTGAAACTTAAGTACAGTCTTCGCAGTAGAAGAGTCTAGGCTCACAGTGAAAAAAAAAGAGAGAACGTTGTATGGATTTAAAAACGATGTGAAACGGTTTTCTTCGATTCTACCATTGTTTACCATAAATACACACTAATGGGCAAACAATTAGCGAATCATACTGTAAAAAGAATTATCCTTGAATGATTGCATGAAAAGGTTAGGCGCAAGAGCCAGTCACAGTGACATTCCAAGAGTTGATCCCGCATCACGAGACCCGTAGTGAATACTCGTAGTGAACTGAATCACCGAATATTTGGCTAAATTCCAAGTTTCTGTGCTACCTCAATCCCCTATTCTTTACATCTGGTACCCTCTAATTTTATATATATTGTAAGGATCCCCTATCTTATAGCGTGAGCACATGTTATTCAAACGACACGCGCTATTATTTATAAGAAGCAGACGATACATAAAACCAGGAAGACACGAAGAACAGCACGATGAAAAGCGAAAAGGAACGTGCCACCCAGAAATGGCCTATAAAAGTGGAACCAAAGAGGACGGAGGCAACAGTTGACCACTGATCGCTGACTCATACCTGCTCCGTAGATCGCATTGGATGAAGAAGTACTACCTTGCCTAAAATCCCTGGAGGCTGCCTTGAACGAAGGAGATTTCTAACCACAAACAGAACCTCACAAGGCTGCATGAGCTGAGGAGGTTACCAAAGGACCATATTCTGAAAAGTCGCTGCAACACATTCTGGAGGCTGCTATGAGCTAAAGGGTCCCCGTATAAAACATTTCCTTCCTTCACCTTTTGGTCATAAGGAAGATTTAAAATATTAACCTTGTAGACACAAATACTATTTTTGTAACATTTTGTAAAATAAATTAAGTGAAGGGCTAGAATCCCGGACTGTCATTGTCTCTACCCACACAAATATTACATGGTACAGGCGCCGGGTACATGGTGCCATCGAGAGTTAGAAGTGTGGCTGGAAAGTGAGTGACAGATAAAAATAGTCAAAAACGATCAACATTAGTGTCCAATCCATAGTTTTCGAGGTCACTGAGATGAATAGTGATATATACCTGATGGCATTTAAGCTAAATTGTATCTCTCATCATTGTAAAGGTGAAGGATAGTGATAAGGAGTGGGAATAGGGATTGTTATGAGTGAAGATTATTATCATTATATTTTCATTAAAGGTGTATCCTAAGGCGGGAAGGAGATCAAATACTTTTCATAAGTCTGTTCTAATGGGACGAAGAACTGGCATTTCAACTTGTCACCATATATAAAAAGAAGTACTGCTCATGCCAATAGTGAAAAAGTCCCCACGCATCGGATAATTTCTGATTGTACTTTGGACTTTTAACCCTATAAGCAATTTGAGGGCAATGAATCCAACTCAACTATTTTAAAATGTATCTGCCCATGGAGTCAAGAGAACAATGACCCCTATAGACTTATGTATTTAAAAACAGTTTCATTAGATTCAGTGTCCTCGAGTTAGTATAAGGAAAGTAATTGGAAATGTACTCAAGTATGGGCAGTTTTACCATTGGGACAACCGGTAGTTGTTTGTGTAATTAAATACATTTCTAGCACAATTTTGTGGAGTAGGGATGTTTTCAACTTTTTGAAATGTTGTCAAAAATATGAAAAGGTTATTTTTTTGAAAGAAATTTCATTCGGAAACCATTGATTGAAGATTATACTTTTCTTCCCACAGCTTTGAACAAATTTCTATTTATACTGTATTAAGGCCAAGTAGATTGATCGAATATGTGTATCTTTCCTTCTTTAGAATTGTAAGTGTTTTCTCTAACTTGAATAATGTATTATTATTTTTACTCGTTAAAAAAATGTATTTTGGTATTGTTTATTTTCCTCATTCAACTTCTGATAAATATTCTAGGAATTCTTCAGCTTGTCTCGTAGTTACCCTTGTGCCGTTCCTGCACCACGTCCCTGGTTGGTCTATGTTCTTTGTCTTATCATGGTGTCAGAAATCACCTCCCAGACGTTATCAATGTTGTTTAGAAATACCATTTATCTCTATCTATCTATCTATCTATCTATCTATCTATCTATCTATCTATCTATCTATCTATCTATCTATCTATCTATCTATCTATCTATCTATCTATCTATCTATCTAAAACTATAGGAGAGAAATTGTCCTCTACTGCCCCAAATAACAATGTGTCTTGTATTCGTTTTGGTTCCTTGCTTGATTTTTCTCAGTTTTTAGCACTTTTTCTTTTCATATAATGAAGTGATTCTATAAAATTATGCTCTCGAATCTTGTTATGTAATAACCCAAAATTTAAAATAAAAAATGGACTTAACACACTCTTCTGGATTCTTCAACTGTATTTAACAGAGAGGAAACTGTTATAAGGATCAATAATCTAATTCTTAGAAAATTCAATGCGACGATCAAATCACTAAGCCTAATATTTAAAAGATAGGTTTATGTTCCATGAGAAATGGATTGAGTGTTTTGAGAAAGTATTTATGATGAAAGAAAAACAACAGTACGACGTAGTAAAGCATTGATTGAAATTTCATACAGTATCCATATAGATGGTAAATAAAGAAATATTATACTTGGTAGAAATAGGCTACTTATTATGTAGAGCAGCAGATGAAACATACCACGCTGCAAATTTGTTTCTTGTATTTCATCTTGTTAATACAGTCTTTTACTGGTAAAAATATTCTGCATGATATCGTGTTTAGCCAATAAGAATCACAAAAGCAGCAGGAGGAAACTGTGTAGCGTCGTTGTTCCCTTTGTATTGTGAGAATGTGTGCTTCAGAGTCGATATTGTGTCTGGATTTAAGAATAGGGAAACAAACGCGCAACCAAATAAGAGAGTAGACACAGAGTCTAAGACACGAACACAAAACACTTGATTTCTTAGGAGGCTTTAAATCCCAGACCTTTTAGTCTGTCTCCTATGTGTGTGTCTCTGTGAGTGTGTGTTCCTGGGAAAAAGTCAATTTCCAGCCTATTTTAGATCTTACATCAACCGTTCGATATCAAATGCTGTTCTTCATTTTCTTTCTCTCTACCTCTATGTTCAGAGTTTTAGATTTTCTTTGAAACGCTTTGTGAAGGCGAAATCCCTCAGAGATTTAACGATAAAGGTGACACCTGTCTTAACAGCAAGTCAAATCCTTCCTGAAATTTTCTTTCTTTATTACTTTCAGCTTTAAAAACGAACAGGCAACCTGAAATGCACAAATGAGGAGTACAGTTGACATACTAGTTTACAACCAAGGCGTGCATTACCTATTACATCATTATAGGAAAGTTTTAACGAGAGCAGTGAAAGTTGATACAGGGATAAATTAATGCATGGAAGTTTGTTAAATATCTGTCTTCTGGTTATAGTACGGTTACCCTACACCATATCTTTCCTAGATGTTGCGTGTCCTTGTGTGGTCTGTGTACTATGAGAAGCAGGATCGTTTTACTGTACCTTGTATTTTTAGTTCCTACTAGTAAGATTTCCTCACTGTAGTTCAAGTGGATCTATTATAATTTATGTTTGATTTTGATGGCAAGATAAGCATTGTACCTCATAAAGTATAATTTTTCTGCTAAATATCATATATCATTAAATCACTGCATTATCTGTAAGATAATAAGACAGTCGTGATTTCAGAAGATTTCTTCCCCGGAAGGGACACATTTAATATACATAGGGTGAAAAGTAGTACGAAAAGTACCGGTAATCTATATTGAGTACGGACAGAGTTATGGACTTGGGGAAGGGACGTTCGTAGGCTGGAGGGGCTTTCCTTCGGAGCTATATCCTGAATTCATTACCTATTATACAGACGTATGTAGTTTATCATTAGTCATTTACTATTCCACTTTTTCTCATCACATGTTACGGCGAGACATCATAACCTTGTTTTAAATAAATGTAAAAAGGTATAACTTTTTTCACATCCTTCACATTTAAACCTTTTGTTTTACGATAAATTCTTTGCTTTTAAGGATGGTTGTACCTTCGATTGCCCTCACTATCTGTCGAAGAAGAATGCGTCACATGACATTTATCACGAGAACTTACCTTGTCAGCTTGAATTGCGCATTCAATTCAGAGTCATGTGTTCTTATTCATTAATGCCAGCAAAGCGAAAACTTAAATTCTTTTTCACACCTCCAAACCTAATAGTGACGCAGATGCTCCTAACAGTAATGAACATATTCTAACAGTGACGTGCAAACTATTAGCAAACTGTATCTATTGATATTTGATATATCCTAACAGTAACGCATATACTTCTAAGAGTGACGCATGCACACCTAACAGTGACGCACATACTCCAAAAAGTGACACACATAGTCCCAACAGTGACAAACATATTCCTAAC
Source organism: Thermobia domestica (assembly GCF_964235325.1). NCBI lineage: Eukaryota > Metazoa > Arthropoda > Insecta > Zygentoma > Lepismatidae > Thermobia > Thermobia domestica. Next base: position 108,569,000 of record NC_137465.1, on the reverse strand, counting down.
ACTGACACACATACTCCTAACAGTGACGCACATACTCCAAAAAGTGACACAAATACTCCGAACAGTGACAAACATTTTCCTAACAATGACACATGTACACTCCTAAAGTATTACATATATTCGTAAGAGTGACGCATGCACTCCTAATATTGACGCAAATGCTTGTAACAGTGACGTCCATACTACTTGTAAATCAAACGTTAATATTCAGTAGTCTTACTGTGTCGTTCGTTTTATGGATAAATCGCTATCAACAGATTTCCTTTAAAGTAACCACAACTTATCACTACATCAATCACATCACCATTATCATCATTCTATTTTCAAGAACATATTACTTCGAATGTCATTTTAAGATACATGTTCATTTCTCATATAGGCTTGATACTGAAAAAATATTAAATTTTCAAATCTACCACGCAACAGTCTGTAGCTAACAGAATAAACATTAAATCGATTGTTATGTTATCAAAATATTTTAGTGTAGTCTTGTGCTCTCGTATATCACAATTATTAACAAATGAATGTTTGGTGCGCGTATTTAGTAATTCGATTCCCGTTAAACAAAAGTTTTGAGATGAATGTAAGGCAATTGGGGAACTAGTTGAATAGAGGGATTCAAAACTCCAGTTTGAAAAGACAGATATAAGGGCGCAGAAGGTCAACGCCAGGGCTGTAACTTGTAGGAGGCATGGGAGGCAACTGCCTCCCAAGGGAGCCCTCCGCTGTTTGAGGGGGGGGCTTACTTTAAGACAAAATTTTCTTACTCCACATACGATAGGAACATGAAATGATGAATGAAGCATCAAACGGGTTCACTTCATTACATAAACAAAACAGTACACAAAGGTGAATAAAACGAAAATGAGTCATGGGCCCATTTCAGTAAAAATGTCTACTATTAGGGGCCCAAGAAATAATATTTATTTGTATGTCTTTGAGCTTTGGCAATATTGTCCCCTTAATTAATTTGTCATGTATGGAACGGGCCCAGCGGCGTAACTAACGGCCCCTCAGACCTTGCCAGAGGGTCCACTGGCTCCGGGGGCCCATAAAGAGCAAGAAAAAGATGAAAAAAGGGCCCAAGAATTAGAAAAACAATTTTTTAGGGGCAAAAATACACGTATTAATGCTTACTCCCCCAGAAAAAATCTATGTTACGGCGCTGGTCAAAGCGCTGACAATGCAATATCTAGTTAAACGAGCGCCATCTCATGTGCCACATTCCTCTGTATGCTATAGAGTCCGGCGTATAATAATAGCCAAACGAATGTCCTGTTTAAATTTTAATTCTTGATATCGTGTCTCGAAACAAACATCTGTGAGTTATACTGATTACACAATGTTCAGAGATCTCTCATGGCTGAGCGGTTAGAGTACGCACCTTTGGCGTAGTGAAACCGAGTTTGATTCTGGCAGGAGCTTATGTGGTTCGGATCCCATGTTAAGCTGTAGCCCCACGTTTCATATAGCCTCGCTGCGAAACGGGACACTAAACTAAAATCAAATTTAAATGGAAAAAGAAACCGAAAGTTCATCACAGTAGGCTTTCCTAGCCAGCATTTCGCGATGCACTTATATGTCACGCACGGAATGTCATCGGATGTGTCGCAAAATACTAAAATTCAAAAATGTATTTTATGGCATCAGGAATGCTTGTAAGTCAAGACTTCACTAAATGCATTTTATTTTCGTCTGATTTCTTTTTTCAGCAAAATCAATGACAATGATATATCGTAGGAGCACAGGGATGTAATGGTGTGTATACCGAAGTATTCGAAGTATACTCATCTCATATTTTAATAATCCAGTTTATACTTGCCTCATATTTACGAAAAAACGAGCGTATACGAGGGTGGGTAAAAGCTATATTAATTAAAAAAAGAAAACAAAACTAAAGCGTATTTCTACATAAATTCACATTTCTTTCATCGCTGTGTACAAGTTCAACCAAGCTGATCCGGTTTGCATCAAACTTTGCATGTGTTACATGCATTTCTTTTGTTCGTAAGTTATGCGTAAACTACTAATCAAATCAAGGACAAACTTTTACGAGTACACGTAATTTCACTAGGCAGAACGTTTAGTCTTAACAACGGTAGAAATAATTCTATATAAAAACTATTGTAATTCATATTATTATTAATAAAAAATGGATAAGTGTATCGTGATATGGGCGTTCAGTGAAGTGTGTTGTTAGTCAGCATAGGTTGGAAAACTGTCAATGTAATGTATGCAAACCTTATCAAGCGGAATGAGGCTGTGTTTCATCTGAAGCTTCAAAGACACGAGGATGTTTTGGTGATTGGAACAGGGAGATGAAAAGTGGAATGAGACGGTTTGCCAGCAGGGGTCTCTCTAGGTACGGGAGAGAGGAGAGTAAGTACACCAACCTTCTGTTCCTGAAAGGAAATGAATCAGGATGCAGGACGTTTTGACCTGCGGCTGAGCTTGAAATTACATGAATTTCCTGCCCGTCACTCAAACTTCATAGATGAGAGGAGATGAGGCAAAATTTTCAACAGAAGTAATCTTGTATCGCCAACAACCCAAGTTCATCATGCGCGTGGTTCACTCGATTTGAATATCGTTAGGCATCGCAAAGACGGCTTCAGGGTTTGGCACCGTACGTCTACACCTCCGACTCATGAATGTAATTCAGGCTTTAGGCTATAATTTCGTAGTAACACTTCAGAAAAAGGGGAGCAGAAATTCAAAGAGAGAGAGTTGGACAGAACTTGTTTCCATGTGTATGTGTATTTTCATGGGATAAGCGTCAAATTTAATCAGAATCACATGAATACAAAGAAGACATTCATACAAATTCTACTAACTGTGAAAAATGGTTAAGCAGTAACTACGAAGTAAGGAAATATATTGCATAATATAGTAGTTACACCATAAAGTTTATTTTAGCTTCTACTAGAAAGGTGTTCTAAAGTTAATGCAGCATATTAAGTACATTTTAGTACAGATTTTCATTCTTAAGTACGTTCAATGTTGAATTATAACCAAATCCCCAACGATGTAACTAAGTCGCACAATTCCAAAACTTCTCTTGCCCACTATTTTAGAAAGTATTTATTTCACTTGTATGATTTGTTAATACCTAATTTCAGCTAATTTACCTCATTTAATGTATTTTAAATATTTATATTACATTTTGCGAGACTTCTTTTTCTTATTTTTAGGTATAGAAATTAAGATGGTTAAAGAAATAACTTGATTTCACTGGAGTTTAGCAAAATTAACAAGAAATTATTTGGAATTGAACAATTCAACTATCAAATTATTCCCAAATTAACAACTAGTTTAAGGCTAATCTGATTTATTTCATAAATTCTTCCTCAAAATATAAGGCTATCTCTCTTAATACTTGTCACATACAAGATCCAACTACAGTATGTACAATAGTAGAATGGCCTTACTTCTTGTACAATTGCTCCTATTTACGAGGAGAGGCAAGAATGTTGTTATCCTCTCCATGATAATGTACTTGTATTGTAAATATTTGCGGAATGATAAGTTTGTGTCTCACTAATATGTATGCTAATTTCTGACTAGGAAAACGAGTGGAAAACTCAGTCAGGATGGAGGAGGCTTGTGCCCGTGCTCGACTTAGCAAATTTACTTAGCAGCCAGACACACTATCCGTAGTACCATCTTCATTTGTCATAATGTACATGTCTGGACGGATGATAATCCTCATGCTATTAGTCCTAGAAGACAACAGCAGTTTGTACTCAATGTGTGGTGCGGAATTATCAATAATACTTTATTGGGCCCGTACATACTCTCGCAGGCTTACAAGAAACAACTATCGAGAATTTATGGAAACCCACAATCCGGATAAAGAGGAAACTTGTTCTTGACACTTGGCCTATTTTGTATATATTGCATAACAGACACCCCCTTATTTCAGAGTTACAGCACGCCAGTATCCAAATGCACTGTTATCTGCTCGATGGATTGCTTACATAGGACGAGTTGCTTGGATTTCCCGGTCACCAGATCTGAATTCCCTGGACTACTTTCTTTAGGACTATTTAAAGACTTTATTCTACGAATCTTGGTGGTTATTATGGAAATGATTCTTATTCGCATTGACAGCTTGTCAGAGAATAGGGATACCCTTGGAATTTGGATGTACGTTCATGCCCCTGTACGGAATATACATAGACATTCAAGCAGGACGGGAATGTTTTGAACATTTAGTGTTAAGCACTACTTAATAACATATGAACATAAAGATGCACACCTTTTGTTTGTGCTGGTGAGGCAGAACATTTACTGTAAATGGTTGTAGTTCCTGCATGATTTTCTTTAATAATTTTTGGTGATGTCTGATGTACGTACGTCATTGAATTCGTGGGTGTGCCTTTGTCGTTGTGCTATTGGTAGGTGTATTGGCACTTTACGATAAGGAAATAAACGTACAAATGTTTGTTCATGATTTTGGAGTTTTCTTTTTCTTCTGCTTCTACAGCTTAGCGCAATGGGCTTAATTGTGACTTCGTTGAATATATGCTCCATATTCTTTCCACTGATGTATGACACATGATTCGAGACTTTGTTGCATTCGTCAATTCCCACCCAGAATCAGGTGAGTAATAATTGTAACTTTGTAACTATGCAATTCCATACATACAAGAAGCGATCAAAAAGTACGGTGAATGTAGTTGTACAGTGCCTTTTATTAATGTTGGTCCACTTCAACTAGTAATCGGTAGTCTAAACCATTGGTACAGTTATTGTAGAGTTTGAACGAGTTGTGACATGTTAGTTGCCATCCAGAGGCAAGTTCCAAGCTGAAAAAGATGCCAAAGAAGCTCACGACATATCAAAATCAGCGTATGGCGGTGAAGCTGTAGCATTGAAGACTGTTTACAAGTTGTATGAGCGATTCAAAAGTGGCAAGGAGTTGGTTGAAGACGAGACACGATCGAGACGTTCTTCGACGTCAAAAACAAACGTGAAACTGCAATAATTGGCAAAAATGATTAGTTCAAATAGGCGAATGACTATTCGGGAGCTTTCCAAGAACTAAACATCTCATATGGATCCGTGTAACCACCGATTAAATGGGCAAATTGCTTCCATCTTCAGAACAAAAACGCGCCGTGCCACACCTTGTTTTGATAAGCTAGTTTTTGGACGAAAAATATTCATGTCTGCCCACATTCGTTGTGCTCTCCAGATATAGCAGCAAGCATTTTTCTGGCTCTTCCCAAAAATGAAAACCGTGCTTAAATGAAAACGTTTTGACCCCATTCCTGATATTGAGAGGGCCAAGACAGAGCAGCTGACAGAGCCTTCCAGAAATGCTTCCACTCATGAATTCAGCGTTGGAATAAATGCATTGTTAGCCAAGAACAACACGTTGAAGGAGATTAAGTCAAATTCCATGTAAGCTTATTACTTTGTTCCTAATAAAATTATTCCCGTATTTTTTGATAACACCATAGATCTATAATCTTTGGAGTTTAACTTAATTCAACAGAAGTTGTGTTCGTGGTTATTTTAGGTCGTGCATAATCTAGCAAACTATGTATTTTCACCTTGCTAGCAACGTAAGGAAGAGATTGATGAGGGTACTATATTTCAATATGTTTCACCTTAATAAGTGGAATGTTTCTTTTACAGCATTAATTTTTACGTTTCCAAAAGTATTGTTTTGTTAATTTTCTCGAAAACTTCGCACGAGGTTTGATATTGACATGTATTATTTTGTACCGCTTAATGAAATATATCGATTCATATATGTCTAATTTTTGGGCATCTTTTCGTTAAACGCTA